>NC_064883.1:1200000-1500000 GCF_929443795.1 Astur gentilis
AAGATCCAGCAGCAGTTCTCTCCTGTGCCTCATGCTCTTCTGTAGCCAGCCAAAGCCCACGGAGCTGCACTGTAAGCTTGAAGGCCAGTGTGCCAGCTGCGTGTCCTATTTCTGTCACCTAGTTCTTATGTACCGTTTCTTGCTAATCAAAAGGCCCAGTGATTCCTCCTCACCCATCACACTGGAGTTAGTACATCCAAGCAGTATTTCTGCCGCGCTACATTTGCACGGATTAGCTGCTGAACCCTCCAGATGATGTACTGCTTTTCAAGAAGGGTGTAGTATAACTGGCGAGGGTCTACAGTAAGTCCAAGAGGGTGCTCAACGATGTACAGGAGTCTGACTTCAAAGTATAAATTGAAAAACAGCCGCTTAACTGGAGAGAAATAACAATGTTTAAACTCTAAAAGGTAGCTATAAGGAAGAACTTTTGCGTACATCCACTGCACACAGTTACACGGAATCATGGGGCTTAAATTACAACCTGAAAAACTTAGGGTATGTGGCAATCTTTGCAACAGTAGTAATAATTACAGGAAATGTTTAAGAATAAATTAGGCAAGCGTTTGTCAAGAATGGTACAGAAAGTTGATCATTCACCTCTAGAATGAGAGCAACGCTAGACTATCTTCAAAGGTTCTTCTTTCCCCACTGCTGTCCCTCTCCGTATTTCTACCCTCAAACACAAGCATCATCCCCAGCTGTGCACTTACAATTCTATCTGCATATGCACGTGTCTAGAGATGCACATTTATTTCTTCGTTACACACAGCTGAAGGAGAGTACTCAGAGGTAAGCCAATTTACATAAACAGCATTTGAAAGTTAAAACACCTCAGCTTCTTGCAAAACGTCAGCCCAACAGAACACCGGGAGCGGTATGTAAATCCTTATGCCAAAACTGCGTTCTCTTAAATCTTATGAAAACCATTTCTAATGTAAAGCCTGACTTGTCTATTTTCTGACACACCCCTTCTCTGTCATCAGGTACTTATTAGATAGTAAAACAACTGACGGGGCAAACACCATAACTAGCACAATAGCTGACTTCCGTAGCAGTTGCATATCATGTCTGAAGAAACGTGAGTTTAGTAGGTAGATACACATTCAGAAATGCACAAGAACTGAAAGGAGTAATCTGTAACCGGTAGACTAAGAACGCTGCAATAGCACGCAAAGTAAATCAACATGCAGCTATAGGGAAGGGAAGGGAAGTACAGAAACATTCTTCTGGATTAAAAAAAAAAAATAAAATACGCAGCAATGGTAGGAAAAGGTACTTGGAACGTGCCACTTTCAATCCACTGAAACAATGTCTGCAACAGCAGTAAGAACACTGGCAAACTACCTTCTCTGTTCCACAGGGCCTTGAGACCCATACGCATTGTCTGTTGCCACTTGCTGTTAGGAAACAAAGGCACTGCGATCAGTAGAAGCGTGTAGAACACCGAAAATGAAACTTTTGAATACGTCACATGCAAGATCCTCATTCTCCGTACAGTCTACAAGGTTACACAATTGTAAAATACTTTGTAAGAATGAGAATCCTGACGTTTGCCTTGGACTAAAAAAGTTTTTAAATTCCGTTTCGAGGTTTTTTTCCCAAGGGTTTTAGAAATAAAAGCATCTTGGTAAAGTGATTTTCACACACTGCACAGACACAAGCAGTGTTTCTCCCACTGCGAGAGGAGTATCAAAATACTCTTATCTAATATGTTATAGACAAGAGTGACCAAGGTCACAGGAGAATCTGTACTTTCCCACTGATTACAAGGAACGGGCCAGCTGCTTTGTGCCTCCTATGCAGCTGGAGCATGCAGTTGCCTGGTAACGTGTTCCGAACTATTGCATCTTAATCACATATACACGTAGGAATACCAAGCTGACCGCTTAGGTTTATCAGCCAAAACAGTTTACAGCAACACAATAGTTTAGAGCAATTCAGGAACTTTAACACTGAATTTAGGTATGCGCTTATATGGTTTGACAAACAGAACTTTTATAAATGAAAGGGAAACAACAGGTGACTTTAGAGCATACAAAAGGTATAGTCTACAAACCAAATATCAATTATTAGCAATGTTTCCCTGTTCAAAGGGCATCATTTAATGTCTCAGACTCAACAAGCATGAACTGACAGACTGTTATGATTTGAAAATTTTAAAAAAGTTCTAATAGTGTGCCCAAAACAGAGCTGTTTCAGTGTTCAGGCTAGACTCGTTGTCTCCAGTAAATACATATCTTAATTCTAACACAGGATAAAAAACGATTTATAAATTTCCTCTTGTGAAAATGAAACTGTTCCAATCACCCTGTTCACTCCTATTTAAGATATTAAATAGGGCAAATCAGAAGTAACTTGAACCAATCCCTCCCACCCAGCTATAAACCAGGACCATATACAGCCCTTGCAGACTACACAAGACCCTGTCTCATTCCAGCCATATCATTAGCATAAGCTGTGCAAACCCATGCAAATCAACAGGTTTTTCAGGCATAAAAGCAGACTCCAACAGCAGTTAAGCCACTTCTTACAACTGACAATGTCATACTTCCATCACTGATTATAGCACAAGAACAAAAGAGAATGGGTCCTTATTGTCCTTCATGAACTTGAGGGGCTGCAAGAAACCAGTGAAGTTACAAGCCTGGATTCTGTAATGTCGCTACCAGCATAATTTCCAGATCAAAGATCCGGCCTCCTGTTAAGATCATCAAACATATTTTTGAGTTCGGAGGACAGGTCATCACAACACTATGTTAGGTAGAGTATAAAACCTTATCATCAGAATCTCAGCTAGTTTAAGTCAATGTATTCTGTGTGTTCCGCTGAAGTCAATGAAACTAAACACACTATCATAGGAAAGAGATATTTCAGCACGCCTCAGACCTGGAAAACTATCTTGAAAAATGCCCGTAACTTTTAACACACTTCCCACGATCTCTCAACAGCGAGCAGTAGTAAGACCCTAACAGTTACTTGCAACCTATTTCTTGCATAGCATTCATTTTTATTTTAATTTAAAAGGGGGCAACTAATAAATAAGATTTTTGCAGCTACTCACAAAAATCAATAAGCAAAGACATTTGTTCCAAGACTTAAATTTCTTGTATAATTTAAAAAACTAGCAAAGCTCCGTAAAGTAAAATAGATACATTTACCTACTAATGTAGGAAACTACAGACAAACTTCAGGAAATGACCAAAGGTGCAGAGGATAGGCTAATGCCTATTAGCATTAGGTAGAAAAACAAGGTAAAAAAGGTAGAAATGCCTATTAGCATTAAGGTAGAACAACAACAACAACAACAACACCCCAGAAGTTCTACAGAAAAATGAGTGAGCAGCCCACAGCACTGGCAGACAACAGATTTTTTTATCCCCGCTTCCTCCACCCCTTCTTCTTATCCCCCCACCCCCGTTTTTTTTTAAAGGAAATAATTATTCTATTCTGAAACATATTGTCAGTGATGCAGTTGAAGCCAAAAGTTTAAATGAGTTCAGGAGAGGATTAACCGAATTCTAAGACACGTGCCAACACAACCGCTATAGAAAGCATCTGCATCACGGTGAAATGCAAACAGCTACTCTGAGAACGACACATTATTCTTCACTAAATTTGCCTTTTACCCTGTTGTATAGTTACTAATGTTGAAAAGAGTCACTGCTGTGCAAGAAACTAAAACTTACAGCGCTTCATGCTGGGAGAGAACTGTGGCCCATCAGCTCGTGGCTGTGAAGCCTTACAACTTAACACGTTGCAGTTGCACACCAACAAGTTCTGAGGCGGACTGCTGACTGTATTCAATAGTCACAGCTTATGTAGGAGGATATGATAAACTTGACTTATTTGCCTTTAACCGATGCTCCAAATATTTTAAAGTCGTTCTTAAAGCAGGTTACTGGTTTGATTACCCTTCATACAAAATCCTCCTTCACATGCAGGTTTCTCTTCTCTTCTTTTCAGATTTAAGGCATGAACAGAAACCACACCTGCATCATCACTGAAATCAGTGCCTATTTTTCAATAAACTTTAGCAGCAGCATCAGAATTCGTCCTCAAGTACCGTTCATAAAGCAAATGCTTCATTCTTCAAAACTTTTTTTTGCAAACGTTAGTAATGCTGTACCACAGACTCCCACGCCCAGTCACGCATGTTCTTCCCGAGACTGTTACGCAGCTTCGTATTTTAAAAATCGCCATCCTAACTGCGTACCTGATACTACTGGTTCTCCCCTTTTTAAAGTCTGATGTTAAGGAAAAGCTGCAAGTCCTACAAAACCAGGCAGACTTGCTTGTTCTTGCCAAAGAGAAAAAGGTTAAGCATTATTAAAAAATAAGACTATTGCCTACCTTTAAGTATCCATAAAGCTACCAACACGAACCGTATGGTGGCTTGTTAGCATCGCTATTTGAACACGGGCATGCAAAATGTCCTTCAGTTAAATTCCAAACTCTATGAATTAATTGGTGGGCAATTCCCCAAGGATAAAACGTCTATCAAAAGCCAACAGTAAGCCAGAAATATCTTTCCGTTTCATAGGGTAAAAAAAATGATACAGTGAATCCTGAAAAAAGAAATCGATATTAGACCGGGAACGCCTATATAGTTATAGGGCAAGTAATAAAACATTTAGTGTTTTGATTTTTTTCTTTTTATTTATGTCATCACAATAGTTAGACAAACATGGAAACATTTGCAACAGCAATACTTGGGCCACTTTAAAATCTTGGTAACACTGAAATACAGGGCAGCAAAAACTAATGATGTGGGGAGGGGACTTTAGGTCGTCTTATTTTCATACACATTCACACACACACACACACTCCACAACTCCAAAGAGCTATCTTAACTATGTCTGCCAGTAAACGGAAATAGTAGGCAGAAAGGAACCCTATCTATACTAAGACAGTTAGCTGTGTCGTAAAACTGAAGATCACTGCAACCAGTGCCATCTTAAAGAAGAAAAAAACCCAACAACAACAACAACCAAAAAACCTGAAAGGAACCATCACTGTGCATGTCATAAGCATGAAGTTATTTTAACCTGATGACTACTCTGCCCTCTACTTTAAGCATCATGAAGTTTTTATGTATTTTCAAAGTCTAAGGTTATTATTTTAAATGGCCTACTTGTAGTGGCAGCCCAAGTAGCATTCTGGAGAACACCACAGTGCCCACAACTTCTACAGGTCAGTGCAGTCTGATCAAGCACTGCATTTCTAGGGGAGGAAAACAAAAAACCACTACCGCTCATTTATTCAATTGAAAAGCTTATTACCTGCACCTTCCAAAGCAACAGGCTACAGGAACACTGAATGCAAAGTAAACCAGACCCATCTGGAATACTCTGACTCAGCCTCAGCTCCAAGTTACACATCTTTCATTTCGTATTTGAAGGGATTAACAGCATTTGGATGCACAGAAACTGTCTTTACAGTCATGTCTGCGGACCTCCGAGTCAAGAGTTAAAAATGTCTTCCTAAATTATAACAGTATTAGCAGTTCCTCTGAAAGGAGTGGAAAAAAAAACCACAACCAGGGAAGGAGGAAAGTGACACAAAACCAAGGTTTTTTTCCAGAGATAACAAAATCCTGAGAGAACAAGATGCTTGTGCTATCAGAATAAAAATCCCCAAAGAAACAAAAGAGTTTACCTTTCCCTTGGAAAAGTTACCTTTGAGTCAAGATCTGCTCTTTTTCTCTCCCAACCATGAAATCTCTCTTCAGCTTAAGACTGTCATCTACTGCAGTAGAAATTCAGTGCACACACTGGAACCTGGATAGAAGCTTATTTAAAAAAAAAACAACCAAACAATACAATAGTATTACAGTGGCTAGAAATCTTTTACATATTCTGATGAAAAGACTCAACTTATTTCTAGGAAATAAAGTGTTTGGGGCCAAAGCCAACAGATGATGTTCATGTAAGGTAAAAAAAAATTTATTTTTTTTTTTTTTTTTTTTAAATTGATATATTGAAAAAAGCTGGAGAAGGAAGCGGGGACAGAAATGAAAAACCGTTCAGGGAGTCAGTGGTATAGATTGTCACCATGCAACCTAAATATTGTAATTGCAGATCACATAGTCGGAACAAGCCAGTCAAAAGTAGCACACTCCCTGGGAGAGGGGCGGGAGTCTCTTCCCCCTTGTATTTCAAGCCAAGACCCAACTAGCAGAAGGCAGCTTTTCTGTCAGATAAAGCAAGGCAAAAGGATCACGTACAGCAACTTCCTTGCAGCCTCTTGCTCCTGAGCACCCTTCTTCACCTCTTTCTTTCTTTCTTTCTTCTGGTGATGGGAAGGCAAAGCATGTTCTGCTCCTGTGAGCCCATACGGCTTGTCCCTATAGTCACAGCAGGCACCTGTGATTCCTCTCCGAAGACATTTACGCATAGAAATCAGTTGAGTGGTGTGTTACGGAAGCATAAGCTGCAGTGGACGTGATTTTGAATCAGTTATTGTTTTGCCCATCATGATAAAATAAAACCGGCAATTTCTTACTTTATAGAAATCCTCCTAAAGTAGTAGTTGCCCCCAATAGCTGTCAAGTTTTTGTATCACAGGAGAACAAATGCAGCCAAAAGAACATTTTCTCTAAAAGGACCGCTCCGAACTACACAAGCAGGCAGGCACAGGCAGCTCCCAATTTAGTTAAGGGTACGTACACAGCACCACTTAGTGGTGCAAGCGGAGTCACCGCTGACAGGAATGAGAAGCTTGAACACCAACCTTCCCGCCCCGGCCCCCTGGACATGAACGATGCCTGGTCTGTCTGTCCTCACTCGCAAAATACCACTACAATGCCTTTACTACAAGAGAGTACATCTGCCAAGCAAAACAAGTCCAAGAGTGCTGAACCTCAAGGCCAGCAGAACCCACGGCTGCTGAGCATCAAACAGATGCATCCACTCTGAAGAGCTTTCAGAATTCTACAGCACTCTACCACATGGTTTCTGGCGACACAGCCTGAAGCAGGGTTTAAACAAATGATCCAGCTTAGTATCTGCCTGTAGTGCAAAGAATAGCAATCTCTTGGCTCACGATTTGGGTTTTATATAGACTTGAGCCATAAACAAATGCAACAGATGTAGAAAAACTGAAGACCGACAGCAACTGGAACGTAACTATTCTTTTTCCACTCCATCAACCCGTTGGAAAACTAACTCCCTCGTGCACTTACGTAACTGAGCACAAAGAGAACAAAAAGAAAGGCTTTTATTCAGAAGAAATTAGTGTGTCTTTACAGGAAAGTAACGGTTTCAACTTACAAAACCAGCATCATCATTAGTGATGCACCTTTCCTGAAGGGGAAATCCTTCTCTTTTAGCAAATGTCAATTCCAAGAGCCTGTAAACAAAAACAAACAAGCAACCCACACCATTACCCCACAAAAGCTCTATTTAGATTACACACACACACACACACATATATATATATATATATAAAAAACCCATGTCTTCACAGATGACAACTGTATCAATTTATACTTCAGGTCCTTCTCCTCCAGGAACCACCTATAAAAGACGACGACAATTTTGTGTTTGTGCCATAGGTCCGAGTTTTACAGACCCATACATGACAGTTCTTGCTTTACAACAATTTAGCAGATGGAGACTTCACCGGTAGACCACAAAAGCGGTTTTTCGATTCAATATTATCTTCCTCTCCCAACAGTGGAAGCCAGTTATTGCCAGAGAAGCACAGGACAGAACCTCCAAAACACAAAGAATGTTTAACAAAACACAGAGGAGTTCCTAGATAACAAACATTTTGGTTTTTGTCTTTGGTATTCACCTCAAGGAAATGATTCTGTCTAGAAACACTACAGCTCATTTTTAAAAGGACAAAGAACATCCTTCCTTTCGTGAATAATTTCTCCAATTGCTGATTCCTCCCCAGACTGTCACGGTACTGGGAAGTTGGTTTCCTCTTTCCAACTTCTATCAGTAAGCAGAGCTCAAAAACTGATAAAGAGCCTGAACCCTTCTACAGGCAGCAGGGAGTCATTTTCCAGGGAAGAAAGTAAAGAACTGAACAACAGAAAAAGAAATACAAAAGGAAAAACATGAATAAGGGAAAAAAGAAGAGGGTAACCATTGCTTTTACTGATCCATTCTTAATAGTTAGCTGAGCACTTCTAAAGAGGAAGAACTTTGCTGCTTTCAGGACCGAAGTAAGAAAAAGTCTAAAGCATAGTCTTCCTGACATGGGAGACGCGTCCGCAAGAGAGGCACACGGTCCGATACAGAAACGTATCTACGTCTCGCTGAAAATGTGCACTCTAAGCATCACCAGCTTCTGCTTCAAGCGCAGTATACCACCAGCTTAACCGGATGGTAGTAATTTTACCCCATACAAGAAGTCAGAACACGCGCTATCCTTTAAGGAGGCAGAACAATAACCAAAGCAGAAAAAGGCTTAGAAATTAAGGCAAGATGGCACTTGCTCAGACACACAGTGAGGAGGTGCAAGGTGGGAAAGACAGCAAAATGGAGATTGTTCCTCGTTCACACAGAGCTGATTTCGACTCGAGTTGGTCGTCCTCTCCTCTTCCCACAAAATTAGGAATGCTTTTACGCAGGAAGTCCTGACTTTGTAGCCATCTATGCCGACAAACTAAAAACTATTCTAGGTCTGCTCTTGTGGTATTTAGGAAGTTGCAGAATTCAGCTTAGGGATGCATAATCACAGTATTTAATTACTGTTTCAGTACTGACCTACCTACACCAGCAGATAATAAACTAAAAATCACAGTGCTTCTGATTTGGTGTAAGCCAACAGACCTCCAGATTGTTTTCAGAGCATGTAAAGGTACAGCTCTCTGGGCATCATCATGGCAATCATAACTGCCAAACGACTTGACAAGCTTGTAAACATCCAAACTGCTGCAAACACATCTATACATACAATAATGGATAAAACGTAGATGCATTCCACCTACACGCTTATGCAGGCAAACACTCGTGAGTTAAAAGCCACTGTATGAACCAGCTTACGGAGCGCTTAGCAAAGCCAGTGATTCCCTTGCACACCTGAAGACCAGAAAAACATTCACCAAAATAAAGTTAGGGACATGCTCTTTTTTTTTTTTTCTTTTTTTTTTTTTTTTTTTTTTTTAAACTGTAACGTGTACTAAGACAGCAAGATCACTTTTCCAGCGTCCTTCATACACACATATGCCCCAGAAGCTACTTGAAATTACCTTGTGTAATGGAATTGTCTGGAAAGCTCAGCTTAAAGTAGCTGAGCTCAGTGACTGATTGATTTACAGGTACAGAAAATAAATGCATGCAGCATTTTAACAATGCTGACTTACCAGTGTTATGTTATTTCCATTTAGCAAAATCTGGTCTAGCTTTGTGATTCTTCTGCCCTCAGACGGAGTCTCACTGAAGCAGCGTTAAAAACAAATAAGTAAGCACACATAACCAGGGACAACAGTTCCAGTTTTGATTACAGAATAAATCTCTACATTAAGATGGCAGTTGTCGGAACTAAGAAATGAATTGGCCACGCTGCAGCCTGATCTTGACAAATTGACCGCCTGGATAAAGCAAGCTATCTGGCAACTAAAAAGATCCATTGTACTTTTCTGCTCAGTACACCTAAAGATACAGATTCACCCTCGAAATCTCGGCAATTTCTTCAATACCACCAACACTCAGAACAGGTTTCAAATAGCAACGTGGCAGGACAAAGTAATAAATGCTTATCGTTAAGTCTGCTAACTCTCTAAGCCTTTGCCTAGACCTTAAGGAAATGTAAAAACAAACAAACTACTGCAAAGTTCAACACACAATCCACGCAAAGTTAAGGCTATCAAGTAGGAACCGGATTACAAGTGTAAGTCATGCAACAGCTACTCTATAACATGGATGTCCTGAACAGATCCTCCTCTACAGTTTAAGTCCAAGGTACAAACCCTTCAGCTGGCAAGTATTCCAAAAATATAAAACCTCTTTGCTTACAGAGCTTACACAGTATTTTTCCCCAGGAAACCAAATGTTCAAGAGGAACAGGAGGCAGAAACAACACTTGCAATTCTGTAACGTCTTCTAGCACCGTATCTGAAAATCCAGTTTCAAGGAAAATAAGGCCCCGAATTTAAAAATAAAACTATTTCCAGTTATTTCCATGTCACACTGAGCTGTGATTTTACCTGTAAAACAAAAAAATCAGAACAAGACAACTGATCCATACAAAAAAGGCTCTCCTATCCGGCTCTCTTTCAAATGCTGGCATTTTCTGTGACTTGGATTTTGCCTGTTATTATGAGATCATTACATCACCTATCACACAAGTGTAGCTTTGTTATCTTTGAAAGACAAGCTGCTAGACAATATACAACACAAAGTTAGACAAGCGAGGGCAGTACACAGGGATTTCACAGGCACTCTGGAATTGGGCACCCGACTTGAATTCCTGGCTTTGAAAACCTCTCTCCAAATGACTTAACTGTCTTTCACTAAGATCCAGCAGCAGTTCTCTCCTGTGCCTCATGCTCTTCTGTAGCCAGCCAAAGCCCACGGAGCTGCACTGTAAGCTTGAAGGCCAGTGTGCCAGCTGCGTGTCCTATTTCTGTCACCTAGTTCTTATGTACCGTTTCTTGCTAATCAAAAGGCCCAGTGATTCCTCCTCACCCATCACACTGGAGTTAGTACATCCAAGCAGTATTTCTGCCGCGCTACATTTGCACGGATTAGCTGCTGAACCCTCCAGATGATGTACTGCTTTTCAAAAAGGGTGTAGTATAACTGGCGAGGGTCTACAGTAAGTGCAAGAGGGTGCTCAACGATGTACAGGAGTCTGACTTCAAAGTATAAATTGAAAAACAGCCGCTTAACTGGAGAGAAATAACAATGTTTAAACTCTAAAAGGTAGCTATAAGGAAGAACTTTTGTGTACATCCACTGCACACAGGACACGGAATCATGGGGCTTAAATTACAACCTGAAAAACTTAGGGTATGTGGCAATCTTTGCAACAGTAGTAATAATTACAGGAAATGTTTAAGAATAAATTAGGCAAGCGTTTGTCAAGAATGGTACAGAAAGTTGATCATTCACCTCTAGAATGAGAGCAACGCTAGACTATCTTCAAAGGTTCTTCTTTCCCCACTGCTGTCCCTCTCCGTATTTCTACCCTCAAACACAAGCATCATCCCCAGCTGTGCACTTACAATTCTATCTGCATATGCACATGTCTAGAGATGCACATTTATTTCTTCGTTACACACAGCTGAAGGAGAGTACTCAGAGGTAAGCCAATTTACATAAACAGCTTTTGAAAGTTAAAACACCTCAGCTTCTTGCAAAACGTCAGCCCAACAGAACACCGGGAGCGGTATGTAAATCCTTATGCCAAAACTGCGTTCTCTTAAATCTTATGAAAACCATTTCTAATGTAAAGCCTGACTTGTCTATTTTCTGACACACCCCTTCTCTGTCATCAGGTACTTATTAGATAGTAAAACAACTGACGGGGCAAACACCATAACTAGCACAATAGCTGACTTCCGTAGCAGTTGCATATCATGTCTGAAGAAATGTGAGTTTAGTAGGTAGATACACATTCAGAAATGCACAAGAACTGAAAGGAGTAATCTGTAACCGGTAGACTAAGAACGCTGCAATAGCACGCAATGTAAATCAACATGCAGCTATAGGGAAGGGAAGGGAAGTACAGAAACATTCTTCTGGATTAAAAAAAAAAATAAAATACGCAGCAATGGTAGGAAAAGGTACTTGGAACGTGCCACTTTCAATCCACTGAAACAATGTCTGCAACAGCAGTAAGAACACTGGCAAACTACCTTCTCTGTTCCACAGGGCCTTGAGACCCATACGCATTGTCTGTTGCCACTTGCTGTTAGGAAACAAAGGCACTGCGATCAGTAGAAGCGTGTAGAACACCGAAAATGAAACTTTTGAATACGTCACATGCAAGATCCTCATTCTCCGTACAGTCTACAAGGTTACACAATTGTAAAATACTTTGTAAGAATGAGAATCCTGACGTTTGCCTTGGACTAAAAAAGTTTTTAAATTCCGTTTCGAGGTTTTTTTCCCAAGGGTTTTAGAAATAAAAGCATCTTGGTAAAGTGATTTTCACACACTGCACAGACACAAGCAGTGTTTCTCCCACTGCGAGAGGAGTATCAAAATACTCTTATCTAATATGTTATAGACAAGAGTGACCAAGGTCACAGGAGAATCTGTACTTTCCCACTGATTACAAGGAACGGGCCAGCTGCTTTGTGCCTCCTATGCAGCTGGAGCATGCAGTTGCCTGGTAACGTGTTCCGAACTATTGCATCTTAATCACATATACACGTAGGAATACCAAGCTGACCGCTTAGGTTTATCAGCCAAAACAGTTTACAGCAACACAATAGTTTAGAGCAATTCAGGAACTTTAACACTGAATTTAGGTATGCGCTTATATGGTTTGACAAACAGAACTTTTATAAATGAAAGGGAAACAACAGGTGACTTTAGAGCATACAAAAGGTATAGTCTACAAACCAAATATCAATTATTAGCAATGTTTCCCTGTTCAAAGGGCATCATTTAATGTCTCAGACTCAACAAGCATGAACTGACAGACTGTTATGATTTGAAAATTTTAAAAAAGTTCTAATAGTGTGCCCAAAACAGAGCTGTTTCAGTGTTCAGGCTAGACTCGTTGTCTCCAGTAAATACATATCTTAATTCTAACACAGGATAAAAAACGATTTATAAATTTCCTCTTGTGAAAATGAAACTGTTCCAATCACCCTGTTCACTCCTATTTTAAGATATTAAATAGGGCAAATCAGAAGTAACTTGAACCAATCCCTCCCACCCAGCTATAAGCCAGGACCATATACAGCCCTTGCAGACTACACAAGACCCTGTCTCATTCCAGCCATATCATTAGCATAAGCTGTGCAAACCCATGCAAATCAACAGGTTTTTCAGGCATAAAAGCAGACTCCAACAGCAGTTAAGCCACTTCTTACAACTGACAAGGTCATACTTCCATCACTGATTATAGCCCAAGAACAAAAGAGAATGGGTCCTTATTGTCCTTTATGAACTTGAGGGGCTGCAAGAAACCAGTGAAGTTACAAGCCTGGATTCTGTAATGTCGCTACCAGCATAATTTCCAGATCAAAGATCCGGCCTCCTGTTAAGATCATCAAACATATTTTTGAGTTCGGAGGACAGGTCATCACAACACTATGTTAGGTAGAGTATAAAACCTTATCATCAGAATCTCAGCTAGTTTAAGTCAATGTATTCTGTGTGTTCCGCTGAAGTCAATGAAACTAAACACACTATCATAGGAAAGAGATATTTCAGCACGCCTCAGACCTGGAAAACTATCTTGAAAAATGCCCGTAACTTTTAACACACTTCCCACGATCTCTCAACAGCGAGCAGTAGTAAGATCCTAACAGTTACTTGCAACCTATTTCTTGCATAGCATTCATTTTTATTTTAATTTTAAAAGGGGCAACTAATAAATAAGATTTTTGCAGCTACTCACAAAAATCAATAAGCAAAGACATTTGTTCCAAGACTTAAATTTCTTGTATAATTTAAAAAACTAGCAAAGCTCCGTAAAGTAAAATAGATACATTTACCTACTAATGTAGGAAACTACAGACAAACTTCAGGAAATGACCAAAGGTGCAGAGGATAGGCTAATGCCTATTAGCATTAGGTAGAAAAACAAGGTAAAAAAGGTAGAAATGCCTATTAGCATTAAGGTAGAACAACAACAACAACAACAACAACAACAACAAAACCCCAGAAGTTCTACAGAAAAATGAGTGAGCAGCCCACAGCACTGGCAGACAACAGATTTTTTTATCCCCGCTTCCTCCACCCCTTCTTCTTATCCCCCCACCCCCGTTTTTTTTTAAAGGAAATAATTATTCTATTCTGAAACATATTGTCAGTGATGCAGTTGAAGCCAAAAGTTTAAATGAGTTCAGGAGAGGATTAACCGAATTCTAAGACATGTGCCAACACAACCGCTATAGAAAGCATCTGCATCACGGTGAAATGCAAACAGCTACTCTGAGAACGACACATTATTCTTCACTAAATTTGCCTTTTACCCTGTTGTATAGTTACTAATGTTGAAAAGAGTCACTGCTGTGCAAGAAACTAAAACTTACAGCGCTTCATGCTGGGAGAGAACTGTGGCCCATCAGCTCGTGGCTGTGAAGCCTTACAACTTAACACGTTGCAGTTGCACACCAACAAGTTCTGAGGCGGACTGCTGACTGTATTCAATAGTCACAGCTTATGTAGGAGGATATGATAAACTTGACTTATTTGCCTTTAACCGATGCTCCAAATATTTTAAAGTCGTTCTTAAAGCAGGTTACTGGTTTGATTACCCTTCATACAAAATCCTCCTTCACATGCAGGTTTCTCTTCTCTTCTTTTCAGATTTAAGGCATGAACAGAAACCACACCTGCATCATCACTGAAATCAGTGCCTATTTTTCAATAAACTTTAGCAGCAGCATCAGAATTCGTCCTCAAGTACCGTTCATAAAGCAAATGCTTCATTCTTCAAAACTTTTTTTTGCAAACGTTAGTAATGCTGTACCACAGACTCCCACGCCCAGTCACGCATGTTCTTCCCGAGACTGTTACGCAGCTTCGTATTTTAAAAATCGCCATCCTAACTGCGTACCTGATACTACTGGTTCTCCCCTTTTTAAAGTCTGATGTTAAGGAAAAGCTGCAAGTCCTACAAAACCAGGCAGACTTGCTTGTTCTTGCCAAAGAGAAAAAGGTTAAGCATTATTAAAAAATAAGACTATTGCCTACCTTTAAGTATCCATAAAGCTACCAACACGAACCGTATGGTGGCTTGTTAGCATCGCTATTTGAACACGGGCATGCAAAATGTCCTTCAGTTAAATTCCAAACTCTATGAATTAATTGGTGGGCAATTCCCCAAGGATAAAACGTCTATCAAAAGCCAACAGTAAGCCAGAAATATCTTTCCGTTTCATAGGGTAAAAAAAATGATACAGTGAATCCTGAAAAAAGAAATCGATATTAGACCGGGAACGCCTATATAGTTATAGGGCAAGTAATAAAACATTTAGTGTTTTGATTTTTTTCTTTTTATTGATGTCATCACAATAGTTAGACAAACATGGAAACATTTGCAACAGCAATACTTGGGCCACTTTAAAATCTTGGTAACACTGAAATACAGGGCAGCAAAAACTAATGATGTGGGGAGGGGACTTTAGGTCTTCTTATTTTCATACACATTCACACACACACACACACTCCACAACTCCAAAGAGCTATCTTAACTATGTCTGCCAGTAAACGGAAATAGTAGGCAGAAAGGAACCCTATCTATACTAAGACAGTTAGCTGTGTCGTAAAACTGAAGATCACTGCAACCAGTGCCATCTTAAAGAAGAAAAAAACCCAACAACAACAACAACCAAAAAACCTGAAAGGAACCATCACTGTGCATGTCATAAGCATGAAGTTATTTTAACCTGATGACTACTCTGCCCTCTACTTTAAGCATCATGAAGTTTTTATGTATTTTCAAAGTCTAAGGTTATTATTTTAAATGGCCTACTTGTAGTGGCAGCCCAAGTAGCATTCTGGAGAACACCACAGTGCCCACAACTTCTACAGGTCAGTGCAGTCTGATCAAGCACTGCATTTCTAGGGGAGGAAAACAAAAAACCACTACCGCTCATTTATTCAATTGAAAAGCTTATTACCTGCACCTTCCAAAGCAACAGGCTACAGGAACACTGAATGCAAAGTAAACCAGACCCATCTGGAATACTCTGACTCAGCCTCAGCTCCAAGTTACACATCTTTCATTTCGTATTTGAAGGGATTAACAGCATTTGGATGCACAGAAACTGTCTTTACAGTCATGTCTGCGGACCTCCGAGTCAAGAGTTAAAAATGTCTTCCTAAATTGTAACAGTATTAGCAGTTCCTCTGAAAGGAGTGGAAAAAAAAAAACACAACCAGGGAAGGAGGAAAGTGACACAAAACCAAGGTTTTTTTCCAGAGATAACAAAATCCTGAGAGAACAAGATGCTTGTGCTATCAGAATAAAAATCCCCAAAGAAACAAAAGAGTTTACCTTTCCCTTGGAAAAGTTACCTTTGAGTCAAGATCTGCTCTTTTTCTCTCCCAACCATGAAATCTCTCTTCAGCTTAAGACTGTCATCTACTGCAGTAGAAATTCAGTGCACACACTGGAACCTGGATAGAAACTTATTTAAAAAAAACAAACCAAACAATACAATAGTATTACAGTGGCTAGAAATCTTTTACATATTCTGATGAAAAGACTCAACTTATTTCTAGGAAATAAAGTGTTTGGGGCCAAAGCCAACAGATGATGTTCATGTAAGGTAAAAAAAAAATATTTTTTTTTTTTTTTTTTTTAAATTGATATATTGAAAAAAGCTGGAGAAGGAAGCGGGGACAGAAATGAAAAACCATTCAGGGAGTCAGTGGTATAGATTGTCACCATGCAACCTAAATATTGTAATTGCAGATCACATAGTCGGAACAAGCCAGTCAAAAGTAGCACACTCCCTGGGAGAGGGGCGGGAGTCTCTTCCCCCTTGTATTTCAAGCCAAGACCCAACTAGCAGAAGGCAGCTTTTCTGTCAGATAAAGCAAGGCAAAAGGATCACGTACAGCAACTTCCTTGCAGCCTCTTGCTCCTGAGCACCCTTCTTCACCTCTTTCTTTCTTTCTTTCTTTCTTCTGGTGATGGGAAGGCAAAGCATGTTCTGCTCCTGTGAGCCCATACGGCTTGTCCCTATAGTCACAGCAGGCACCTGTGATTCCTCTCCGAAGACATTTACGCATAGAAATCAGTTGAGTGGTGTGTTACGGAAGCATAAGCTGCAGCGGACGTGATTTTGAATCAGTTATTGTTTTGCCCATCATGATAAAATAAAACCGGCAATTTCTTACTTTATAGAAATCCTCCTAAAGTAGTAGTTGCCCCCAATCGCTGTCAAGTTTTTGTATCACAGGAGAACAAATGCAGCCAAAAGAACATTTTCTCTAAAAGGACCGCTCCGAACTACACAAGCAGGCAGGCACAGGCAGCTCCCAATTTAGTTAAGGGTACGTACACAGCACCACTTAGTGGTGCAAGCGGAGTCACCGCTGACAGGAATGAGAAGCTTGAACACCAACCTTCCCGCCCCGGCCCCCTGGACATGAACGATGCCTGGTCTGTCTGTCCTCACTCGCAAAATACCACTACAATGCCTTTACTACAAGAGAGTACATCTGCCAAGCAAAACAAGTCCAAGAGTGCTGAACCTCAAGGCCAGCAGAACCCACGGCTGCTGAGCATCAAACAGATGCATCCACTCTGAAGAGCTTTCAGAATTCTACAGCACTCTACCACATGGTTTCTGGCGACACAGCCTGAAGCAGGGTTTAAACAAATGATCCAGCTTAGTATCTGCCTGTAGTGCAAAGAATAGCAATCTCTTGGCTCACGATTTGGGTTTTATATAGACTTGAGCCATAAACAAATGCAACAGATGTAGAAAAACTGAAGACCGACAGCAACTGGAACGTAACTATTCTTTTTCCACTCCATCAACCCGTTGGAAAACTAACTCCCTCGTGCACTTACGTAACTGAGCACAAAGAGAACAAAAAGAAAGGCTTTTATTCAGAAGAAATTAGTGTGTCTTTACAGGAAAGTAACGGTTTCAACTTACAAAACCAGCATCATCATTAGTGATGCACCTTTCCTGAAGGGGAAATCCTTCTCTTTTAGCAAATGTCAATTCCAAGAGCCTGTAAACAAAAACAAACAAGCAACCCACACCATTACCCCACAAAAGCTCTATTTAGATTACACACACACACACACACATATATATATATATATATAAAAAACCCATGTCTTCACAGATGACAACTGTATCAATTTATACTTCAGGTCCTTCTCCTCCAGGAACCACCTATAAAAGACGACGACAATTTTGTGTTTGTGCCATAGGTCCGAGTTTTACAGACCCATACATGACAGTTCTTGCTTTACAACAATTTAGCAGATGGAGACTTCACCGGTAGACCACAAAAGCGGTTTTTCGATTCAATATTATCTTCCTCTCCCAACAGTGGAAGCCAGTTATTGCCAGAGAAGCACAGGACAGAACCTCCAAAACACAAAGAATGTTTAACAAAACACAGAGGAGTTCCTAGATAACAAACATTTTGGTTTTTGTCTTTGGTATTCACCTCAAGGAAATGATTCTGTCTAGAAACACTACAGCTCATTTTTAAAAGGACAAAGAACATCCTTCCTTTCGTGAATAATTTCTCCAATTGCTGATTCCTCCCCAGACTGTCACGGTACTGGGAAGTTGGTTTCCTCTTTCCAACTTCTATCAGTAAGCAGAGCTCAAAAACTGATAAAGAGCCTGAACCCTTCTACAGGCAGCAGGGAGTCATTTTCCAGGGAAGAAAGTAAAGAACTGAACAACGGAAAAAGAAATACAAAAGGAAAAACATGAATAAGGGAAAAAAGAAGAGGGTAACCATTGCTTTTACTGATCCATTCTTAATAGTTAGCTGAGCACTTCTAAAGAGGAAGAACTTTGCTGCTTTCAGGACCGAAGTAAGAAAAAGTCTAAAGCATAGTCTTCCTGACATGGGAGACGTGTCCGCAAGAGAGGCACACGGTCCGATACAGAAACGTATCTACGTCTCGCTGAAAATGTGCACTCTAAGCATCACCAGCTTCTGCTTCAAGCGCAGTATACCACCAGCTTAACCGGATGGTAGTAATTTTACCCCATACAAGAAGTCAGAACACGCGCTATCCTTTAAGGAGGCAGAACAATAACCAAAGCAGAAAAAGGCTTAGAAATTAAGGCAAGATGGCACTTGCTCAGACACACAGTGAGGAGGTGCAAGGTGGGAAAGACAGCAAAATGGAGATTGTTCCTCGTTCACACAGAGCTGATTTCGACGCGAGTTGGTCGTCCTCTCCTCTTCCCACAAAATTAGGAATGCTTTTACGCAGGAAGTCCTGACTTTGTAGCCATCTATGCCGACAAACTAAAAACTATTCTAGGTCTGCTCTTGTGGTATTTAGGAAGTTGCAGAATTCAGCTTAGGGATGCATAATCACAGTATTTAATTACTGTTTCAGTACTGACCTACCTACACCAGCAGATAATAAACTAAAAATCACAGTGCTTCTGATTTGGTGTAAGCCAACAGACCTCCAGATTGTTTTCAGAGCATGTAAAGGTACAGCTCTCTGGGCATCATGGCAATCATAACTGCCAAACGACTTGACAAGCTTGTAAACATCCAAACTGCTGCAAACACATCTATACATACAATAATGGATAAAAGGTAGATGCATTCCACCTACACGCTTATGCAGGCAAACACTCGTGAGTTAAAAGCCACTGTATGAACCAGCTTACGGAGCGCTTAGCAAAGCCAGTGATTCCCTTGCACACCTGAAGACCAGAAAAACATTCACCAAAATAAAGTTAGGGACATGCTCTTTTTTTTTTTTTTTTTTTTTTTTTTTTTTTTTTTTAAACTGTAACGTGTACTAAGACAGCAAGATCACTTTTCCAGCGTCCTTCATACACACATATGCCCCAGAAGCTACTTGAAATTACCTTGTGTAATGGAATTGTCTGGAAAGCTCAGCTTAAAGTAGCTGAGCTCAGTGACTGATTGATTTACAGGTACAGAAAATAAATGCATGCAGCATTTTAACAATGCTGACTTACCAGTGTTATGTTATTTCCATTTAGCAAAATCTGGTCTAGCTTTGTGATTCTTCTGCCCTCAGACGGAGTCTCACTGAAGCAGCGTTAAAAACAAATAAGTAAGCACACATAACCAGGGACAACAGTTCCAGTTTTGATTACAGAATAAATCTCTACATTAAGATGGCAGTTGTTGGAACTAAGAAATGAATTGGCCACGCTGCAGCCTGATCTTGACAAATTGACCGCCTGGATAAAGCAAGCTATCTGGCAACTAAAAAGATCCATTGTACTTTTCTGCTCAGTACACCTAAAGATACAGATTCACCCTCGAAATCTCGGCAATTTCTTCAATACCACCAACACTCAGAACAGGTTTCAAATAGCAACGTGGCAGGACAAAGTAATAAATGCTTATCCTTAAGTCTGCTAACTTTCTAAGCCTTTGCCTAGACCTTAAGGAAATGTAAAAACAAACAAACTACTGCAAAGTTCAACACACAATCCACGCAAAGTTAAGGCTATCAAGTAGGAACCGGATTACAAGTGTAAGTCATGCAACAGCTACTCTATAACATGGATGTCCTGAACAGATCCTCCTCTACAGTTTAAGTCCAAGGTACAAACCCTTCAGCTGGCAAGTATTCCAAAAATATAAAACCTCTTTGCTTACAGAGCTTACACAGTATTTTTCCCCAGGAAACCAAATGTTCAAGAGGAACAGGAGGCAGAAACAACACTTGCAATTCTGTAACGTCTTCTAGCACCGTATCTGAAAATCCAGTTTCAAGGAAAATAAGGCCCCGAATTTAAAAATAAAACTATTTCCAGTTATTTCCATGTCACACTGAGCTGTGATTTTACCTGTAAAACAAAAAAATCAGAACAAGACAACTGATCCATACAAAAAAGGCTCTCCTATCCGGCTCTCTTTCAAATGCTGGCATTTTCTGTGACTTGGATTTTGCCTGTTATTATGAGATCATTACATCACCTATCACACAAGTGTAGCTTTGTTATCTTTGAAAGACAAGCTGCTAGACAATATACAACACAAAGTTAGACAAGCGAGGGCAGTACACAGGGATTTCACAGGCACTCTGGAATTGGGCACCCGACTTGAATTCCTGGCGTTGAAAACCTCTCTCCAAATGACTTACTGTCTTTCACTAAGATCCAGCAGCAGTTCTCTCCTGTGCCTCATGCTCTTCTGTAGCCAGCCAAAGCCCACGGAGCTGCACTGTAAGCTTGAAGGCCAGTGTGCCAGCTGCATGTCCTATTTCTGTCACCTAGTTCTTATGTACCGTTTCTTGCTAATCAAAAGGCCCAGTGATTCCTCCTCACCCATCACACTGGAGTTAGTACATCCAAGCAGTATTTCTGCCGCGCTACATTTGCACGGATTAGCTGCTGAACCCTCCAGATGATGTACTGCTTTTCAAGAAGGGTGTAGTATAACTGGCGAGGGTCTACAGTAAGTGCAAGAGGGTGCTCAACGATGTACAGGAGTCTGACTTCAAAGTATAAATTGAAAAACAGGCGCTTAACTGGAGAGAAATAACAATGTTTAAACTCTAAAAGGTAGCTATAAGGAAGAACTTTTGCGTACATCCACTGCACACAGTTACACGGAATCATGGGGCTTAAATTACAACCTGAAAAACTTAGGGTATGTGGCAATCTTTGCAACAGTAGTAATAATTACAGGAAATGTTTAAGAATAAATTAGGCAAGCGTTTGTCAAGAATGGTACAGAAAGTTGATCATTCACCTCTAGAATGAGAGCAACGCTAGACTATCTTCAAAGGTTCTTCTTTCCCCACTGCTGTCCCTCTCCGTATTTCTACCCTCAAACACAAGCATCATCCCCAGCTGTGCACTTACAATTCTATCTGCATATGCACGTGTCTAGAGATGCACATTTATTTCTTCGTTACACACAGCTGAAGGAGAGTACTCAGAGGTAAGCCAATTTACATAAACAGCATTTGAAAGTTAAAACAAC
This sequence comes from Astur gentilis, assembly GCF_929443795.1. Lineage (NCBI taxonomy): Eukaryota > Metazoa > Chordata > Aves > Accipitriformes > Accipitridae > Astur > Astur gentilis. The sequence goes on from NC_064883.1 coordinate 1,221,783, forward strand.
TCAGCTTCTTGCAAAACGTCAGCCCAACAGAACACCGGGAGCGGTATGTAAATCCTTATGCCAAAACTGCGTTCTCTTAAATCTTATGAAAACCATTTCTAATGTAAAGCCTGACTTGTCTATTTTCTGACACACCCCTTCTCTGTCATCAGGTACTTATTAGATAGTAAAACAACTGACGGGGCAAACACCATAACTAGCACAATAGCTGACTTCCGTAGCAGTTGCATATCATGTCTGAAGAAACGTGAGTTTAGTAGGTAGATACACATTCAGAAATGCACAAGAACTGAAAGGAGTAATCTGTAACCGGTAGACTAAGAACGCTGCAATAGCACGCAAAGTAAATCAACATGCAGCTATAGGGAAGGGAAGGGAAGTACAGAAACATTCTTCTGGATTAAAAAAAAAAAATAAAATACGCAGCAATGGTAGGAAAAGGTACTTGGAACGTGCCACTTTCAATCCACTGAAACAATGTCTGCAACAGCAGTAAGAACACTGGCAAACTACCTTCTCTGTTCCACAGGGCCTTGAGACCCATACGCATTGTCTGTTGCCACTTGCTGTTAGGAAACAAAGGCACTGCGATCAGTAGAAGCGTGTAGAACACCGAAAATGAAACTTTTGAATACGTCACATGCAAGATCCTCATTCTCCGTACAGTCTACAAGGTTACACAATTGTAAAATACTTTGTAAGAATGAGAATCCTGACGTTTGCCTTGGACTAAAAAAGTTTTTAAATTCCGTTTCGAGGTTTTTTTCCCAAGGGTTTTAGAAATAAAAGCATCTTGGTAAAGTGATTTTCACACACTGCACAGACACAAGCAGTGTTTCTCCCACTGCGAGAGGAGTATCAAAATACTCTTATCTAATATGTTATAGACAAGAGTGACCAAGGTCACAGGAGAATCTGTACTTTCCCACTGATTACAAGGAACGGGCCAGCTGCTTTGTGCCTCCTATGCAGCTGGAGCATGCAGTTGCCTGGTAACGTGTTCCGAACTATTGCATCTTAATCACATATACACGTAGGAATACCAAGCTGACCGCTTAGGTTTATCAGCCAAAACAGTTTACAGCAACACAATAGTTTAGAGCAATTCAGGAACTTTAACACTGAATTTAGGTATGCGCTTATATGGTTTGACAAACAGAACTTTTATAAATGAAAGGGAAACAACAGGTGACTTTAGAGCATACAAAAGGTATAGTCTACAAACCAAATATCAATTATTAGCAATGTTTCCCTGTTCAAAGGGCATCATTTAATGTCTCAGACTCAACAAGCATGAACTGACAGACTGTTATGATTTGAAAATTTTAAAAAAGTTCTAATAGTGTGCCCAAAACAGAGCTGTTTCAGCGTTCAGGCTAGACTCGTTGTCTCCAGTAAATACATATCTTAATTCTAACACAGGATAAAAAACGATTTATAAATTTCCTCTTGTGAAAATGAAACTGTTCCAATCACCCTGTTCACTCCTATTTTAAGATATTAAATAGGGCAAATCAGAAGTAACTTGAACCAATCCCTCCCACCCAGCTATAAGCCAGGACCATATACAGCCCTTGCAGACTACACAAGACCCTGTCTCATTCCAGCCATATCATTAGCATAAGCTGTGCAAACCCATGCAAATCAACAGGTTTTTCAGGCATAAAAGCAGACTCCAACAGCAGTTAAGCCACTTCTTACAACTGACAATGTCATACTTCCATCACTGATTATAGCCCAAGAACAAAAGAGAATGGGTCCTTATTGTCCTTCATGAACTTGAGGGGCTGCAAGAAACCAGTGAAGTTACAAGCCTGGATTCTGTAATGTCGCTACCAGCATAATTTCCAGATCAAAGATCCGGCCTCCTGTTAAGATCATCAAACATATTTTTGAGTTCGGAGGACAGGTCATCACAACACTATGTTAGGTAGAGTATAAAACCTTATCATCAGAATCTCAGCTAGTTTAAGTCAATGTATTCTGTGTGTTCCGCTGAAGTCAATGAAACTAAACACACTATCATAGGAAAGAGATATTTCAGCACGCCTCAGACCTGGAAAACTATCTTGAAAAATGCCCGTAACTTTTAACACACTTCCCACGATCTCTCAACAGCGAGCAGTAGTAAGACCCTAACAGTTACTTGCAACCTATTTCTTGCATAGCATTCATTTTTATTTTAATTTTAAAAGGGGCAACTAATAAATAAGATTTTTGCAGCTACTCACAAAAATCAATAAGCAAAGACATTTGTTCCAAGACTTAAATTTCTTGTATAATTTAAAAAACTAGCAAAGCTCCGTAAAGTAAAATAGATACATTTACCTACTAATGTAGGAAACTACAGACAAACTTCAGGAAATGACCAAAGGTGCAGAGGATAGGCTAATGCCTATTAGCATTAGGTAGAAAAACAAGGTAAAAAAGGTAGAAATGCCTATTAGCATTAAGGTAGAACAACAACAACAACAACAACAACAACAACAAAACCCCAGAAGTTCTACAGAAAAATGAGTGAGCAGCCCACAGCACTGGCAGACAACAGATTTTTTTATCCCCGCTTCCTCCACCCCTTCTTCTTATCCCCCCACCCCCGTTTTTTTTTAAAGGAAATAATTATTCTATTCTGAAACATATTGTCAGTGATGCAGTTGAAGCCAAAAGTTTAAATGAGTTCAGGAGAGGATTAACCGAATTCTAAGACATGTGCCAACACAACCGCTATAGAAAGCATCTGCATCACGGTGAAATGCAAACAGCTACTCTGAGAACGACACATTATTCTTCACTAAATTTGCCTTTTACCCTGTTGTATAGTTACTAATGTTGAAAAGAGTCACTGCTGTGCAAGAAACTAAAACTTACAGCGCTTCATGCTGGGAGAGAACTGTGGCCCATCAGCTCGTGGCTGTGAAGCCTTACAACTTAACACGTTGCAGTTGCACACCAACAAGTTCTGAGGCGGACTGCTGACTGTATTCAATAGTCACAGCTTATGTAGGAGGATATGATAAACTTGACTTATTTGCCTTTAACCGATGCTCCAAATATTTTAAAGTCGTTCTTAAAGCAGGTTACTGGTTTGATTACCCTTCATACAAAATCCTCCTTCACATGCAGGTTTCTCTTCTCTTCTTTTCAGATTTAAGGCATGAACAGAAACCACACCTGCATCATCACTGAAATCAGTGCCTATTTTTCAATAAACTTTAGCAGCATCAGAATTCGTCCTCAAGTACCGTTCATAAAGCAAATGCTTCATTCTTCAAAACTTTTTTTTGCAAACGTTAGTAATGCTGTACCACAGACTCCCACGCCCAGTCACGCATGTTCTTCCCGAGACTGTTACGCAGCTTCGTATTTTAAAAATCGCCATCCTAACTGCGTACCTGATACTACTGGTTCTCCCCTTTTTAAAGTCTGATGTTAAGGAAAAGCTGCAAGTCCTACAAAACCAGGCAGACTTGCTTGTTCTTGCCAAAGAGAAAAAGGTTAAGCATTATTAAAAAATAAGACTATTGCCTACCTTTAAGTATCCATAAAGCTACCAACACGAACCGTATGGTGGCTTGTTAGCATCGCTATTTGAACACGGGCATGCAAAATGTCCGTCAGTTAAATTCCAAACTCTATGAATTAATTGGTGGGCAATTCCCCAAGGATAAAACGTCTATCAAAAGCCAACAGTAAGCCAGAAATATCTTTCCGTTTCATAGGGTAAAAAAAATGATACAGTGAATCCTGAAAAAAGAAATCGATATTAGACCGGGAACGCCTATATAGTTATAGGGCAAGTAATAAAACATTTAGTGTTTTGATTTTTTTCTTTTTATTTATGTCATCACAATAGTTAGACAAACATGGAAACATTTGCAACAGCAATACTTGGGCCACTTTAAAATCTTGGTAACACTGAAATACAGGGCAGCAAAAACTAATGATGTGGGGAGGGGACTTTAGGTCTTCTTATTTTCATACACATTCACACACACACACACTCCACAACTCCAAAGAGCTATCTTAACTATGTCTGCCAGTAAACGGAAATAGTAGGCAGAAAGGAACCCTATCTATACTAAGACAGTTAGCTGTGTCGTAAAACTGAAGATCACTGCAACCAGTGCCATCTTAAAGAAGAAAAAACCCAACAACAACAACAACCAAAAAACCTGAAAGGAACCATCACTGTGCATGTCATAAGCATGAAGTTATTTTAACCTGATGACTACTCTGCCCTCTACTTTAAGCATCATGAAGTTTTTATGTATTTTCAAAGTCTAAGGTTATTATTTTAAATGGCCTACTTGTAGTGGCAGCCCAAGTAGCATTCTGGAGAACACCACAGTGCCCACAACTTCTACAGGTCAGTGCAGTCTGATCAAGCACTGCATTTCTAGGGGAGGAAAACAAAAAACCACTACCGCTCATTTATTCAATTGAAAAGCTTATTACCTGCACCTTCCAAAGCAACAGGCTACAGGAACACTGAATGCAAAGTAAACCAGACCCATCTGGAATACTCTGACTCAGCCTCAGCTCCAAGTTACACATCTTTCATTTCGTATTTGAAGGGATTAACAGCATTTAGATGCACAGAAACTGTCTTTACAGTCATGTCTGCGGACCTCCGAGTCAAGAGTTAAAAATGTCTTCCTAAATTGTAACAGTATTAGCAGTTCCTCTGAAAGGAGTGGAAAAAAAAAACCACAACCAGGGAAGGAGGAAAGTGACACAAAACCAAGGTTTTTTTCCAGAGATAACAAAATCCTGAGAGAACAAGATGCTTGTGCTATCAGAATAAAAATCCCCAAAGAAACAAAAGAGTTTACCTTTCCCTTGGAAAAGTTACCTTTGAGTCAAGATCTGCTCTTTTTCTCTCCCAACCATGAAATCTCTCTTCAGCTTAAGACTGTCATCTACTGCAGTAGAAATTCAGTGCACACACTGGAACCTGGATAGAAACTTATTTAAAAAAAAAAAACCAAACAATACAATAGTATTACAGTGGCTAGAAATCTTTTACATATTCTGATGAAAAGACTCAACTTATTTCTAGGAAATAAAGTGTTTGGGGCCAAAGCCAACAGATGATGTTCATGTAAGGTAAAAAAAAAATATTTTTTTTTTTTTTTTTTTTTAAATTGATATATTGAAAAAAGCTGGAGAAGGAAGCGGGGACAGAAATGAAAAACCATTCAGGGAGTCAGTGGTATAGATTGTCACCATGCAACCTAAATATTGTAATTGCAGATCACATAGTCGGAACAAGCCAGTCAAAAGTAGCACACTCCCTGGGAGAGGGGCGGGAGTCTCTTCCCCCTTGTATTTCAAGCCAAGACCCAACTAGCAGAAGGCAGCTTTTCTGTCAGATAAAGCAAGGCAAAAGGATCACGTACAGCAACTTCCTTGCAGCCTCTTGCTCCTGAGCACCCTTCTTCACCTCTTTCTTTCTTTCTTTCTTCTGGTGATGGGAAGGCAAAGCATGTTCTGCTCCTGTGAGCCCATACGGCTTGTCCCTATAGTCACAGCAGGCACCTGTGATTCCTCTCCGAAGACATTTACGCATAGAAATCAGTTGAGTGGTGTGTTACGGAAGCATAAGCTGCAGCGGACGTGATTTTGAATCAGTTATTGTTTTGCCCATCATGATAAAATAAAACCGGCAATTTCTTACTTTATAGAAATCCTCCTAAAGTAGTAGTTGCCCCCAATCGCTGTCAAGTTTTTGTATCACAGGAGAACAAATGCAGCCAAAAGAACATTTTCTCTAAAAGGACCGCTCCGAACTACACAAGCAGGCAGGCACAGGCAGCTCCCAATTTAGTTAAGGGTACGTACACAGCACCACTTAGTGGTGCAAGCGGAGTCACCGCTGACAGGAATGAGAAGCTTGAACACCAACCTTCCCGCCCCGGCCCCCTGGACATGAACGATGCCTGGTCTGTCTGTCCTCACTCGCAAAATACCACTACAATGCCTTTACTACAAGAGAGTACATCTGCCAAGCAAAACAAGTCCAAGAGTGCTGAACCTCAAGGCCAGCAGAACCCACGGCTGCTGAGCATCAAACAGATGCATCCACTCTGAAGAGCTTTCAGAATTCTACAGCACTCTACCACATGGTTTCTGGCGACACAGCCTGAAGCAGGGTTTAAACAAATGATCCAGCTTAGTATCTGCCTGTAGTGCAAAGAATAGCAATCTCTTGGCTCACGATTTGGGTTTTATATAGACTTGAGCCATAAACAAATGCAACAGATGTAGAAAAACTGAAGACCGACAGCAACTGGAACGTAACTATTCTTTTTCCACTCCATCAACCCGTTGGAAAACTAACTCCCTCGTGCACTTACGTAACTGAGCACAAAGAGAACAAAAAGAAAGGCTTTTATTCAGAAGAAATTAGTGTGTCTTTACAGGAAAGTAACGGTTTCAACTTACAAAACCAGCATCATCATTAGTGATGCACCTTTCCTGAAGGGGAAATCCTTCTCTTTTAGCAAATGTCAATTCCAAGAGCCTGTAAACAAAAACAAACAAGCAACCCACACCATTACCCCACAAAAGCTCTATTTAGATTACACACACACACACACACATATATATATATATATATAAAAAACCCATGTCTTCACAGATGACAACTGTATCAATTTATACTTCAGGTCCTTCTCCTCCAGGAACCACCTATAAAAGACGACGACAATTTTGTGTTTGTGCCATAGGTCCGAGTTTTACAGACCCATACATGACAGTTCTTGCTTTACAACAATTTAGCAGATGGAGACTTCACCGGTAGACCACAAAAGCGGTTTTTCGATTCAATATTATCTTCCTCTCCCAACAGTGGAAGCCAGTTATTGCCAGAGAAGCACAGGACAGAACCTCCAAAACACAAAGAATGTTTAACAAAACACAGAGGAGTTCCTAGATAACAAACATTTTGGTTTTTGTCTTTGGTATTCACCTCAAGGAAATGATTCTGTCTAGAAACACTACAGCTCATTTTTAAAAGGACAAAGAACATCCTTCCTTTCGTGAATAATTTCTCCAATTGCTGATTCCTCCCCAGACTGTCACGGTACTGGGAAGTTGGTTTCCTCTTTCCAACTTCTATCAGTAAGCAGAGCTCAAAAACTGATAAAGAGCCTGAACCCTTCTACAGGCAGCAGGGAGTCATTTTCCAGGGAAGAAAGTAAAGAACTGAACAACAGAAAAAGAAATACAAAAGGAAAAACATGAATAAGGGAAAAAAGAAGAGGGTAACCATTGCTTTTACTGATCCATTCTTAATAGTTAGCTGAGCACTTCTAAAGAGGAAGAACTTTGCTGCTTTCAGGACCGAAGTAAGAAAAAGTCTAAAGCATAGTCTTCCTGACATGGGAGACGCGTCCGCAAGAGAGGCACACGGTCCGATACAGAAACGTATCTACGTCTCGCTGAAAATGTGCACTCTAAGCATCACCAGCTTCTGCTTCAAGCGCAGTATACCACCAGCTTAACCGGATGGTAGTAATTTTACCCCATACAAGAAGTCAGAACACGCGCTATCCTTTAAGGAGGCAGAACAATAACCAAAGCAGAAAAAGGCTTAGAAATTAAGGCAAGATGGCACTTGCTCAGACACACAGTGAGGAGGTGCAAGGTGGGAAAGACAGCAAAATGGAGATTGTTCCTCGTTCACACAGAGCTGATTTCGACGCGAGTTGGTCGTCCTCTCCTCTTCCCACAAAATTAGGAATGCTTTTACGCAGGAAGTCCTGACTTTGTAGCCATCTATGCCGACAAACTAAAAACTATTCTAGGTCTGCTCTTGTGGTATTTAGGAAGTTGCAGAATTCAGCTTAGGGATGCATAATCACAGTATTTAATTACTGTTTCAGTACTGACCTACCTACACCAGCAGATAATAAACTAAAAATCACAGTGCTTCTGATTTGGTGTAAGCCAACAGACCTCCAGATTGTTTTCAGAGCATGTAAAGGTACAGCTCTCTGGGCATCATCATGGCAATCATAACTGCCAAACGACTTGACAAGCTTGTAAACATCCAAACTGCTGCAAACACATCTATACATACAATAATGGATAAAACGTAGATGCATTCCACCTACACGCTTATGCAGGCAAACACTCGTGAGTTAAAAGCCACTGTATGAACCAGCTTACGGAGCGCTTAGCAAAGCCAGTGATTCCCTTGCACACCTGAAGACCAGAAAAACATTCACCAAAATAAAGTTAGGGACATGCTCTTTTTTTTTTTTTCTTTTTTTTTTTTTTTTTTTTTTTTAAACTGTAACGTGTACTAAGACAGCAAGATCACTTTTCCAGCGTCCTTCATACACACATATGCCCCAGAAGCTACTTGAAATTACCTTGTGTAATGGAATTGTCTGGAAAGCTCAGCTTAAAGTAGCTGAGCTCAGTGACTGATTGATTTACAGGTACAGAAAATAAATGCATGCAGCATTTTAACAATGCTGACTTACCAGTGTTATGTTATTTCCATTTAGCAAAATCTGGTCTAGCTTTGTGATTCTTCTGCCCTCAGACGGAGTCTCACTGAAGCAGCGTTAAAAACAAATAAGTAAGCACACATAACCAGGGACAACAGTTCCAGTTTTGATTACAGAATAAATCTCTACATTAAGATGGCAGTTGTTGGAACTAAGAAATGAATTGGCCACGCTGCAGCCTGATCTTGACAAATTGACCGCCTGGATAAAGCAAGCTATCTGGCAACTAAAAAGATCCATTGTACTTTTCTGCTCAGTACACCTAAAGATACAGATTCACCCTCGAAATCTCGGCAATTTCTTCAATACCACCAACACTCAGAACAGGTTTCAAATAGCAACGTGGCAGGACAAAGTAATAAATGCTTATCGTTAAGTCTGCTAACTCTCTAAGCCTTTGCCTAGACCTTAAGGAAATGTAAAAACAAACAAACTACTGCAAAGTTCAACACACAATCCACGCAAAGTTAAGGCTATCAAGTAGGAACCGGATTACAAGTGTAAGTCATGCAACAGCTACTCTATAACATGGATGTCCTGAACAGATCCTCCTCTACAGTTTAAGTCCAAGGTACAAACCCTTCAGCTGGCAAGTATTCCAAAAATATAAAACCTCTTTGCTTACAGAGCTTACACAGTATTTTTCCCCAGGAAACCAAATGTTCAAGAGGAACAGGAGGCAGAAACAACACTTGCAATTCTGTAACGTCTTCTAGCACCGTATCTGAAAATCCAGTTTCAAGGAAAATAAGGCCCCGAATTTAAAAATAAAACTATTTCCAGTTATTTCCATGTCACACTGAGCTGTGATTTTACCTGTAAAACAAAAAAATCAGAACAAGACAACTGATCCATACAAAAAAGGCTCTCCTATCCGGCTCTCTTTCAAATGCTGGCATTTTCTGTGACTTGGATTTTGCCTGTTATTATGAGATCATTACATCACCTATCGCACAAGTGTAGCTTTGTTATCTTTGAAAGACACGCTGCTAGACAATATACAACACAAAGTTAGACAAGCGAGGGCAGTACACAGGGATTTCACAGGCACTCTGGAATTGGGCACCCGACTTGAATTCCTGGCTTTGAAAACCTCTCTCCAAATGACTTAACTGTCTTTCACTAAGATCCAGCAGCAGTTCTCTCCTGTGCCTCATGCTCTTCTGTAGCCAGCCAAAGCCCACGGAGCTGCACTGTAAGCTTGAAGGCCAGTGTGCCAGCTGCGTGTCCTATTTCTGTCACCTAGTTCTTATGTACCGTTTCTTGCTAATCAAAAGGCCCAGTGATTCCTCCTCACCCATCACACTGGAGTTAGTACATCCAAGCAGTATTTCTGCCGCGCTACATTTGCACGGATTAGCTGCTGAACCCTCCAGATGATGTACTGCTTTTCAAAAAGGGTGTAGTATAACTGGCGAGGGTCTACAGTAAGTGCAAGAGGGTGCTCAACGATGTACAGGAGTCTGACTTCAAAGTATAAATTGAAAAACAGCCGCTTAACTGGAGAGAAATAACAATGTTTAAACTCTAAAAGGTAGCTATAAGGAAGAACTTTTGTGTACATCCACTGCACACAGGACACGGAATCATGGGGCTTAAATTACAACCTGAAAAACTTAGGGTATGTGGCAATCTTTGCAACAGTAGTAATAATTACAGGAAATGTTTAAGAATAAATTAGGCAAGCGTTTGTCAAGAATGGTACAGAAAGTTGATCATTCACCTCTAGAATGAGAGCAACGCTAGACTATCTTCAAAGGTTCTTCTTTCCCCACTGCTGTCCCTCTCCGTATTTCTACCCTCAAACACAAGCATCATCCCCAGCTGTGCACTTACAATTCTATCTGCATATGCACATGTCTAGAGATGCACATTTATTTCTTCGTTACACACAGCTGAAGGAGAGTACTCAGAGGTAAGCCAATTTACATAAACAGCTTTTGAAAGTTAAAACACCTCAGCTTCTTGCAAAACGTCAGCCCAACAGAACACCGGGAGCGGTATGTAAATCCTTATGCCAAAACTGCGTTCTCTTAAATCTTATGAAAACCATTTCTAATGTAAAGCCTGACTTGTCTATTTTCTGACACACCCCTTCTCTGTCATCAGGTACTTATTAGATAGTAAAACAACTGACGGGGCAAACACCATAACTAGCACAATAGCTGACTTCCGTAGCAGTTGCATATCATGTCTGAAGAAATGTGAGTTTAGTAGGTAGATACACATTCAGAAATGCACAAGAACTGAAAGGAGTAATCTGTAACCGGTAGACTAAGAACGCTGCAATAGCACGCAATGTAAATCAACATGCAGCTATAGGGAAGGGAAGGGAAGTACAGAAACATTCTTCTGGATTAAAAAAAAAAATAAAATACGCAGCAATGGTAGGAAAAGGTACTTGGAACGTGCCACTTTCAATCCACTGAAACAATGTCTGCAACAGCAGTAAGAACACTGGCAAACTACCTTCTCTGTTCCACAGGGCCTTGAGACCCATACGCATTGTCTGTTGCCACTTGCTGTTAGGAAACAAAGGCACTGCGATCAGTAGAAGCGTGTAGAACACCGAAAATGAAACTTTTGAATACGTCACATGCAAGATCCTCATTCTCCGTACAGTCTACAAGGTTACACAATTGTAAAATACTTTGTAAGAATGAGAATCCTGACGTTTGCCTTGGACTAAAAAAGTTTTTAAATTCCGTTTCGAGGTTTTTTTCCCAAGGGTTTTAGAAATAAAAGCATCTTGGTAAAGTGATTTTCACACACTGCACAGACACAAGCAGTGTTTCTCCCACTGCGAGAGGAGTATCAAAATACTCTTATCTAATATGTTATAGACAAGAGTGACCAAGGTCACAGGAGAATCTGTACTTTCCCACTGATTACAAGGAACGGGCCAGCTGCTTTGTGCCTCCTATGCAGCTGGAGCATGCAGTTGCCTGGTAACGTGTTCCGAACTATTGCATCTTAATCACATATACACGTAGGAATACCAAGCTGACCGCTTAGGTTTATCAGCCAAAACAGTTTACAGCAACACAATAGTTTAGAGCAATTCAGGAACTTTAACACTGAATTTAGGTATGCGCTTATATGGTTTGACAAACAGAACTTTTATAAATGAAAGGGAAACAACAGGTGACTTTAGAGCATACAAAAGGTATAGTCTACAAACCAAATATCAATTATTAGCAATGTTTCCCTGTTCAAAGGGCATCATTTAATGTCTCAGACTCAACAAGCATGAACTGACAGACTGTTATGATTTGAAAATTTTAAAAAAGTTCTAATAGTGTGCCCAAAACAGAGCTGTTTCAGTGTTCAGGCTAGACTCGTTGTCTCCAGTAAATACATATCTTAATTCTAACACAGGATAAAAAACGATTTATAAATTTCCTCTTGTGAAAATGAAACTGTTCCAATCACCCTGTTCACTCCTATTTTAAGATATTAAATAGGGCAAATCAGAAGTAACTTGAACCAATCCCTCCCACCCAGCTATAAGCCAGGACCATATACAGCCCTTGCAGACTACACAAGACCCTGTCTCATTCCAGCCATATCATTAGCATAAGCTGTGCAAACCCATGCAAATCAACAGGTTTTTCAGGCATAAAAGCAGACTCCAACAGCAGTTAAGCCACTTCTTACAACTGACAATGTCATACTTCCATCACTGATTATAGCCCAAGAACAAAAGAGAATGGGTCCTTATTGTCCTTCATGAACTTGAGGGGCTGCAAGAAACCAGTGAAGTTACAAGCCTGGATTCTGTAATGTCGCTACCAGCATAATTTCCAGATCAAAGATCCGGCCTCCTGTTAAGATCATCAAACATATTTTTGAGTTCGGAGGACAGGTCATCACAACACTATGTTAGGTAGAGTATAAAACCTTATCATCAGATTCTCAGCTAGTTTAAGTCAATGTATTCTGTGTGTTCCGCTGAAGTCAATGAAACTAAACACACTATCATAGGAAAGAGATATTTCAGCACGCCTCAGACCTGGAAAACTATCTTGAAAAATGCCCGTAACTTTTAACACACTTCCCACGATCTCTCAACAGCGAGCAGTAGTAAGATCCTAACAGTTACTTGCAACCTATTTCTTGCATAGCATTCATTTTTATTTTAATTTTAAAAGGGGCAACTAATAAATAAGATTTTTGCAGCTACTCACAAAAATCAATAAGCAAAGACATTTGTTCCAAGACTTAAATTTCTTGTATAATTTAAAAAACTAGCAAAGCTCCGTAAAGTAAAATAGATACATTTACCTACTAATGTAGGAAACTACAGACAAACTTCAGGAAATGACCAAAGGTGCAGAGGATAGGCTAATGCCTATTAGCATTAGGTAGAAAAACAAGGTAAAAAAGGTAGAAATGCCTATTAGCATTAAGGTAGAACAACAACAACAACAACAACAACAACAACAACAAAACCCCAGAAGTTCTACAGAAAAATGAGTGAGCAGCCCACAGCACTGGCAGACAACAGATTTTTTTATCCCCGCTTCCTCCACCCCTTCTTCTTATCCCCCCACCCCCGTTTTTTTTTAAAGGAAATAATTATTCTATTCTGAAACATATTGTCAGTGATGCAGTTGAAGCCAAAAGTTTAAATGAGTTCAGGAGAGGATTAACCGAATTCTAAGACATGTGCCAACACAACCGCTATAGAAAGCATCTGCATCACGGTGAAATGCAAACAGCTACTCTGAGAACGACACATTATTCTTCACTAAATTTGCCTTTTACCCTGTTGTATAGTTACTAATGTTGAAAAGAGTCACTGCTGTGCAAGAAACTAAAACTTACAGCGCTTCATGCTGGGAGAGAACTGTGGCCCATCAGCTCGTGGCTGTGAAGCCTTACAACTTAACACGTTGCAGTTGCACACCAACAAGTTCTGAGGCGGACTGCTGACTGTATTCAATAGTCACAGCTTATGTAGGAGGATATGATAAACTTGACTTATTTGCCTTTAACCGATGCTCCAAATATTTTAAAGTCGTTCTTAAAGCAGGTTACTGGTTTGATTACCCTTCATACAAAATCCTCCTTCACATGCAGGTTTCTCTTCTCTTCTTTTCAGATTTAAGGCATGAACAGAAACCACACCTGCATCATCACTGAAATCAGTGCCTATTTTTCAATAAACTTTAGCAGCAGCATCAGAATTCGTCCTCAAGTACCGTTCATAAAGCAAATGCTTCATTCTTCAAAACTTTTTTTTGCAAACGTTAGTAATGCTGTACCACAGACTCCCACGCCCAGTCACGCATGTTCTTCCCGAGACTGTTACGCAGCTTCGTATTTTAAAAATCGCCATCCTAACTGCGTACCTGATACTACTGGTTCTCCCCTTTTTAAAGTCTGATGTTAAGGAAAAGCTGCAAGTCCTACAAAACCAGGCAGACTTGCTTGTTCTTGCCAAAGAGAAAAAGGTTAAGCATTATTAAAAAATAAGACTATTGCCTACCTTTAAGTATCCATAAAGCTACCAACACGAACCGTATGGTGGCTTGTTAGCATCGCTATTTGAACACGGGCATGCAAAATGTCCTTCAGTTAAATTCCAAACTCTATGAATTAATTGGTGGGCAATTCCCCAAGGATAAAACGTCTATCAAAAGCCAACAGTAAGCCAGAAATATCTTTCCGTTTCATAGGGTAAAAAAAATGATACAGTGAATCCTGAAAAAAGAAATCGATATTAGACCGGGAACGCCTATATAGTTATAGGGCAAGTAATAAAACATTTAGTGTTTTGATTTTTTTCTTTTTATTGATGTCATCACAATAGTTAGACAAACATGGAAACATTTGCAACAGCAATACTTGGGCCACTTTAAAATCTTGGTAACACTGAAATACAGGGCAGCAAAAACTAATGATGTGGGGAGGGGACTTTAGGTCTTCTTATTTTCATACACATTCACACACACACACACACACTCCACAACTCCAAAGAGCTATCTTAACTATGTCTGCCAGTAAACGGAAATAGTAGGCAGAAAGGAACCCTATCTATACTAAGACAGTTAGCTGTGTCGTAAAACTGAAGATCACTGCAACCAGTGCCATCTTAAAGAAGAAAAAAACCCAACAACAACAACAACCAAAAAACCTGAAAGGAACCATCACTGTGCATGTCATAAGCATGAAGTTATTTTAACCTGATGACTACTCTGCCCTCTACTTTAAGCATCATGAAGTTTTTATGTATTTTCAAAGTCTAAGGTTATTATTTTAAATGGCCTACTTGTAGTGGCAGCCCAAGTAGCATTCTGGAGAACACCACAGTGCCCACAACTTCTACAGGTCAGTGCAGTCTGATCAAGCACTGCATTTCTAGGGGAGGAAAACAAAAAACCACTACCGCTCATTTATTCAATTGAAAAGCTTATTACCTGCACCTTCCAAAGCAACAGGCTACAGGAACACTGAATGCAAAGTAAACCAGACCCATCTGGAATACTCTGACTCAGCCTCAGCTCCAAGTTACACATCTTTCATTTCGTATTTGAAGGGATTAACAGCATTTGGATGCACAGAAACTGTCTTTACAGTCATGTCTGCGGACCTCCGAGTCAAGAGTTAAAAATGTCTTCCTAAATTGTAACAGTATTAGCAGTTCCTCTGAAAGGAGTGGAAAAAAAAAACCACAACCAGGGAAGGAGGAAAGTGACACAAAACCAAGGTTTTTTTCCAGAGATAACAAAATCCTGAGAGAACAAGATGCTTGTGCTATCAGAATAAAAATCCCCAAAGAAACAAAAGAGTTTACCTTTCCCTTGGAAAAGTTACCTTTGAGTCAAGATCTGCTCTTTTTCTCTCCCAACCATGAAATCTCTCTTCAGCTTAAGACTGTCATCTACTGCAGTAGAAATTCAGTGCACACACTGGAACCTGGATAGAAACTTATTTAAAAAAAACAAACCAAACAATACAATAGTATTACAGTGGCTAGAAATCTTTTACATATTCTGATGAAAAGACTCAACTTATTTCTAGGAAATAAAGTGTTTGGGGCCAAAGCCAACAGATGATGTTCATGTAAGGTAAAAAAAAAATATTTTTTTTTTTTTTTTTTTTAAATTGATATATTGAAAAAAGCTGGAGAAGGAAGCGGGGACAGAAATGAAAAACCATTCAGGGAGTCAGTGGTATAGATTGTCACCATGCAACCTAAATATTGTAATTGCAGATCACATAGTCGGAACAAGCCAGTCAAAAGTAGCACACTCCCTGGGAGAGGGGCGGGAGTCTCTTCCCCCTTGTATTTCAAGCCAAGACCCAACTAGCAGAAGGCAGCTTTTCTGTCAGATAAAGCAAGGCAAAAGGATCACGTACAGCAACTTCCTTGCAGCCTCTTGCTCCTGAGCACCCTTCTTCACCTCTTTCTTTCTTTCTTTCTTTCTTCTGGTGATGGGAAGGCAAAGCATGTTCTGCTCCTGTGAGCCCATACGGCTTGTCCCTATAGTCACAGCAGGCACCTGTGATTCCTCTCCGAAGACATTTACGCATAGAAATCAGTTGAGTGGTGTGTTACGGAAGCATAAGCTGCAGCGGACGTGATTTTGAATCAGTTATTGTTTTGCCCATCATGATAAAATAAAACCGGCAATTTCTTACTTTATAGAAATCCTCCTAAAGTAGTAGTTGCCCCCAATCGCTGTCAAGTTTTTGTATCACAGGAGAACAAATGCAGCCAAAAGAACATTTTCTCTAAAAGGACCGCTCCGAACTACACAAGCAGGCAGGCACAGGCAGCTCCCAATTTAGTTAAGGGTACGTACACAGCACCACTTAGTGGTGCAAGCGGAGTCACCGCTGACAGGAATGAGAAGCTTGAACACCAACCTTCCCGCCCCGGCCCCCTGGACATGAACGATGCCTGGTCTGTCTGTCCTCACTCGCAAAATACCACTACAATGCCTTTACTACAAGAGAGTACATCTGCCAAGCAAAACAAGTCCAAGAGTGCTGAACCTCAAGGCCAGCAGAACCCACGGCTGCTGAGCATCAAACAGATGCATCCACTCTGAAGAGCTTTCAGAATTCTACAGCACTCTACCACATGGTTTCTGGCGACACAGCCTGAAGCAGGGTTTAAACAAATGATCCAGCTTATTATCTGCCTGTAGTGCAAAGAATAGCAATCTCTTGGCTCACGATTTGGGTTTTATATAGACTTGAGCCATAAACAAATGCAACAGATGTAGAAAAACTGAAGACCGACAGCAACTGGAACGTAACTATTCTTTTTCCACTCCATCAACCCGTTGGAAAACTAACTCCCTCGTGCACTTACGTAACTGAGCACAAAGAGAACAAAAAGAAAGGCTTTTATTCAGAAGAAATTAGTGTGTCTTTACAGGAAAGTAACGGTTTCAACTTACAAAACCAGCATCATCATTAGTGATGCACCTTTCCTGAAGGGGAAATCCTTCTCTTTTAGCAAATGTCAATTCCAAGAGCCTGTAAACAAAAACAAACAAGCAACCCACACCATTACCCCACAAAAGCTCTGTTTAGATTACACACACACACACACACACACATATATATATATATATATATATATAAAAAACCCATGTCTTCACAGATGACAACTGTATCAATTTATACTTCAGGTCCTTCTCCTCCAGGAACCACCTATAAAAGACGACGACAATTTTGTGTTTGTGCCATAGGTCCGAGTTTTACAGACCCATACATGACAGTTCTTGCTTTACAACAATTTAGCAGATGGAGACTTCACCGGTAGACCACAAAAGCGGTTTTTCGATTCAATATTATCTTCCTCTCCCAACAGTGGAAGCCAGTTATTGCCAGAGAAGCACAGGACAGAACCTCCAAAACACAAAGAATGTTTAACAAAACACAGAGGAGTTCCTAGATAACAAACATTTTGGTTTTTGTCTTTGGTATTCACCTCAAGGAAATGATTCTGTCTAGAAACACTACAGCTCATTTTTAAAAGGACAAAGAACATCCTTCCTTTCGTGAATAATTTCTCCAATTGCTGATTCCTCCCCAGACTGTCACGGTACTGGGAAGTTGGTTTCCTCTTTCCAACTTCTATCAGTAAGCAGAGCTCAAAAACTGATAAAGAGCCTGAACCCTTCTACAGGCAGCAGGGAGTCATTTTCCAGGGAAGAAAGTAAAGAACTGAACAACGGAAAAAGAAATACAAAAGGAAAAACATGAATAAGGGAAAAAAGAAGAGGGTAACCATTGCTTTTACTGATCCATTCTTAATAGTTAGCTGAGCACTTCTAAAGAGGAAGAACTTTGCTGCTTTCAGGACCGAAGTAAGAAAAAGTCTAAAGCATAGTCTTCCTGACATGGGAGACGTGTCCGCAAGAGAGGCACACGGTCCGATACAGAAACGTATCTACGTCTCGCTGAAAATTTGCACTCTAAGCATCACCAGCTTCTGCTTCAAGCGCAGTATACCACCAGCTTAACCGGATGGTAGTAATTTTACCCCATACAAGAAGTCAGAACACGCGCTATCCTTTAAGGAGGCAGAACAATAACCAAAGCAGAAAAAGGCTTAGAAATTAAGGCAAGATGGCACTTGCTCAGACACACAGTGAGGAGGTGCAAGGTGGGAAAGACAGCAAAATGGAGATTGTTCCTCGTTCACACAGAGCTGATTTCGACGCGAGTTGGTCGTCCTCTCCTCTTCCCACAAAATTAGGAATGCTTTTACGCAGGAAGTCCTGACTTTGTAGCCATCTATGCCGACAAACTAAAAACTATTCTAGGTCTGCTCTTGTGGTATTTAGGAAGTTGCAGAATTCAGCTTAGGGATGCATAATCACAGTATTTAATTACTGTTTCAGTACTGACCTACCTACACCAGCAGATAATAAACTAAAAATCACAGTGCTTCTGATTTGGTGTAAGCCAACAGACCTCCAGATTGTTTTCAGAGCATGTAAAGGTACAGCTCTCTGGGCATCATGGCAATCATAACTGCCAAACGACTTGACAAGCTTGTAAACATCCAAACTGCTGCAAACACATCTATACATACAATAATGGATAAAACGTAGATGCATTCCACCTACACGCTTATGCAGGCAAACACTCGTGAGTTAAAAGCCACTGTATGAACCAGCTTACGGAGCGCTTAGCAAAGCCAGTGATTCCCTTGCACACCTGAAGACCAGAAAAACATTCACCAAAATAAAGTTAGGGACATGCTCTTTTTTTTTTTCTTTTTTTTTTTTTTTTTTTTTTTTAAACTGTAACGTGTACTAAGACAGCAAGATCACTTTTCCAGCGTCCTTCATACACACATATGCCCCAGAAGCTACTTGAAATTACCTTGTGTAATGGAATTGTCTGGAAAGCTCAGCTTAAAGTAGCTGAGCTCAGTGACTGATTGATTTACAGGTACAGAAAATAAATGCATGCAGCATTTTAACAATGCTGACTTACCAGTGTTATGTTATTTCCATTTAGCAAAATCTGGTCTAGCTTTGTGATTCTTCTGCCCTCAGACGGAGTCTCACTGAAGCAGCGTTAAAAACAAATAAGTAAGCACACATAACCAGGGACAACAGTTCCAGTTTTGATTACAGAATAAATCTCTACATTAAGATGGCAGTTGTTGGAACTAAGAAATGAATTGGCCACGCTGCAGCCTGATCTTGACAAATTGACCGCCTGGATAAAGCAAGCTATCTGGCAACTAAAAAGATCCATTGTACTTTTCTGCTCAGTACACCTAAAGATACAGATTCACCCTCGAAATCTCGGCAATTTCTTCAATACCACCAACACTCAGAACAGGTTTCAAATAGCAACGTGGCAGGACAAAGTAATAAATGCTTATCCTTAAGTCTGCTAACTTTCTAAGCCTTTGCCTAGACCTTAAGGAAATGTAAAAACAAACAAACTACTGCAAAGTTCAACACACAATCCACGCAAAGTTAAGGCTATCAAGTAGGAACCGGATTACAAGTGTAAGTCATGCAACAGCTACTCTATAACATGGATGTCCTGAACAGATCCTCCTCTACAGTTTAAGTCCAAGGTACAAACCCTTCAGCTGGCAAGTATTCCAAAAATATAAAACCTCTTTGCTTACAGAGCTTACACAGTATTTTTCCCCAGGAAACCAAATGTTCAAGAGGAACAGGAGGCAGAAACAACACTTGCAATTCTGTAACGTCTTCTAGCACCGTATCTGAAAATCCAGTTTCAAGGAAAATAAGGCCCCGAATTTAAAAATAAAACTATTTCCAGTTATTTCCATGTCACACTGAGCTGTGATTTTACCTGTAAAACAAAAAAATCAGAACAAGACAACTGATCCATACAAAAAAGGCTCTCCTATCCGGCTCTCTTTCAAATGCTGGCATTTTCTGTGACTTGGATTTTGCCTGTTATTATGAGATCATTACATCACCTATCACACAAGTGTAGCTTTGTTATCTTTGAAAGACAAGCTGCTAGACAATATACAACACAAAGTTAGACAAGCGAGGGCAGTACACAGGGATTTCACAGGCACTCTGGAATTGGGCACCCGACTTGAATTCCTGGCGTTGAAAACCTCTCTCCAAATGACTTACTGTCTTTCACTAAGATCCAGCAGCAGTTCTCTCCTGTGCCTCATGCTCTTCTGTAGCCAGCCAAAGCCCACGGAGCTGCACTGTAAGCTTGAAGGCCAGTGTGCCAGCTGCATGTCCTATTTCTGTCACCTAGTTCTTATGTACCGTTTCTTGCTAATCAAAAGGCCCAGTGATTCCTCCTCACCCATCACACTGGAGTTAGTACATCCAAGCAGTATTTCTGCCGCGCTACATTTGCACGGATTAGCTGCTGAACCCTCCAGATGATGTACTGCTTTTCAAGAAGGGTGTAGTATAACTGGCGAGGGTCTACAGTAAGTGCAAGAGGGTGCTCAACGATGTACAGGAGTCTGACTTCAAAGTATAAATTGAAAAACAGCCGCTTAACTGGAGAGAAATAACAATGTTTAAACTCTAAAAGGTAGCTATAAGGAAGAACTTTTGCGTACATCCACTGCACACAGTTACACGGAATCATGGGGCTTAAATTACAACCTGAAAAACTTAGGGTATGTGGCAATCTTTGCAACAGTAGTAATAATTACAGGAAATGTTTAAGAATAAATTAGGCAAGCGTTTGTCAAGAATGGTACAGAAAGTTGATCATTCACCTCTAGAATGAGAGCAACGCTAGACTATCTTCAAAGGTTCTTCTTTCCCCACTGCTGTCCCTCTCCGTATTTCTACCCTCAAACACAAGCATCATCCCCAGCTGTGCACTTACAATTCTATCTGCATATGCACGTGTCTAGAGATGCACATTTATTTCTTCGTTACACACAGCTGAAGGAGAGTACTCAGAGGTAAGCCAATTTACATAAACAGCATTTGAAAGTTAAAACACCTCAGCTTCTTGCAAAACGTCAGCCCAACAGAACACCGGGAGCGGTATGTAAATCCTTATGCCAAAACTGCGTTCTCTTAAATCTTATGAAAACCATTTCTAATGTAAAGCCTGACTTGTCTATTTTCTGACACACCCCTTCTCTGTCATCAGGTACTTATTAGATAGTAAAACAACTGACGGGGCAAACACCATAACTAGCACAATAGCTGACTTCCGTAGCAGTTGCATATCATGTCTGAAGAAACGTGAGTTTAGTAGGTAGATACACATTCAGAAATGCACAAGAACTGAAAGGAGTAATCTGTAACCGGTAGACTAAGAACGCTGCAATAGCACGCAATGTAAATCAACATGCAGCTATAGGGAAGGGAAGGGAAGTACAGAAACATTCTTCTGGATTAAAAAAAAAAAATAAAATACGCAGCAATGGTAGGAAAAGGTACTTGGAACGTGCCACTTTCAATCCACTGAAACAATGTCTGCAACAGCAGTAAGAACACTGGCAAACTACCTTCTCTGTTCCACAGGGCCTTGAGACCCATACGCATTGTCTGTTGCCACTTGCTGTTAGGAAACAAAGGCACTGCGATCAGTAGAAGCGTGTAGAACACCGAAAATGAAACTTTTGAATACGTCACATGCAAGATCCTCATTCTCCGTACAGTCTACAAGGTTACACAATTGTAAAATACTTTGTAAGAATGAGAATCCTGACGTTTGCCTTGGACTAAAAAAGTTTTTAAATTCCGTTTCGAGGTTTTTTTCCCAAGGGTTTTAGAAATAAAAGCATCTTGGTAAAGTGATTTTCACACACTGCACAGACACAAGCAGTGTTTCTCCCACTGCGAGAGGAGTATCAAAATACTCTTATCTAATATGTTATAGACAAGAGTGACCAAGGTCACAGGAGAATCTGTACTTTCCCACTGATTACAAGGAACGGGCCAGCTGCTTTGTGCCTCCTATGCAGCTGGAGCATGCAGTTGCCTGGTAACGTGTTCCGAACTATTGCATCTTAATCACATATACACGTAGGAATACCAAGCTGACCGCTTAGGTTTATCAGCCAAAACAGTTTACAGCAACACAATAGTTTAGAGCAATTCAGGAACTTTAACACTGAATTTAGGTATGCGCTTATATGGTTTGACAAACAGAACTTTTATAAATGAAAGGGAAACAACAGGTGACTTTAGAGCATACAAAAGGTATAGTCTACAAACCAAATATCAATTATTAGCAATGTTTCCCTGTTCAAAGGGCATCATTTAATGTCTCAGACTCAACAAGCATGAACTGACAGACTGTTATGATTTGAAAATTTTAAAAAAGTTCTAATAGTGTGCCCAAAACAGAGCTGTTTCAGTGTTCAGGCTAGACTCGTTGTCTCCAGTAAATACATATCTTAATTCTAACACAGGATAAAAAACGATTTATAAATTTCCTCTTGTGAAAATGAAACTGTTCCAATCACCCTGTTCACTCCTATTTTAAGATATTAAATAGGGCAAATCAGAAGTAACTTGAACCAATCCCTCCCACCCAGCTATAAGCCAGGACCATATACAGCCCTTGCAGACTACACAAGACCCTGTCTCATTCCAGCCATATCATTAGCATAAGCTGTGCAAACCCATGCAAATCAACAGGTTTTTCAGGCATAAAAGCAGACTCCAACAGCAGTTAAGCCACTTCTTACAACTGACAATGTCATACTTCCATCACTGATTATAGCCCAAGAACAAAAGAGAATGGGTCCTTATTGTCCTTCATGAACTTGAGGGGCTGCAAGAAACCAGTGAAGTTACAAGCCTGGATTCTGTAATGTCGCTACCAGCATAATTTCCAGATCAAAGATCCGGCCTCCTGTTAAGATCATCAAACATATTTTTGAGTTCGGAGGACAGGTCATCACAACACTATGTTAGGTAGAGTATAAAACCTTATCATCAGAATCTCAGCTAGTTTAAGTCAATGTATTCTGTGTGTTCCGCTGAAGTCAATGAAACTAAACACACTATCATAGGAAAGAGATATTTCAGCACGCCTCAGACCTGGAAAACTATCTTGAAAAATGCCCGTAACTTTTAACACACTTCCCACGATCTCTCAACAGCGAGCAGTAGTAAGACCCTAACAGTTACTTGCAACCTATTTCTTGCATAGCATTCATTTTTATTTTAATTTTAAAAGGGGCAACTAATAAATAAGATTTTTGCAGCTACTCACAAAAATCAATAAGCAAAGACATTTGTTCCAAGACTTAAATTTCTTGTATAATTTAAAAAACTAGCAAAGCTCCGTAAAGTAAAATAGATACATTTACCTACTAATGTAGGAAACTACAGACAAACTTCAGGAAATGACCAAAGGTGCAGAGGATAGGCTAATGCCTATTAGCATTAGGTAGAAAAACAAGGTAAAAAAGGTAGAAATGCCTATTAGCATTAAGGTAGAACAACAACAACAACAACAACAACAAAACCCCAGAAGTTCTACAGAAAAATGAGTGAGCAGCCCACAGCACTGGCAGACAACAGATTTTTTTATCCCCGCTTCCTCCACCCCTTCTTCTTATCCCCCCACCCCCGTTTTTTTTTAAAGGAAATAATTATTCTATTCTGAAACATATTGTCAGTGATGCAGTTGAAGCCAAAAGTTTAAATGAGTTCAGGAGAGGATTAACCGAATTCTAAGACATGTGCCAACACAACCGCTATAGAAAGCATCTGCATCACGGTGAAATGCAAACAGCTACTCTGAGAACGACACATTATTCTTCACTAAATTTGCCTTTTACCCTGTTGTATAGTTACTAATGTTGAAAAGAGTCACTGCTGTGCAAGAAACTAAAACTTACAGCGCTTCATGCTGGGAGAGAACTGTGGCCCATCAGCTCGTGGCTGTGAAGCCTTACAACTTAACACGTTGCAGTTGCACACCAACAAGTTCTGAGGCGGACTGCTGACTGTATTCAATAGTCACAGCTTATGTAGGAGGATATGATAAACTTGACTTATTTGCCTTTAACCGATGCTCCAAATATTTTAAAGTCGTTCTTAAAGCAGGTTACTGGTTTGATTACCCTTCATACAAAATCCTCCTTCACATGCAGGTTTCTCTTCTCTTCTTTTCAGATTTAAGGCATGAACAGAAACCACACCTGCATCATCACTGAAATCAGTGCCTATTTTTCAATAAACTTTAGCAGCATCAGAATTCGTCCTCAAGTACCGTTCATAAAGCAAATGCTTCATTCTTCAAAACTTTTTTTTGCAAACGTTAGTTAATGCTGTACCACAGACTCCCACGCCCAGTCACGCATGTTCTTCCCGAGACTGTTACGCAGCTTCGTATTTTAAAAATCGCCATCCTAACTGCGTACCTGATACTACTGGTTCTCCCCTTTTTAAAGTCTGATGTTAAGGAAAAGCTGCAAGTCCTACAAAACCAGGCAGACTTGCTTGTTCTTGCCAAAGAGAAAAAGGTTAAGCATTATTAAAAAATAAGACTATTGCCTACCTTTAAGTATCCATAAAGCTACCAACACGAACCGTATGGTGGCTTGTTAGCATCGCTATTTGAACACGGGCATGCAAAATGTCCTTCAGTTAAATTCCAAACTCTATGAATTAATTGGTGGGCAATTCCCCAAGGATAAAACGTCTATCAAAAGCCAACAGTAAGCCAGAAATATCTTTCCGTTTCATAGGGTAAAAAAAATGATACAGTGAATCCTGAAAAAAGAAATCGATATTAGACCGGGAATGCCTATATAGTTATAGGGCAAGTAATAAAACATTTAGTGTTTTGATTTTTTTCTTTTTATTTATGTCATCACAATAGTTAGACAAACATGGAAACATTTGCAACAGCAATACTTGGGCCACTTTAAAATCTTGGTAACACTGAAATACAGGGCAGCAAAAACTAATGATGTGGGGAGGGGACTTTAGGTCTTCTTATTTTCATACACATTCACACACACACACACACACTCCACAACTCCAAAGAGCTATCTTAACTATGTCTGCCAGTAAACGGAAATAGTAGGCAGAAAGGAACCCTATCTATACTAAGACAGTTAGCTGTGTCGTAAAACTGAAGATCACTGCAACCAGTGCCATCTTAAAGAAGAAAAAAACCCAACAACAACAACAACCAAAAAACCTGAAAGGAACCATCACTGTGCATGTCATAAGCATGAAGTTATTTTAACCTGATGACTACTCTGCCCTCTACTTTAAGCATCATGAAGTTTTTATGTATTTTCAAAGTCTAAGGTTATTATTTTAAATGGCCTACTTGTAGTGGCAGCCCAAGTAGCATTCTGGAGAACACCACAGTGCCCACAACTTCTACAGGTCAGTGCAGTCTGATCAAGCACTGCATTTCTAGGGGAGGAAAACAAAAAACCACTACCGCTCATTTATTCAATTGAAAAGCTTATTACCTGCACCTTCCAAAGCAACAGGCTACAGGAACACTGAATGCAAAGTAAACCAGACCCATCTGGAATACTCTGACTCAGCCTCAGCTCCAAGTTACACATCTTTCATTTCGTATTTGAAGGGATTAACAGCATTTAGATGCACAGAAACTGTCTTTACAGTCATGTCTGCGGACCTCCGAGTCAAGAGTTAAAAATGTCTTCCTAAATTGTAACAGTATTAGCAGTTCCTCTGAAAGGAGTGGAAAAAAAAAACCACAACCAGGGAAGGAGGAAAGTGACACAAAACCAAGGTTTTTTTCCAGAGATAACAAAATCCTGAGAGAACAAGATGCTTGTGCTATCAGAATAAAAATCCCCAAAGAAACAAAAGAGTTTACCTTTCCCTTGGAAAAGTTACCTTTGAGTCAAGATCTGCTCTTTTTCTCTCCCAACCATGAAATCTCTCTTCAGCTTAAGACTGTCATCTACTGCAGTAGAAATTCAGTGCACACACTGGAACCTGGATAGAAACTTATTTAAAAAAAAAAAAAACAAACAATACAATAGTATTACAGTGGCTAGAAATCTTTTACATATTCTGATGAAAAGACTCAACTTATTTCTAGGAAATAAAGTGTTTGGGGCCAAAGCCAACAGATGATGTTCATGTAAGGTAAAAAAAAAATATTTTTTTTTTTTTTTTTTTTAAATTGATATATTGAAAAAAGCTGGAGAAGGAAGCGGGGACAGAAATGAAAAACCATTCAGGGAGTCAGTGGTATAGATTGTCACCATGCAACCTAAATATTGTAATTGCAGATCACATAGTCGGAACAAGCCAGTCAAAAGTAGCACACTCCCTGGGAGAGGGGCGGGAGTCTCTTCCCCCTTGTATTTCAAGCCAAGACCCAACTAGCAGAAGGCAGCTTTTCTGTCAGATAAAGCAAGGCAAAAGGATCACGTACAGCAACTTCCTTGCAGCCTCTTGCTCCTGAGCACCCTTCTTCACCTCTTTCTTTCTTTCTTTCTTCTGGTGATGGGAAGGCAAAGCATGTTCTGCTCCTGTGAGCCCATACGGCTTGTCCCTATAGTCACAGCAGGCACCTGTGATTCCTCTCCGAAGACATTTACGCATAGAAATCAGTTGAGTGGTGTGTTACGGAAGCATAAGCTGCAGCGGACGTGATTTTGAATCAGTTATTGTTTTGCCCATCATGATAAAATAAAACCGGCAATTTCTTACTTTATAGAAATCCTCCTAAAGTAGTAGTTGCCCCCAATCGCTGTCAAGTTTTTGTATCACAGGAGAACAAATGCAGCCAAAAGAACATTTTCTCTAAAAGGACCGCTCCGAACTACACAAGCAGGCAGGCACAGGCAGCTCCCAATTTAGTTAAGGGTACGTACACAGCACCACTTAGTGGTGCAAGCGGAGTCACCGCTGACAGGAATGAGAAGCTTGAACACCAACCTTCCCGCCCCGGCCCCCTGGACATGAACGATGCCTGGTCTGTCTGTCCTCACTCGCAAAATACCACTACAATGCCTTTACTACAAGAGAGTACATCTGCCAAGCAAAACAAGTCCAAGAGTGCTGAACCTCAAGGCCAGCAGAACCCACGGCTGCTGAGCATCAAACAGATGCATCCACTCTGAAGAGCTTTCAGAATTCTACAGCACTCTACCACATGGTTTCTGGCGACACAGCCTGAAGCAGGGTTTAAACAAATGATCCAGCTTAGTATCTGCCTGTAGTGCAAAGAATAGCAATCTCTTGGCTCACGATTTGGGTTTTATATAGACTTGAGCCATAAACAAATGCAACAGATGTAGAAAAACTGAAGACCGACAGCAACTGGAACGTAACTATTCTTTTTCCACTCCATCAACCCGTTGGAAAACTAACTCACTCGTGCACTTACGTAACTGAGCACAAAGAGAACAAAAAGAAAGGCTTTTATTCAGAAGAAATTAGTGTGTCTTTACAGGAAAGTAACGGTTTCAACTTACAAAACCAGCATCATCATTAGTGATGCACCTTTCCTGAAGGGGAAATCCTTCTCTTTTAGCAAATGTCAATTCCAAGAGCCTGTAAACAAAAACAAACAAGCAACCCACACCATTACCCCACAAAAGCTCTGTTTAGATTACACACACACACACACATATATATATATATATATATATATATAAAAAACCCATGTCTTCACAGATGACAACTGTATCAATTTATACTTCAGGTCCTTCTCCTCCAGGAACCACCTATAAAAGACGACGAGAATTTTGTGTTTGTGCCATAGGTCCGAGTTTTACAAACCCATACATGACAGTTCTTGCTTTACAACAATTTAGCAGATGGAGACTTCACCGGTAGACCACAAAAGTGGTTTTTCGATTCAATATTATCTTCCTCTCCCAACAGTGGAAGCCAGTTATTGCCAGAGAAGCACAGGACAGAACCTCCAAAACACAAAGAATGTTTAACAAAACACAGAGGAGTTCCTAGATAACAAACATTTTGGTTTTTGTCTTTGGTATTCACCTCAAGGAAATGATTCTGTCTAGAAACACTACAGCTCATTTTTAAAAGGACAAAGAACATCCTTCCTTTCGTGAATAATTTCTCCAATTGCTGATTCCTCCCCAGACTGTCACGGTACTGGGAAGTTGGTTTCCTCTTTCCAACTTCTATCAGTAAGCAGAGCTCAAAAACTGATAAAGAGCCTGAACCCTTCTACAGGCAGCAGGGAGTCATTTTCCAGGGAAGAAAGTAAAGAACTGAACAACAGAAAAAGAAATACAAAAGGAAAAACATGAATAAGGGAAAAAAGAAGAGGGTAACCATTGCTTTTACTGATCCATTCTTAATAGTTAGCTGAGCACTTCTAAAGAGGAAGAACTTTGCTGCTTTCAGGACCGAAGTAAGAAAAAGTCTAAAGCATAGTCTTCCTGACATGGGAGACGTGTCCGCAAGAGAGGCACACGGTCCGATACAGAAACGTATCTACGTCTCGCTGAAAATTTGCACTCTAAGCATCACCAGCTTCTGCTTCAAGCGCAGTATACCACCAGCTTAACCGGATGGTAGTAATTTTACCCCATACAAGAAGTCAGAACACGCGCTATCCTTTAAGGAGGCAGAACAATAACCAAAGCAGAAAAAGGCTTAGAAATTAAGGCAAGATGGCACTTGCTCAGACACACAGTGAGGAGGTGCAAGGTGGGAAAGACAGCAAAATGGAGATTGTTCCTCGTTCACACAGAGCTGATTTCGACTCGAGTTGGTCGTCCTCTCCTCTTCCCACAAAATTAGGAATGCTTTTACGCAGGAAGTCCTGACTTTGTAGCCATCTATGCCGACAAACTAAAAACTATTCTAGGTCTGCTCTTGTGGTATTTAGGAAGTTGCAGAATTCAGCTTAGGGATGCATAATCACAGTATTTAATTACTGTTTCAGTACTGACCTACCTACACCAGCAGATAATAAACTAAAAATCACAGTGCTTCTGATTTGGTGTAAGCCAACAGACCTCCAGATTGTTTTCAGAGCATGTAAAGGTACAGCTCTCTGGGCATCATGGCAATCATAACTGCCAAACGACTTGACAAGCTTGTAAACATCCAAACTGCTGCAAACACATCTATACATACAATAATGGATAAAACGTAGATGCATTCCACCTACACGCTTATGCAGGCAAACACTCGTGAGTTAAAATCCACTGTATGAACCAGCTTACGGAGCGCTTAGCAAAGCCAGTGATTCCCTTGCACACCTGAAGACCAGAAAAACATTCACCAAAATAAAGTTAGGGACATGCTCTTTTTTTTTTTCTTTTTTTTTTTTTTTTTTTTTTTTAAACTGTAACGTGTACTAAGACAGCAAGATCACTTTTCCAGCGTCCTTCATACACACATATGCCCCAGAAGCTACTTGAAATTACCCTGTGTAATGGAATTGTCTGGAAAGCTCAGCTTAAAGTAGCTGAGCTCAGTGACTGATTGATTTACAGGTACAGAAAATAAATGCATGCAGCATTTTAACAATGCTGACTTACCAGTGTTATGTTATTTCCATTTAGCAAAATCTGGTCTAGCTTTGTGATTCTTCTGCCCTCAGACGGAGTCTCACTGAAGCAGCGTTAAAAACAAATAAGTAAGCACACATAACCAGGGACAACAGTTCCAGTTTTGATTACAGAATAAATCTCTACATTAAGATGGCAGTTGTTGGAACTAAGAAATGAATTGGCCACGCTGCAGCCTGATCTTGACAAATTGACCGCCTGGATAAAGCAAGCTATCTGGCAACTAAAAAGATCCATTGTACTTTTCTGCTCAGTACACCTAAAGATACAGATTCACCCTCGAAATCTCGGCAATTTCTTCAATACCACCAACACTCAGAACAGGTTTCAAATAGCAACGTGGCAGGACAAAGTAATAAATGCTTATCCTTAAGTCTGCTAACTTTCTAAGCCTTTGCCTAGACCTTAAGGAAATGTAAAAACAAACAAACTACTGCAAAGTTCAACACACAATCCACGCAAAGTTAAGGCTATCAAGTAGGAACCGGATTACAAGTGTAAGTCATGCAACAGCTACTCTATAACATGGATGTCCTGAACAGATCCTCCTCTACAGTTTAAGTCCAAGGTACAAACCCTTCAGCTGGCAAGTATTCCAAAAATATAAAACCTCTTTGCTTACAGAGCTTACACAGTATTTTTCCCCAGGAAACCAAATGTTCAAGAGGAACAGGAGGCAGAAACAACACTTGCAATTCTGTAACGTCTTCTAGCACCGTATCTGAAAATCCAGTTTCAAGGAAAATAAGGCCCCGAATTTAAAAATAAAACTATTTCCAGTTATTTCCATGTCACACTGAGCTGTGATTTTACCTGTAAAACAAAAAAATCAGAACAAGACAACTGATCCATACAAAAAAGGCTCTCCTATCCGGCTCTCTTTCAAATGCTGGCATTTTCTGTGACTTGGATTTTGCCTGTTATTATGAGATCATTACATCACCTATCACACAAGTGTAGCTTTGTTATCTTTGAAAGACAAGCTGCTAGACAATATACAACACAAAGTTAGACAAGCGAGGGCAGTACACAGGGATTTCACAGGCACTCTGGAATTGGGCACCCGACTTGAATTCCTGGCTTTGAAAACCTCTCTCCAAATGACTTAACTGTCTTTCACTAAGATCCAGCAGCAGTTCTCTCCTGTGCCTCATGCTCTTCTGTAGCCAGCCAAAGCCCACGGAGCTGCACTGTAAGCTTGAAGGCCAGTGTGCCAGCTGCGTGTCCTATTTCTGTCACCTAGTTCTTATGTACCGTTTCTTGCTAATCAAAAGGCCCAGTGATTCTTCCTCACACATCACACTGGAGTTAGTACATCCAAGCAGTATTTCTGCCGCGCTACATTTGCACGGATTAGCTGCTGAACCCTCCAGATGATGTACTGCTTTTCAAGAAGGGTGTAGTATAACTGGCGAGGGTCTACAGTAAGTGCAAGAGGGTGCTCAACGATGTACAGGAGTCTGACTTCAAAGTATAAATTGAAAAACAGCCGCTTAACTGGAGAGAAATAACAATGTTTAAACTCTAAAAGGTAGCTATAAGGAAGAACTTTTGTGTACATCCACTGCACACAGGACACGGAATCATGGGGCTTAAATTACAACCTGAAAAACTTAGGGTATGTGGCAATCTTTGCAACAGTAGTAATAATTACAGGAAATGTTTAAGAATAAATTAGGCAAGCGTTTGTCAAAAATGGTACAGAAAGTTGATCATTCACCTCTAGAATGAGAGCAACGCTAGACTATCTTCAAAGGTTCTTCTTTCCCCACTGCTGTCCCTCTCCGTATTTCTACCCTCAAACACAAGCATCATCCCCAGCTGTGCACTTACAATTCTATCTGCATATGCACGTGTCTAGAGATGCACATTTATTTCTTCGTTACACACAGCTGAAGGAGAGTACTCAGAGGTAAGCCAATTTACATAAACAGCTTTTGAAAGTTAAAACACCTCAGCTTCTTGCAAAACGTCAGCCCAACAGAACACCGGGAGCGGTATGTAAATCCTTATGCCAAAACTGCGTTCTCTTAAATCTTATGAAAACCATTTCTAATGTAAAGCCTGACTTGTCTATTTTCTGACACACCCCTTCTCTGTCATCAGGTACTTATTAGATAGTAAAACAACTGACGGGGCAAACACCATAACTAGCACAATAGCTGACTTCCGTAGCAGTTGCATATCATGTCTGAAGAAACGTGAGTTTAGTAGGTAGATACACATTCAGAAATGCACAAGAACTGAAAGGAGTAATCTGTAACCGGTAGACTAAGAACGCTGCAATAGCACGCAAAGTAAATCAACATGCAGCTATAGGGAAGGGAAGGGAAGTACAGAAACATTCTTCTGGATTAAAAAAAAAAAATAAAATACGCAGCAATGGTAGGAAAAGGTACTTGGAACGTGCCACTTTCAATCCACTGAAACAATGTCTGCAACAGCAGTAAGAACACTGGCAAACTACCTTCTCTGTTCCACAGGGCCTTGAGACCCATACGCATTGTCTGTTGCCACTTGCTGTTAGGAAACAAAGGCACTGCGATCAGTAGAAGCGTGTAGAACACCGAAAATGAAACTTTTGAAGACGTCACATGCAAGATCCTCATTCTCCGTACAGTCTACAAGGTTACACAATTGTAAAATACTTTGTAAGAATGAGAATCCTGACGTTTGCCTTGGACTAAAAAAGTTTTTAAATTCCGTTTCGAGGTTTTTTTCCCAAGGGTTTTAGAAATAAAAGCATCTTGGTAAAGTGATTTTTACACACTGCACAGACACAAGCAGTGTTTCTCCCACTGCGAGAGGAGTATCAAAATACTCTTATCTAATATGTTATAGACAAGAGTGACCAAGGTCACAGGAGAATCTGTACTTTCCCACTGATTACAAGGAACGGGCCAGCTGCTTTGTGCCTCCTATGCAGCTGGAGCATGCAGTTGCCTGGTAACGTGTTCCGAACTATTGCATCTTAATCACATATACACGTAGGAATACCAAGCTGACCGCTTAGGTTTATCAGCCAAAACAGTTTACAGCAACACAATAGTTTAGAGCAATTCAGGAACTTTAACACTGAATTTAGGTATGCGCTTATATGGTTTGACAAACAGAACTTTTATAAATGAAAGGGAAACAACAGGTGACTTTAGAGCATACAAAAGGTATAGTCTACAAACCAAATATCAATTATTAGCAATGTTTCCCTGTTCAAAGGGCATCATTTAATGTCTCAGACTCAACAAGCATGAACTGACAGACTGTTATGATTTGAAAATTTTAAAAAAGTTCTAATAGTGTGCCCAAAACAGAGCTGTTTCAGTGTTCAGGCTAGACTCGTTGTCTCCAGTAAATACATATCTTAATTCTAACACAGGATAAAAAACGATTTATAAATTTCCTCTTGTGAAAATGAAACTGTTCCAATCACCCTGTTCACTCCTATTTTAAGATATTAAATAGGGCAAATCAGAAGTAACTTGAACCAATCCCTCCCACCCAGCTATAAGCCAGGACCATATACAGCCCTTGCAGACTACACAAGACCCTGTCTCATTCCAGCCATATCATTAGCATAAGCTGTGCAAACCCATGCAAATCAACAGGTTTTTCAGGCATAAAAGCAGACTCCAACAGCAGTTAAGCCACTTCTTACAACTGACAATGTCATACTTCCATCACTGATTATAGCCCAAGAACAAAAGAGAATGGGTCCTTATTGTCCTTCATGAACTTGAGGGGCTGCAAGAAACCAGTGAAGTTACAAGCCTGGATTCTGTAATGTCGCTACCAGCATAATTTCCAGATCAAAGATCCGGCCTCCTGTTAAGATCATCAAACATATTTTTGAGTTCGGAGGACAGGTCATCACAACACTATGTTAGGTAGAGTATAAAACCTTATCATCAGATTCTCAGCTAGTTTAAGTCAATGTATTCTGTGTGTTCCGCTGAAGTCAATGAAACTAAACACACTATCATAGGAAAGAGATATTTCAGCACGCCTCAGACCTGGAAAACTATCTTGAAAAATGCCCGTAACTTTTAACACACTTCCCACGATCTCTCAACAGCGAGCAGTAGTAAGATCCTAACAGTTACTTGCAACCTATTTCTTGCATAGCATTCATTTTTATTTTAATTTTAAAAGGGGCAACTAATAAATAAGATTTTTGCAGCTACTCACAAAAATCAATAAGCAAAGACATTTGTTCCAAGACTTAAATTTCTTGTATAATTTAAAAAACTAGCAAAGCTCCGTAAAGTAAAATAGATACATTTACCTACTAATGTAGGAAACTACAGACAAACTTCAGGAAATGACCAAAGGTGCAGAGGATAGGCTAATGCCTATTAGCATTAGGTAGAAAAACAA
This sequence comes from Astur gentilis, assembly GCF_929443795.1. Classification (NCBI taxonomy): domain Eukaryota; kingdom Metazoa; phylum Chordata; class Aves; order Accipitriformes; family Accipitridae; genus Astur; species Astur gentilis. The sequence goes on from NC_064883.1 coordinate 1,255,650, forward strand.
GGTAAAAAAGGTAGAAATGCCTATTAGCATTAAGGTAGAACAACAACAACAACAACAACAACAACAACAAAACCCCAGAAGTTCTACAGAAAAATGAGTGAGCAGCCCACAGCACTGGCAGACAACAGATTTTTTTATCCCCGCTTCCTCCACCCCTTCTTCTTATCCCCCCACCCCCGTTTTTTTTTAAAGGAAATAATTATTCTATTCTGAAACATATTGTCAGTGATGCAGTTGAAGCCAAAAGTTTAAATGAGTTCAGGAGAGGATTAACCGAATTCTAAGACACGTGCCAACACAACCGCTATAGAAAGCATCTGCATCACGGTGAAATGCAAACAGCTACTCTGAGAACGACACATTATTCTTCACTAAATTTGCCTTTTACCCTGTTGTATAGTTACTAATGTTGAAAAGAGTCACTGCTGTGCAAGAAACTAAAACTTACAGCGCTTCATGCTGGGAGAGAACTGTGGCCCATCAGCTCGTGGCTGTGAAGCCTTACAACTTAACACGTTGCAGTTGCACACCAACAAGTTCTGAGGCGGACTGCTGACTGTATTCAATAGTCACAGCTTATGTAGGAGGATATGATAAACTTGACTTATTTGCCTTTAACCGATGCTCCAAATATTTTAAAGTCGTTCTTAAAGCAGGTTACTGGTTTGATTACCCTTCATACAAAATCCTCCTTCACATGCAGGTTTCTCTTCTCTTCTTTTCAGATTTAAGGCATGAACAGAAACCACACCTGCATCATCACTGAAATCAGTGCCTATTTTTCAATAAACTTTAGCAGCAGCATCAGAATTCGTCCTCAAGTACCGTTCATAAAGCAAATGCTTCATTCTTCAAAACTTTTTTTTGCAAACGTTAGTAATGCTGTACCACAGACTCCCACGCCCAGTCACGCATGTTCTTCCCGAGACTGTTACGCAGCTTCGTATTTTAAAAATCGCCATCCTAACTGCGTACCTGATACTACTGGTTCTCCCCTTTTTAAAGTCTGATGTTAAGGAAAAGCTGCAAGTCCTACAAAACCAGGCAGACTTGCTTGTTCTTGCCAAAGAGAAAAAGGTTAAGCATTATTAAAAAATAAGACTATTGCCTACCTTTAAGTATCCATAAAGCTACCAACACGAACCGTATGGTGGCTTGTTAGCATCGCTATTTGAACACGGGCATGCAAAATGTCCTTCAGTTAAATTCCAAACTCTATGAATTAATTGGTGGGCAATTCCCCAAGGATAAAACGTCTATCAAAAGCCAACAGTAAGCCAGAAATATCTTTCCGTTTCATAGGGTAAAAAAAATGATACAGTGAATCCTGAAAAAAGAAATCGATATTAGACCGGGAACGCCTATATAGTTATAGGGCAAGTAATAAAACATTTAGTGTTTTGATTTTTTTCTTTTTATTGATGTCATCACAATAGTTAGACAAACATGGAAACATTTGCAACAGCAATACTTGGGCCACTTTAAAATCTTGGTAACACTGAAATACAGGGCAGCAAAAACTAATGATGTGGGGAGGGGACTTTAGGTCTTCTTATTTTCATACACATTCACACACACACACACACACTCCACAACTCCAAAGAGCTATCTTAACTATGTCTGCCAGTAAACGGAAATAGTAGGCAGAAAGGAACCCTATCTATACTAAGACAGTTAGCTGTGTCGTAAAACTGAAGATCACTGCAACCAGTGCCATCTTAAAGAAGAAAAAAACCCAACAACAACAACAACCAAAAAACCTGAAAGGAACCATCACTGTGCATGTCATAAGCATGAAGTTATTTTAACCTGATGACTACTCTGCCCTCTACTTTAAGCATCATGAAGTTTTTATGTATTTTCAAAGTCTAAGGTTATTATTTTAAATGGCCTACTTGTAGTGGCAGCCCAAGTAGCATTCTGGAGAACACCACAGTGCCCACAACTTCTACAGGTCAGTGCAGTCTGATCAAGCACTGCATTTCTAGGGGAGGAAAACAAAAAACCACTACCGCTCATTTATTCAATTGAAAAGCTTATTACCTGCACCTTCCAAAGCAACAGGCTACAGGAACACTGAATGCAAAGTAAACCAGACCCATCTGGAATACTCTGACTCAGCCTCAGCTCCAAGTTACACATCTTTCATTTCGTATTTGAAGGGATTAACAGCATTTGGATGCACAGAAACTGTCTTTACAGTCATGTCTGCGGACCTCCGAGTCAAGAGTTAAAAATGTCTTCCTAAATTGTAACAGTATTAGCAGTTCCTCTGAAAGGAGTGGAAAAAAAAAACCACAACCAGGGAAGGAGGAAAGTGACACAAAACCAAGGTTTTTTTCCAGAGATAACAAAATCCTGAGAGAACAAGATGCTTGTGCTATCAGAATAAAAATCCCCAAAGAAACAAAAGAGTTTACCTTTCCCTTGGAAAAGTTACCTTTGAGTCAAGATCTGCTCTTTTTCTCTCCCAACCATGAAATCTCTCTTCAGCTTAAGACTGTCATCTACTGCAGTAGAAATTCAGTGCACACACTGGAACCTGGATAGAAACTTATTTAAAAAAAAAAAAAACAAACAATACAATAGTATTACAGTGGCTAGAAATCTTTTACATATTCTGATGAAAAGACTCAACTTATTTCTAGGAAATAAAGTGTTTGGGGCCAAAGCCAACAGATGATGTTCATGTAAGGTAAAAAAAAAATTTTTTTTTTTTTTTTTTTTTAAATTGATATATTGAAAAAAGCTGGAGAAGGAAGCGGGGACAGAAATGAAAAACCATTCAGGGAGTCAGTGGTATAGATTGTCACCATGCAACCTAAATATTGTAATTGCAGATCACATAGTCGGAACAAGCCAGTCAAAAGTAGCACACTCCCTGGGAGAGGGGCGGGAGTCTCTTCCCCCTTGTATTTCAAGCCAAGACCCAACTAGCAGAAGGCAGCTTTTCTGTCAGATAAAGCAAGGCAAAAGGATCACGTACAGCAACTTCCTTGCAGCCTCTTGCTCCTGAGCACCCTTCTTCACCTCTTTCTTTCTTTCTTTCTTCTGGTGATGGGAAGGCAAAGCATGTTCTGCTCCTGTGAGCCCATACGGCTTGTCCCTATAGTCACAGCAGGCACCTGTGATTCCTCTCCGAAGACATTTACGCATAGAAATCAGTTGAGTGGTGTGTTACGGAAGCATAAGCTGCAGCGGACGTGATTTTGAATCAGTTATTGTTTTGCCCATCATGATAAAATAAAACCGGCAATTTCTTACTTTATAGAAATCCTCCTAAAGTAGTAGTTGCCCCCAATCGCTGTCAAGTTTTTGTATCACAGGAGAACAAATGCAGCCAAAAGAACATTTTCTCTAAAAGGACCGCTCCGAACTACACAAGCAGGCAGGCACAGGCAGCTCCCAATTTAGTTAAGGGTACGTACACAGCACCACTTAGTGGTGCAAGCGGAGTCACCGCTGACAGGAATGAGAAGCTTGAACACCAACCTTCCCGCCCCGGCCCCCTGGACATGAACGATGCCTGGTCTGTCTGTCCTCACTCGCAAAATACCACTACAATGCCTTTACTACAAGAGAGTACATCTGCCAAGCAAAACAAGTCCAAGAGTGCTGAACCTCAAGGCCAGCAGAACCCACGGCTGCTGAGCATCAAACAGATGCATCCACTCTGAAGAGCTTTCAGAATTCTACAGCACTCTACCACATGGTTTCTGGCGACACAGCCTGAAGCAGGGTTTAAACAAATGATCCAGCTTAGTATCTGCCTGTAGTGCAAAGAATAGCAATCTCTTGGCTCACGATTTGGGTTTTATATAGACTTGAGCCATAAACAAATGCAACAGATGCAGAAAAACTGAAGACCGACAGCAACTGGAACGTAACTATTCTTTTTCCACTCCATCAACCCGTTGGAAAACTAACTCCCTCGTGCACTTACGTAACTGAGCACAAAGAGAACAAAAAGAAAGGCTTTTATTCAGAAGTAATTAGTGTGTCTTTACAGGAAAGTAACGGTTTCAACTTACAAAACCAGCATCATCATTAGTGATGCACCTTTCCTGAAGGGGAAATCCTTCTCTTTTAGCAAATGTCAATTCCAAGAGCCTGTAAACAAAAACAAACAAGCAACCCACACCATTACCCCACAAAAGCTCTGTTTAGATTACACACACACACACACACACATATATATATATATATATATATATATATAAAAAACCCATGTCTTCACAGATGACAACTGTATCAATTTATACTTCAGGTCCTTCTCCTCCAGGAACCACCTATAAAAGACGACGACAATTTTGTGTTTGTGCCATAGGTCCGAGTTTTACAGACCCATACATGACAGTTCTTGCTTTACAACAATTTAGCAGATGGAGACTTCACCGGTAGACCACAAAAGCGGTTTTTCGATTCAATATTATCTTCCTCTCCCAACAGTGGAAGCCAGTTATTGCCAGAGAAGCACAGGACAGAACCTCCAAAACACAAAGAATGTTTAACAAAACACAGAGGAGTTCCTAGATAACAAACATTTTGGTTTTTGTCTTTGGTATTCACCTCAAGGAAATGATTCTGTCTAGAAACACTACAGCTCATTTTTAAAAGGACAAAGAACATCCTTCCTTTCGTGAATAATTTCTCCAATTGCTGATTCCTCCCCAGACTGTCACGGTACTGGGAAGTTGGTTTCCTCTTTCCAACTTCTATCAGTAAGCAGAGCTCAAAAACTGATAAAGAGCCTGAACCCTTCTACAGGCAGCAGGGAGTCATTTTCCAGGGAAGAAAGTAAAGAACTGAAAAACGGAAAAAGAAATACAAAAGGAAAAACATGAATAAGGGAAAAAAGAAGAGGGTAACCATTGCTTTTACTGATCCATTCTTAATAGTTAGCTGAGCACTTCTAAAGAGGAAGAACTTTGCTGCTTTCAGGACCGAAGTAAGAAAAAGTCTAAAGCATAGTCTTCCTGACATGGGAGACGTGTCCGCAAGAGAGGCACACGGTCCGATACAGAAACGTATCTACGTCTCGCTGAAAATTTGCACTCTAAGCATCACCAGCTTCTGCTTCAAGCGCAGTATACCACCAGCTTAACCGGATGGTAGTAATTTTACCCCATACAAGAAGTCAGAACACGCGCTATCCTTTAAGGAGGCAGAACAATAACCAAAGCAGAAAAAGGCTTAGAAATTAAGGCAAGATGGCACTTGCTCAGACACACAGTGAGGAGGTGCAAGGTGGGAAAGACAGCAAAATGGAGATTGTTCCTCGTTCACACAGAGCTGATTTCGACTCGAGTTGGTCGTCCTCTCCTCTTCCCACAAAATTAGGAATGCTTTTACGCAGGAAGTCCTGACTTTGTAGCCATCTATGCCGACAAACTAAAAACTATTCTAGGTCTGCTCTTGTGGTATTTAGGAAGTTGCAGAATTCAGCTTAGGGATGCATAATCACAGTATTTAATTACTGTTTCAGTACTGACCTACCTACACCAGCAGATAATAAACTAAAAATCACAGTGCTTCTGATTTGGTGTAAGCCAACAGACCTCCAGATTGTTTTCAGAGCATGTAAAGGTACAGCTCTCTGGGCATCATGGCAATCATAACTGCCAAACGACTTGACAAGCTTGTAAACATCCAAACTGCTGCAAACACATCTATACATACAATAATGGATAAAACGTAGATGCATTCCACCTACACGCTTATGCAGGCAAACACTCGTGAGTTAAAATCCACTGTATGAACCAGCTTACGGAGCGCTTAGCAAAGCCAGTGATTCCCTTGCACACCTGAAGACCAGAAAAACATTCACCAAAATAAAGTTAGGGACATGCTCTTTTTTTTTTTTCTTTTTTTTTTTTTTTTTTTTTTTTAAACTGTAACGTGTACTAAGACAGCAAGATCACTTTTCCAGCGTCCTTCATACACACATATGCCCCAGAAGCTACTTGAAATTACCTTGTGTAATGGAATTGTCTGGAAAGCTCAGCTTAAAGTAGCTGAGCTCAGTGACTGATTGATTTACAGGTACAGAAAATAAATGCATGCAGCATTTTAACAATGCTGACTTACCAGTGTTATGTTATTTCCATTTAGCAAAATCTGGTCTAGCTTTGTGATTCTTCTGCCCTCAGACGGAGTCTCACTGAAGCAGCGTTAAAAACAAATAAGTAAGCACACATAACCAGGGACAACAGTTCCAGTTTTGATTACAGAATAAATCTCTACATTAAGATGGCAGTTGTTGGAACTAAGAAATGAATTGGCCACGCTGCAGCCTGATCTTGACAAATTGACCGCCTGGATAAAGCAAGCTATCTGGCAACTAAAAAGATCCATTGTACTTTTCTGCTCAGTACACCTAAAGATACAGATTCACCCTCGAAATCTCGGCAATTTCTTCAATACCACCAACACTCAGAACAGGTTTCAAATAGCAACGTGGCAGGACAAAGTAATAAATGCTTATCCTTAAGTCTGCTAACTTTCTAAGCCTTTGCCTAGACCTTAAGGAAATGTAAAAACAAACAAACTACTGCAAAGTTCAACACACAATCCACGCAAAGTTAAGGCTATCAAGTAGGAACCGGATTACAAGTGTAAGTCATGCAACAGCTACTCTATAACATGGATGTCCTGAACAGATCCTCCTCTACAGTTTAAGTCCAAGGTACAAACCCTTCAGCTGGCAAGTATTCCAAAAATATAAAACCTCTTTGCTTACAGAGCTTACACAGTATTTTTCCCCAGGAAACCAAATGTTCAAGAGGAACAGGAGGCAGAAACAACACTTGCAATTCTGTAACGTCTTCTAGCACCGTATCTGAAAATCCAGTTTCAAGGAAAATAAGGCCCCGAATTTAAAAATAAAACTATTTCCAGTTATTTCCATGTCACACTGAGCTGTGATTTTACCTGTAAAACAAAAAAATCAGAACAAGACAACTGATCCATACAAAAAAGGCTCTCCTATCCGGCTCTCTTTCAAATGCTGGCATTTTCTGTGACTTGGATTTTGCCTGTTATTATGAGATCATTACATCACCTATCACACAAGTGTAGCTTTGTTATCTTTGAAAGACAAGCTGCTAGACAATATACAACACAAAGTTAGACAAGCGAGGGCAGTACACAGGGATTTCACAGGCACTCTGGAATTGGGCACCCGACTTGAATTCCTGGCGTTGAAAACCTCTCTCCAAATGACTTACTGTCTTTCACTAAGATCCAGCAGCAGTTCTCTCCTGTGCCTCATGCTCTTCTGTAGCCAGCCAAAGCCCACGGAGCTGCACTGTAAGCTTGAAGGCCAGTGTGCCAGCTGCGTGTCCTATTTCTGTCACCTAGTTCTTATGTACCGTTTCTTGCTAATCAAAAGGCCCAGTGATTCCTCCTCACCCATCACACTGGAGTTAGTACATCCAAGCAGTATTTCTGCCGCGCTACATTTGCACGGATTAGCTGCTGAACCCTCCAGATGATGTACTGCTTTTCAAGAAGGGTGTAGTATAACTGGCGAGGGTCTACAGTAAGTCCAAGAGGGTGCTCAACGATGTACAGGAGTCTGACTTCAAAGTATAAATTGAAAAACAGCCGCTTAACTGGAGAGAAATAACAATGTTTAAACTCTAAAAGGTAGCTATAAGGAAGAACTTTTGCGTACATCCACTGCACACAGTTACACGGAATCATGGGGCTTAAATTACAACCTGAAAAACTTAGGGTATGTGGCAATCTTTGCAACAGTAGTAATAATTACAGGAAATGTTTAAGAATAAATTAGGCAAGCGTTTGTCAAGAATGGTACAGAAAGTTGATCATTCACCTCTAGAATGAGAGCAACGCTAGACTATCTTCAAAGGTTCTTCTTTCCCCACTGCTGTCCCTCTCCGTATTTCTACCCTCAAACACAAGCATCATCCCCAGCTGTGCACTTACAATTCTATCTGCATATGCACGTGTCTAGAGATGCACATTTATTTCTTCGTTACACACAGCTGAAGGAGAGTACTCAGAGGTAAGCCAATTTACATAAACAGCTTTTGAAAGTTAAAACACCTCAGCTTCTTGCAAAACGTCAGCCCAACAGAACACCGGGAGCGGTATGTAAATCCTTATGCCAAAACTGCGTTCTCTTAAATCTTATGAAAACCATTTCTAATGTAAAGCCTGACTTGTCTATTTTCTGACACACCCCTTCTCTGTCATCAGGTACTTATTAGATAGTAAAACAACTGACGGGGCAAACACCATAACTAGCACAATAGCTGACTTCCGTAGCAGTTGCATATCATGTCTGAAGAAATGTGAGTTTAGTAGGTAGATACACATTCAGAAATGCACAAGAACTGAAAGGAGTAATCTGTAACCGGTAGACTAAGAACGCTGCAATAGCACGCAATGTAAATCAACATGCAGCTATAGGGAAGGGAAGGGAAGTACAGAAACATTCTTCTGGATTAAAAAAAAAATAAAATACGCAGCAATGGTAGGAAAAGGTACTTGGAACGTGCCACTTTCAATCCACTGAAACAATGTCTGCAACAGCAGTAAGAACACTGGCAAACTACCTTCTCTGTTCCACAGGGCCTTGAGACCCATACGCATTGTCTGTTGCCACTTGCTGTTAGGAAACAAAGGCACTGCGATCAGTAGAAGCGTGTAGAACACCGAAAATGAAACTTTTGAATACGTCACATGCAAGATCCTCATTCTCCGTACAGTCTACAAGGTTACACAATTGTAAAATACTTTGTAAGAATGAGAATCCTGACGTTTGCCTTGGACTAAAAAAGTTTTTAAATTCCGTTTCGAGGTTTTTTTCCCAAGGGTTTTAGAAATAAAAGCATCTTGGTAAAGTGATTTTCACACACTGCACAGACACAAGCAGTGTTTCTCCCACTGCGAGAGGAGTATCAAAATACTCTTATCTAATATGTTATAGACAAGAGTGACCAAGGTCACAGGAGAATCTGTACTTTCCCACTGATTACAAGGAACGGGCCAGCTGCTTTGTGCCTCCTATGCAGCTGGAGCATGCAGTTGCCTGGTAACTTGTTCCGAACTATTGCATCTTAATCACATATACACGTAGGAATACCAAGCTGACCGCTTAGGTTTATCAGCCAAAACAGTTTACAGCAACACAATAGTTTAGAGCAATTCAGGAACTTTAACACTGAATGTAGGTATGCGCTTATATGGTTTGACAAACAGAACTTTTATAAATGAAAGGGAAACAACAGGTGACTTTAGAGCATACAAAAGGTATAGTCTACAAACCAAATATCAATTATTAGCAATGTTTCCCTGTTCAAAGGGCATCATTTAATGTCTCAGACTCAACAAGCATGAACTGACAGACTGTTATGATTTGAAAATTTTAAAAAAGTTCTAATAGTGTGCCCAAAACAGAGCTGTTTCAGTGTTCAGGCTAGACTCGTTGTCTCCAGTAAATACATATCTTAATTCTAACACAGGATAAAAAACGATTTATAAATTTCCTCTTGTGAAAATGAAACTGTTCCAATCACCCTGTTCACTCCTATTTAAGATATTAAATAGGGCAAATCAGAAGTAACTTGAACCAATCCCTCCCACCCAGCTATAAGCCAGGACCATATACAGCCCTTGCAGACTACACAAGACCCTGTCTCATTCCAGCCATATCATTAGCATAAGCTGTGCAAACCCATGCAAATCAACAGGTTTTTCAGGCATAAAAGCAGACTCCAACAGCAGTTAAGCCACTTCTTACAACTGACAAGGTCATACTTCCATCACTGATTATAGCACAAGAACAAAAGAGAATGGGTCCTTATTGTCCTTCATGAACTTGAGGGGCTGCAAGAAACCAGTGAAGTTACAAGCCTGGATTCTGTAATGTCGCTACCAGCATAATTTCCAGATCAAAGATCCGGCCTCCTGTTAAGATCATCAAACATATTTTTGAGTTCGGAGGACAGGTCATCACAACACTATGTTAGGTAGAGTATAAAACCTTATCATCAGATTCTCAGCTAGTTTAAGTCAATGTATTCTGTGTGTTCCGCTGAAGTCAATGAAACTAAACACACTATCATAGGAAAGAGATATTTCAGCACGCCTCAGACCTGGAAAACTATCTTGAAAAATGCCCGTAACTTTTAACACACTTCCCACGATCTCTCAACAGCGAGCAGTAGTAAGATCCTAACAGTTACTTGCAACCTATTTCTTGCATAGCATTCATTTTTATTTTAATTTTAAAAGGGGCAACTAATAAATAAGATTTTTGCAGCTACTCACAAAAATCAATAAGCAAAGACATTTGTTCCAAGACTTAAATTTCTTGTATAATTTAAAAAACTAGCAAAGCTCCGTAAAGTAAAATAGATACATTTACCTACTAATGTAGGAAACTACAGACAAACTTCAGGAAATGACCAAAGGTGCAGAGGATAGGCTAATGCCTATTAGCATTAGGTAGAAAAACAAGGTAAAAAAGGTAGAAATGCCTATTAGCATTAAGGTAGAATAACAACAACAACAACAACAACAAAACCCCAGAAGTTATACAGAAAAATGAGTGAGCAGCCCACAGCACTGGCAGACAACAGATTTTTTTATCCCCGCTTCCTCCACCCCTTCTTCTTATACCCCCACCCCCGTTTTTTTTTAAAGGAAATAATTATTCTATTCTGAAACATATTGTCAGTGATGCAGTTGAAGCCAAAAGTTTAAATGAGTTCAGGAGAGGATTAACCGAATTCTAAGACATGTGCCAACACAACCGCTATAGAAAGCATCTGCATCACGGTGAAATGCAAACAGCTACTCTGAGAACGACACATTATTCTTCACTAAATTTGCCTTTTACCCTGTTGTATAGTTACTAATGTTGAAAAGAGTCACTGCTGTGCAAGAAACTAAAACTTACAGCGCTTCATGCTGGGAGAGAACTGTGGCCCATCAGCTCGTGGCTGTGAAGCCTTACAACTTAACACGTTGCAGTTGCACACCAACAAGTTCTGAGGCGGACTGCTGACTGTATTCAATAGTCACAGCTTATGTAGGAGGATATGATAAACTTGACTTATTTGCCTTTAACCGATGCTCCAAATATTTTAAAGTCGTTCTTAAAGCAGGTTACTGGTTTGATTACCCTTCATACAAAATCCTCCTTCACATGCAGGTTTCTCTTCTCTTCTTTTCAGATTTAAGGCATGAACAGAAACCACACCTGCATCATCACTGAAATCAGTGCCTATTTTTCAATAAACTTTAGCAGCATCAGAATTCGTCCTCAAGTACCGTTCATAAAGCAAATGCTTCATTCTTCAAAACTTTTTTTTGCAAACGTTAGTAATGCTGTACCACAGACTCCCACGCCCAGTCACGCATGTTCTTCCCGAGACTGTTACGCAGCTTCGTATTTTAAAAATCGCCATCCTAACTGCGTACCTGATACTACTGGTTCTCCCCTTTTTAAAGTCTGATGTTAAGGAAAAGCTGCAAGTCCTACAAAACCAGGCAGACTTGCTTGTTCTTGCCAAAGAGAAAAAGGTTAAGCATTATTAAAAAATAAGACTATTGCCTACCTTTAAGTATCCATAAAGCTACCAACACGAACCGTATGGTGGCTTGTTAGCATCGCTATTTGAACACGGGCATGCAAAATGTCCTTCAGTTAAATTCCAAACTCTATGAATTAATTGGTGGGCAATTCCCCAAGGATAAAACGTCTATCAAAAGCCAACAGTAAGCCAGAAATATCTTTCCGTTTCATAGGGTAAAAAAAATGATACAGTGAATCCTGAAAAAAGAAATCGATATTAGACCGGGAACGCCTATATAGTTATAGGGCAAGTAATAAAACATTTAGTGTTTTGATTTTTTTCTTTTTATTGATGTCATCACAATAGTTAGACAAACACGGAAACATTTGCAACAGCAATACTTGGGCCACTTTAAAATCTTGGTAACACTGAAATACAGGGCAGCAAAAACTAATGATGTGGGGAGGGGACTTTAGGTCTTCTTATTTTCATACACATTCACACACACACACACACACTCCACAACTCCAAAGAGCTATCTTAACTATGTCTGCCAGTAAACGGAAATAGTAGGCAGAAAGGAACCCTATCTATACTAAGACAGTTAGCTGTGTCGTAAAACTGAAGATCACTGCAACCAGTGCCATCTTAAAGAAGAAAAAAACCCAACAACAACAACAACCAAAAAACCTGAAAGGAACCATCACTGTGCATGTCATAAGCATGAAGTTATTTTAACCTGATGACTACTCTGCCCTCTACTTTAAGCATCATGAAGTTTTTATGTATTTTCAAAGTCTAAGGTTATTATTTTAAATGGCCTACTTGTAGTGGCAGCCCAAGTAGCATTCTGGAGAACACCACAGTGCCCACAACTTCTACAGGTCAGTGCAGTCTGATCAAGCACTGCATTTCTAGGGGAGGAAAACAAAAAACCACTACCGCTCATTTATTCAATTGAAAAGCTTATTACCTGCACCTTCCAAAGCAACAGGCTACAGGAACACTGAATGCAAAGTAAACCAGACCCATCTGGAATACTCTGACTCAGCCTCAGCTCCAAGTTACACATCTTTCATTTCGTATTTGAAGGGATTAACAGCATTTGGATGCACAGAAACTGTCTTTACAGTCATGTCTGCGGACCTCCGAGTCAAGAGTTAAAAATGTCTTCCTAAATTATAACAGTATTAGCAGTTCCTCTGAAAGGAGTGGAAAAAAAAACCACAACCAGGGAAGGAGGAAAGTGACACAAAACCAAGGTTTTTTTCCAGAGATAACAAAATCCTGAGAGAACAAGATGCTTGTGCTATCAGAATAAAAATCCCCAAAGAAACAAAAGAGTTTACCTTTCCCTTGGAAAAGTTACCTTTGAGTCAAGATCTGCTCTTTTTCTCTCCCAACCATGAAATCTCTCTTCAGCTTAAGACTGTCATCTACTGCAGTAGAAATTCAGTGCACACACTGGAACCTGGATAGAAACTTATTTAAAAAAAAAAAAACAAACAATACAATAGTATTACAGTGGCTAGAAATCTTTTACATATTCTGATGAAAAGACTCAACTTATTTCTAGGAAATAAAGTGTTTGGGGCCAAAGCCAACAGATGATGTTCATGTAAGGTAAAAAAAATTTTTTTTTTTTTTTTTTTTTTTTAAATTGATATATTGAAAAAAGCTGGAGAAGGAAGCGGGGACAGAAATGAAAAACCATTCAGGGAGTCAGTGGTATAGATTGTCACCATGCAACCTAAATATTGTAATTGCAGATCACATAGTCGGAACAAGCCAGTCAAAAGTAGCACACTCCCTGGGAGAGGGGCGGGAGTCTCTTCCCCCTTGTATTTCAAGCCAAGACCCAACTAGCAGAAGGCAGCTTTTCTGTCAGATAAAGCAAGGCAAAAGGATCACGTACAGCAACTTCCTTGCAGCCTCTTGCTCCTGAGCACCCTTCTTCACCTCTTTCTTTCTTTCTTTCTTCTGGTGATGGGAAGGCAAAGCATGTTCTGCTCCTGTGAGCCCATACGGCTTGTCCCTATAGTCACAGCAGGCACCTGTGATTCCTCTCCGAAGACATTTACGCATAGAAATCAGTTGAGTGGTGTGTTACGGAAGCATAAGCTGCAGCGGACGTGATTTTGAATCAGTTATTGTTTTGCCCATCATGATAAAATAAAACCGGCAATTTCTTACTTTATAGAAATCCTCCTAAAGTAGTAGTTGCCCCCAATCGCTGTCAAGTTTTTGTATCACAGGAGAACAAATGCAGCCAAAAGAACATTTTCTCTAAAAGGACCGCTCCGAACTACACAAGCAGGCAGGCACAGGCAGCTCCCAATTTAGTTAAGGGTACGTACACAGCACCACTTAGTGGTGCAAGCGGAGTCACCGCTGACAGGAATGAGAAGCTTGAACACCAACCTTCCCGCCCCGGCCCCCTGGACATGAACGATGCCTGGTCTGTCTGTCCTCACTCGCAAAATACCACTACAATGCCTTTACTACAAGAGAGTACATCTGCCAAGCAAAACAAGTCCAAGAGTGCTGAACCTCAAGGCCAGCAGAACCCACGGCTGCTGAGCATCAAACAGATGCATCCACTCTGAAGAGCTTTCAGAATTCTACAGCACTCTACCACATGGTTTCTGGCGACACAGCCTGAAGCAGGGTTTAAACAAATGATCCAGCTTAGTATCTGCCTGTAGTGCAAAGAATAGCAATCTCTTGGCTCACGATTTGGGTTTTATATAGACTTGAGCCATAAACAAATGCAACAGATGCAGAAAAACTGAAGACCGACAGCAACTGGAACGTAACTATTCTTTTTCCACTCCATCAACCCGTTGGAAAACTAACTCCCTCGTGCACTTACGTAACTGAGCACAAAGAGAACAAAAAGAAAGGCTTTTATTCAGAAGAAATTAGTGTGTCTTTACAGGAAAGTAACGGTTTCAACTTACAAAACCAGCATCATCATTAGTGATGCACCTTTCCTGAAGGGGAAATCCTTCTCTTTTAGCAAATGTCAATTCCAAGAGCCTGTAAACAAAAACAAACAAGCAACCCACACCATTACCCCACAAAAGCTCTGTTTAGATTACACACACACACACACACATATATATATATATATATATATATATAAAAAACCCATGTCTTCACAGATGACAACTGTATCAATTTATACTTCAGGTCCTTCTCCTCCAGGAACCACCTATAAAAGACGACGACAATTTTGTGTTTGTGCCATAGGTCCGAGTTTTACAGACCCATACATGACAGTTCTTGCTTTACAACAATTTAGCAGATGGAGACTTCACCGGTAGACCACAAAAGCGGTTTTTCGATTCAATATTATCTTCCTCTCCCAACAGTGGAAGCCAGTTATTGCCAGAGAAGCACAGGACAGAACCTCCAAAACACAAAGAATGTTTAACAAAACACAGAGGAGTTCCTAGATAACAAACATTTTGGTTTTTGTCTTTGGTATTCACCTCAAGGAAATGATTCTGTCTAGAAACACTACAGCTCATTTTTAAAAGGACAAAGAACATCCTTCCTTTCGTGAATAATTTCTCCAATTGCTGATTCCTCCCCAGACTGTCACGGTACTGGGAAGTTGGTTTCCTCTTTCCAACTTCTATCAGTAAGCAGAGCTCAAAAACTGATAAAGAGCCTGAACCCTTCTACAGGCAGCAGGGAGTCATTTTCCCAGGGAAGAAAGTAAAGAACTGAACAACGGAAAAAGAAATACAAAAGGAAAAACATGAATAAGGGAAAAAAGAAGAGGGTAACCATTGCTTTTACTGATCCATTCTTAATAGTTAGCTGAGCACTTCTAAAGAGGAAGAACTTTGCTGCTTTCAGGACCGAAGTAAGAAAAAGTCTAAAGCATAGTCTTCCTGACATGGGAGACGTGTCCGCAAGAGAGGCACACGGTCCGATACAGAAACGTATCTACGTCTCGCTGAAAATGTGCACTCTAAGCATCACCAGCTTCTGCTTCAAGCGCAGTATACCACCAGCTTAACCGGATGGTAGTAATTTTACCCCATACAAGAAGTCAGAACACGCGCTATCCTTTAAGGAGGCAGAACAATAACCGAAGCAGAAAAAGGCTTAGAAATTAAGGCAAGATGGCACTTGCTCAGACACACAGTGAGGAGGTGCAAGGTGGGAAAGACAGCAAAATGGAGATTGTTCCTCGTTCACACAGAGCTGATTTCGACTCGAGTTGGTCGTCCTCTCCTCTTCCCACAAAATTAGGAATGCTTTTACGCAGGAAGTCCTGACTTTGTAGCCATCTATGCCGACAAACTAAAAACTATTCTAGGTCTGCTCTTGTGGTATTTAGGAAGTTGCAGAATTCAGCTTAGGGATGCATAATCACAGTATTTAATTACTGTTTCAGTACTGACCTACCTACACCAGCAGATAATAAACTAAAAATCACAGTGCTTCTGATTTGGTGTAAGCCAACAGACCTCCAGATTGTTTTCAGAGCATGTAAAGGTACAGCTCTCTGGGCATCATGGCAATCATAACTGCCAAACGACTTGACAAGCTTGTAAACATCCAAACTGCTGCAAACACATCTATACATACAATAATGGATAAAACGTAGATGCATTCCACCTACACGCTTATGCAGGCAAACACTCGTGAGTTAAAAGCCACTGTATGAACCAGCTTACGGAGCGCTTAGCAAAGCCAGTGATTCCCTTGCACACCTGAAGACCAGAAAAAAATTCACCAAAATAAAGTTAGGGACATGCTCTTTTTTTTTTTTCTTTTTTTTTTTTTTTTTTTTTTTTAAACTGTAACGTGTACTAAGACAGCAAGATCACTTTTCCAGCGTCCTTCATACACACATATGCCCCAGAAGCTACTTGAAATTACCTTGTGTAATGGAATTGTCTGGAAAGCTCAGCTTAAAGTAGCTGAGCTCAGTGACTGATTGATTTACAGGTACAGAAAATAAATGCATGCAGCATTTTAACAATGCTGACTTACCAGTGTTATGTTATTTCCATTTAGCAAAATCTGGTCTAGCTTTGTGATTCTTCTGCCCTCAGACGGAGTCTCACTGAAGCAGCGTTAAAAACAAATAAGTAAGCACACATAACCAGGGACAACAGTTCCAGTTTTGATTACAGAATAAATCTCTACATTAAGATGGCAGTTGTTGGAACTAAGAAATGAATTGGCCACGCTGCAGCCTGATCTTGACAAATTGACCGCCTGGATAAAGCAAGCTATCTGGCAACTAAAAAGATCCATTGTACTTTTCTGCTCAGTACACCTAAAGATACAGATTCACCCTCGAAATCTCGGCAATTTCTTCAATACCACCAACACTCAGAACAGGTTTCAAATAGCAACGTGGCAGGACAAAGTAATAAATGCTTATCCTTAAGTCTGCTAACTTTCTAAGCCTTTGCCTAGACCTTAAGGAAATGTAAAAACAAACAAACTACTGCAAAGTTCAACACACAATCCACGCAAAGTTAAGGCTATCAAGTAGGAACCGGATTACAAGTGTAAGTCATGCAACAGCTACTCTATAACATGGATGTCCTGAACAGATCCTCCTCTACAGTTTAAGTCCAAGGTACAAACCCTTCAGCTGGCAAGTATTCCAAAAATATAAAACCTCTTTGCTTACAGAGCTTACACAGTATTTTTCCCCAGGAAACCAAATGTTCAAGAGGAACAGGAGGCAGAAACAACACTTGCAATTCTGTAACGTCTTCTAGCACCGTATCTGAAAATCCAGTTTCAAGGAAAATAAGGCCCCGAATTTAAAAATAAAACTATTTCCAGTTATTTCCATGTCACACTGAGCTGTGATTTTACCTGTAAAACAAAAAAATCAGAACAAGACAACTGATCCATACAAAAAAGGCTCTCCTATCCGGCTCTCTTTCAAATGCTGGCATTTTCTGTGACTTGGATTTTGCCTGTTATTATGAGATCATTACATCACCTATCACACAAGTGTAGCTTTGTTATCTTTGAAAGACAAGCTGCTAGACAATATACAACACAAAGTTAGACAAGCGAGGGCAGTACACAGGGATTTCACAGGCACTCTGGAATTGGGCACCCGACTTGAATTCCTGGCGTTGAAAACCTCTCTCCAAATGACTTACTGTCTTTCACTAAGATCCAGCAGCAGTTCTCTCCTGTGCCTCATGCTCTTCTGTAGCCAGCCAAAGCCCACGGAGCTGCACTGTAAGCTTGAAGGCCAGTGTGCCAGCTGCGTGTCCTATTTCTGTCACCTAGTTCTTATGTACCGTTTCTTGCTAATCAAAAGGCCCAGTGATTCCTCCTCACCCATCACACTGGAGTTAGTACATCCAAGCAGTATTTCTGCCGCGCTACATTTGCACGGATTAGCTGCTGAACCCTCCAGATGATGTACTGCTTTTCAAGAAGGGTGTAGTATAACTGGCGAGGGTCTACAGTAAGTCCAAGAGGGTGCTCAACGATGTACAGGAGTCTGACTTCAAAGTATAAATTGAAAAACAGCCGCTTAACTGGAGAGAAATAACAATGTTTAAACTCTAAAAGGTAGCTATAAGGAAGAACTTTTGCGTACATCCACTGCACACAGTTACACGGAATCATGGGGCTTAAATTACAACCTGAAAAACTTAGGGTATGTGGCAATCTTTGCAACAGTAGTAATAATTACAGGAAATGTTTAAGAATAAATTAGGCAAGCGTTTGTCAAGAATGGTACAGAAAGTTGATCATTCACCTCTAGAATGAGAGCAACGCTAGACTATCTTCAAAGGTTCTTCTTTCCCCACTGCTGTCCCTCTCCGTATTTCTACCCTCAAACACAAGCATCATCCCCAGCTGTGCACTTACAATTCTATCTGCATATGCACGTGTCTAGAGATGCACATTTATTTCTTCGTTACACACAGCTGAAGGAGAGTACTCAGAGGTAAGCCAATTTACATAAACAGCTTTTGAAAGTTAAAACACCTCAGCTTCTTGCAAAACGTCAGCCCAACAGAACACCGGGAGCGGTATGTAAATCCTTATGCCAAAACTGCGTTCTCTTAAATCTTATGAAAACCATTTCTAATGTAAAGCCTGACTTGTCTATTTTCTGACACACCCCTTCTCTGTCATCAGGTACTTATTAGATAGTAAAACAACTGACGGGGCAAACACCATAACTAGCACAATAGCTGACTTCCGTAGCAGTTGCATATCATGTCTGAAGAAATGTGAGTTTAGTAGGTAGATACACATTCAGAAATGCACAAGAACTGAAAGGAGTAATCTGTAACCGGTAGACTAAGAACGCTGCAATAGCACGCAATGTAAATCAACATGCAGCTATAGGGAAGGGAAGGGAAGTACAGAAACATTCTTCTGGATTAAAAAAAAAATAAAATACGCAGCAATGGTAGGAAAAGGTACTTGGAACGTGCCACTTTCAATCCACTGAAACAATGTCTGCAACAGCAGTAAGAACACTGGCAAACTACCTTCTCTGTTCCACAGGGCCTTGAGACCCATACGCATTGTCTGTTGCCACTTGCTGTTAGGAAACAAAGGCACTGCGATCAGTAGAAGCGTGTAGAACACCGAAAATGAAACTTTTGAATACGTCACATGCAAGATCCTCATTCTCCGTACAGTCTACAAGGTTACACAATTGTAAAATACTTTGTAAGAATGAGAATCCTGACGTTTGCCTTGGACTAAAAAAGTTTTTAAATTCCGTTTCGAGGTTTTTTTCCCAAGGGTTTTAGAAATAAAAGCATCTTGGTAAAGTGATTTTCACACACTGCACAGACACAAGCAGTGTTTCTCCCACTGCGAGAGGAGTATCAAAATACTCTTATCTAATATGTTATAGACAAGAGTGACCAAGGTCACAGGAGAATCTGTACTTTCCCACTGATTACAAGGAACGGGCCAGCTGCTTTGTGCCTCCTATGCAGCTGGAGCATGCAGTTGCCTGGTAACTTGTTCCGAACTATTGCATCTTAATCACATATACACGTAGGAATACCAAGCTGACCGCTTAGGTTTATCAGCCAAAACAGTTTACAGCAACACAATAGTTTAGAGCAATTCAGGAACTTTAACACTGAATGTAGGTATGCGCTTATATGGTTTGACAAACAGAACTTTTATAAATGAAAGGGAAACAACAGGTGACTTTAGAGCATACAAAAGGTATAGTCTACAAACCAAATATCAATTATTAGCAATGTTTCCCTGTTCAAAGGGCATCATTTAATGTCTCAGACTCAACAAGCATGAACTGACAGACTGTTATGATTTGAAAATTTTAAAAAAGTTCTAATAGTGTGCCCAAAACAGAGCTGTTTCAGTGTTCAGGCTAGACTCGTTGTCTCCAGTAAATACATATCTTAATTCTAACACAGGATAAAAAACAATTTATAAATTTCCTCTTGTGAAAATGAAACTGTTCCAATCACCCTGTTCACTCCTATTTAAGATATTAAATAGGGCAAATCAGAAGTAACTTGAACCAATCCCTCCCACCCAGCTATAAGCCAGGACCATATACAGCCCTTGCAGACTACACAAGACCCTGTCTCATTCCAGCCATATCATTAGCATAAGCTGTGCAAACCCATGCAAATCAACAGGTTTTTCAGGCATAAAAGCAGACTCCAACAGCAGTTAAGCCACTTCTTACAACTGACAAGGTCATACTTCCATCACTGATTATAGCCCAAGAACAAAAGAGAATGGGTCCTTATTGTCCTTCATGAACTTGAGGGGCTGCAAGAAACCAGTGAAGTTACAAGCCTGGATTCTGTAATGTCGCTACCAGCATAATTTCCAGATCAAAGATCCGGCCTCCTGTTAAGATCATCAAACATATTTTTGAGTTCGGAGGACAGGTCATCACAACACTATGTTAGGTAGAGTATAAAACCTTATCATCAGATTCTCAGCTAGTTTAAGTCAATGTATTCTGTGTGTTCCGCTGAAGTCAATGAAACTAAACACACTATCATAGGAAAGAGATATTTCAGCACGCCTCAGACCTGGAAAACTATCTTGAAAAATGCCCGTAACTTTTAACACACTTCCCACGATCTCTCAACAGCGAGCAGTAGTAAGATCCTAACAGTTACTTGCAACCTATTTCTTGCATAGCATTCATTTTTATTTTAATTTTAAAAGGGGCAACTAATAAATAAGATTTTTGCAGCTACTCACAAAAATCAATAAGCAAAGACATTTGTTCCAAGACTTAAATTTCTTGTATAATTTAAAAAACTAGCAAAGCTCCGTAAAGTAAAATAGATACATTTACCTACTAATGTAGGAAACTACAGACAAACTTCAGGAAATGACCAAAGGTGCAGAGGATAGGCTAATGCCTATTAGCATTAGGTAGAAAAACAAGGTAAAAAAGGTAGAAATGCCTATTAGCATTAAGGTAGAATAACAACAACAACAACAACAACAAAACCCCAGAAGTTATACAGAAAAATGAGTGAGCAGCCCACAGCACTGGCAGACAACAGATTTTTTTATCCCCGCTTCCTCCACCCCTTCTTCTTATCCCCCCACCCCCGTTTTTTTTTAAAGGAAATAATTATTCTATTCTGAAACATATTGTCAGTGATGCAGTTGAAGCCAAAAGTTTAAATGAGTTCAGGAGAGGATTAACCGAATTCTAAGACATGTGCCAACACAACCGCTATAGAAAGCATCTGCATCACGGTGAAATGCAAACAGCTACTCTGAGAACGACACATTATTCTTCACTAAATTTGCCTTTTACCCTGTTGTATAGTTACTAATGTTGAAAAGAGTCACTGCTGTGCAAGAAACTAAAACTTACAGCGCTTCATGCTGGGAGAGAACTGTGGCCCATCAGCTCGTGGCTGTGAAGCCTTACAACTTAACACGTTGCAGTTGCACACCAACAAGTTCTGAGGCGGACTGCTGACTGTATTCAATAGTCACAGCTTATGTAGGAGGATATGATAAACTTGACTTATTTGCCTTTAACCGATGCTCCAAATATTTTAAAGTCGTTCTTAAAGCAGGTTACTGGTTTGATTACCCTTCATACAAAATCCTCCTTCACATGCAGGTTTCTCTTCTCTTCTTTTCAGATTTAAGGCATGAACAGAAACCACACCTGCATCATCACTGAAATCAGTGCCTATTTTTCAATAAACTTTAGCAGCAGCATCAGAATTCGTCCTCAAGTACCGTTCATAAAGCAAATGCTTCATTCTTCAAAACTTTTTTTTGCAAACGTTAGTAATGCTGTACCACAGACTCCCACGCCCAGTCACGCATGTTCTTCCCGAGACTGTTACGCAGCTTCGTATTTTAAAAATCGCCATCCTAACTGCGTACCTGATACTACTGGTTCTCCCCTTTTTAAAGTCTGATGTTAAGGAAAAGCTGCAAGTCCTACAAAACCAGGCAGACTTGCTTGTTCTTGCCAAAGAGAAAAAGGTTAAGCATTATTAAAAAATAAGACTATTGCCTACCTTTAAGTATCCATAAAGCTACCAACACGAACCGTATGGTGGCTTGTTAGCATCGCTATTTGAACACGGGCATGCAAAATGTCCTTCAGTTAAATTCCAAACTCTATGAATTAATTGGTGGGCAATTCCCCAAGGATAAAACGTCTATCAAAAGCCAACAGTAAGCCAGAAATATCTTTCCGTTTCATAGGGTAAAAAAAATGATACAGTGAATCCTGAAAAAAGAAATCGATATTAGACCGGGAACGCCTATATAGTTATAGGGCAAGTAATAAAACATTTAGTGTTTTGATTTTTTTCTTTTTATTGATGTCATCACAATAGTTAGACAAACATGGAAACATTTGCAACAGCAATACTTGGGCCACTTTAAAATCTTGGTAACACTGAAATACAGGGCAGCAAAAACTAATGATGTGGGGAGGGGACTTTAGGTCTTCTTATTTTCATACACATTCACACACACACACACACTCCACAACTCCAAAGAGCTATCTTAACTATGTCTGCCAGTAAACGGAAATAGTAGGCAGAAAGGAACCCTATCTATACTAAGACAGTTAGCTGTGTCGTAAAACTGAAGATCACTGCAACCAGTGCCATCTTAAAGAAGAAAAAAACCCAACAACAACAACAACCAAAAAACCTGAAAGGAACCATCACTGTGCATGTCATAAGCATGAAGTTATTTTAACCTGATGACTACTCTGCCCTCTACTTTAAGCATCATGAAGTTTTTATGTATTTTCAAAGTCTAAGGTTATTATTTTAAATGGCCTACTTGTAGTGGCAGCCCAAGTAGCATTCTGGAGAACACCACAGTGCCCACAACTTCTACAGGTCAGTGCAGTCTGATCAAGCACTGCATTTCTAGGGGAGGAAAACAAAAAACCACTACCGCTCATTTATTCAATTGAAAAGCTTATTACCTGCACCTTCCAAAGCAACAGGCTACAGGAACACTGAATGCAAAGTAAACCAGACCCATCTGGAATACTCTGACTCAGCCTCAGCTCCAAGTTACACATCTTTCATTTCGTATTTGAAGGGATTAACAGCATTTGGATGCACAGAAACTGTCTTTACAGTCATGTCTGCGGACCTCCGAGTCAAGAGTTAAAAATGTCTTCCTAAATTATAACAGTATTAGCAGTTCCTCTGAAAGGAGTGGAAAAAAAAACCACAACCAGGGAAGGAGGAAAGTGACACAAAACCAAGGTTTTTTTCCAGAGATAACAAAATCCTGAGAGAACAAGATGCTTGTGCTATCAGAATAAAAATCCCCAAAGAAACAAAAGAGTTTACCTTTCCCTTGGAAAAGTTACCTTTGAGTCAAGATCTGCTCTTTTTCTCTCCCAACCATGAAATCTCTCTTCAGCTTAAGACTGTCATCTACTGCAGTAGAAATTCAGTGCACACACTGGAACCTGGATAGAAACTTATTTAAAAAAAAAAAACCAAACAATACAATAGTATTACAGTGGCTAGAAATCTTTTACATATTCTGATGAAAAGACTCAACTTATTTCTAGGAAATAAAGTGTTTGGGGCCAAAGCCAACAGATGATGTTCATGTAAGGTAAAAAAAATTTTTTTTTTTTTTTTTTTTTTTTTAATTGATATATTGAAAAAAGCTGGAGAAGGAAGCGGGGACAGAAATGAAAAACCATTCAGGGAGTCAGTGGTATAGATTGTCACCATGCAACCTAAATATTGTAATTGCAGATTACATAGTCGGAACAAGCCAGTCAAAAGTAGCACACTCCCTGGGAGAGGGGCGGGAGTCTCTTCCCCCTTGTATTTCAAGCCAAGACCCAACTAGCAGAAGGCAGCTTTTCTGTCAGATAAAGCAAGGCAAAAGGATCACGTACAGCAACTTCCTTGCAGCCTCTTGCTCCTGAGCACCCTTCTTCACCTCTTTCTTTCTTTCTTTCTTCTGGTGATGGGAAGGCAAAGCATGTTCTGCTCCTGTGAGCCCATACGGCTTGTCCCTATAGTCACAGCAGGCACCTGTGATTCCTCTCCGAAGACATTTACGCATAGAAATCAGTTGAGTGGTGTGTTACGGAAGCATAAGCTGCAGCGGACGTGATTTTGAATCAGTTATTGTTTTGCCCATCATGATAAAATAAAACCGGCAATTTCTTACTTTATAGAAATCCTCCTAAAGTAGTAGTTGCCCCCAATCGCTGTCAAGTTTTTGTATCACAGGAGAACAAATGCAGCCAAAAGAACATTTTCTCTAAAAGGACCGCTCCGAACTACACAAGCAGGCAGGCACAGGCAGCTCCCAATTTAGTTAAGGGTACGTACACAGCACCACTTAGTGGTGCAAGCGGAGTCACCGCTGACAGGAATGAGAAGCTTGAACACCAACCTTCCCGCCCCGGCCCCCTGGACATGAACGATGCCTGGTCTGTCTGTCCTCACTCGCAAAATACCACTACAATGCCTTTACTACAAGAGAGTACATCTGCCAAGCAAAACAAGTCCAAGAGTGCTGAACCTCAAGGCCAGCAGAACCCACGGCTGCTGAGCATCAAACAGATGCATCCACTCTGAAGAGCTTTCAGAATTCTACAGCACTCTACCACATGGTTTCTGGCGACACAGCCTGAAGCAGGGTTTAAACAAATGATCCAGCTTAGTATCTGCCTGTAGTGCAAAGAATAGCAATCTCTTGGCTCACGATTTGGGTTTTATATAGACTTGAGCCATAAACAAATGCAACAAATGTAGAAAAACTGAAGACCGACAGCAACTGGAACGTAACTATTCTTTTTCCACTCCATCAACCCGTTGGAAAACTAACTCACTCGTGCACTTACGTAACTGAGCACAAAGAGAACAAAAAGAAAGGCTTTTATTCAGAAGAAATTAGTGTGTCTTTACAGGAAAGTAACGGTTTCAACTTACAAAACCAGCATCATCATTAGTGATGCACCTTTCCTGAAGGGGAAATCCTTCTCTTTTAGCAAATGTCAATTCCAAGAGCCTGTAAACAAAAACAAACAAGCAACCCACACCATTACCCCACAAAAGCTCTGTTTAGATTACACACACACACACACACATATATATATATATATATATATATAAAAAACCCATGTCTTCACAGATGACAACTGTATCAATTTATACTTCAGGTCCTTCTCCTCCAGGAACCACCTATAAAAGACGACGACAATTTTGTGTTTGTGCCATAGGTCCGAGTTTTACAGACCCATACATGACAGTTCTTGCTTTACAACAATTTAGCAGATGGAGACTTCACCGGTAGACCACAAAAGCGGTTTTTCGATTCAATATTATCTTCCTCTCCCAACAGTGGAAGCCAGTTATTGCCAGAGAAGCACAGGACAGAACCTCCAAAACACAAAGAATGTTTAACAAAACACAGAGGAGTTCCTAGATAACAAACATTTTGGTTTTTGTCTTTGGTATTCACCTCAAGGAAATGATTCTGTCTAGAAACACTACAGCTCATTTTTAAAAGGACAAAGAACATCCTTCCTTTCGTGAATAATTTCTCCAATTGCTGATTCCTCCCCAGACTGTCACGGTACTGGGAAGTTGGTTTCCTCTTTCCAACTTCTATCAGTAAGCAGAGCTCAAAAACTGATAAAGAGCCTGAACCCTTCTACAGGCAGCAGGGAGTCATTTTCCAGGGAAGAAAGTAAAGAACTGAAAAACGGAAAAAGAAATACAAAAGGAAAAACATGAATAAGGGAAAAAAGAAGAGGGTAACCATTGCTTTTACTGATCCATTCTTAATAGTTAGCTGAGCACTTCTAAAGAGGAAGAACTTTGCTGCTTTCAGGACCGAAGTAAGAAAAAGTCTAAAGCATAGTCTTCCTGACATGGGAGACGTGTCCGCAAGAGAGGCACACGGTCCGATACAGAAACGTATCTACGTCTCGCTGAAAATTTGCACTCTAAGCATCACCAGCTTCTGCTTCAAGCGCAGTATACCACCAGCTTAACCGGATGGTAGTAATTTTACCCCATACAAGAAGTCAGAACACGCGCTATCCTTTAAGGAGGCAGAACAATAACCAAAGCAGAAAAAGGCTTAGAAATTAAGGCAAGATGGCACTTGCTCAGACACACAGTGAGGAGGTGCAAGGTGGGAAAGACAGCAAAATGGAGATTGTTCCTCGTTCACACAGAGCTGATTTCGACTCGAGTTGGTCGTCCTCTCCTCTTCCCACAAAATTAGGAATGCTTTTACGCAGGAAGTCCTGACTTTGTAGCCATCTATGCCGACAAACTAAAAACTATTCTAGGTCTGCTCTTGTGGTATTTAGGAAGTTGCAGAATTCAGCTTAGGGATGCATAATCACAGTATTTAATTACTGTTTCAGTACTGACCTACCTACACCAGCAGATAATAAACTAAAAATCACAGTGCTTCTGATTTGGTGTAAGCCAACAGACCTCCAGATTGTTTTCAGAGCATGTAAAGGTACAGCTCTCTGGGCATCATGGCAATCATAACTGCCAAACGACTTGACAAGCTTGTAAACATCCAAACTGCTGCAAACACATCTATACATACAATAATGGATAAAACGTAGATGCATTCCACCTACACGCTTATGCAGGCAAACACTCGTGAGTTAAAATCCACTGTATGAACCAGCTTACGGAGCGCTTAGCAAAGCCAGTGATTCCCTTGCACACCTGAAGACCAGAAAAACATTCACCAAAATAAAGTTAGGGACATGCTCTTTTTTTTTTTTCTTTTTTTTTTTTTTTTTTTTTTTTAAACTGTAACGTGTACTAAGACAGCAAGATCACTTTTCCAGCGTCCTTCATACACACATATGCCCCAGAAGCTACTTGAAATTACCTTGTGTAATGGAATTGTCTGGAAAGCTCAGCTTAAAGTAGCTGAGCTCAGTGACTGATTGATTTACAGGTACAGAAAATAAATGCATGCAGCATTTTAACAATGCTGACTTACCAGTGTTATGTTATTTCCATTTAGCAAAATCTGGTCTAGCTTTGTGATTCTTCTGCCCTCAGACGGAGTCTCACTGAAGCAGCGTTAAAAACAAATAAGTAAGCACACATAACCAGGGACAACAGTTCCAGTTTTGATTACAGAATAAATCTCTACATTAAGATGGCAGTTGTTGGAACTAAGAAATGAATTGGCCACGCTGCAGCCTGATCTTGACAAATTGACCGCCTGGATAAAGCAAGCTATCTGGCAACTAAAAAGATCCATTGTACTTTTCTGCTCAGTACACCTAAAGATACAGATTCACCCTCGAAATCTCGGCAATTTCTTCAATACCACCAACACTCAGAACAGGTTTCAAATAGCAACGTGGCAGGACAAAGTAATAAATGCTTATCCTTAAGTCTGCTAACTTTCTAAGCCTTTGCCTAGACCTTAAGGAAATGTAAAAACAAACAAACTACTGCAAAGTTCAACACACAATCCACGCAAAGTTAAGGCTATCAAGTAGGAACCGGATTACAAGTGTAAGTCATGCAACAGCTACTCTATAACATGGATGTCCTGAACAGATCCTCCTCTACAGTTTAAGTCCAAGGTACAAACCCTTCAGCTGGCAAGTATTCCAAAAATATAAAACCTCTTTGCTTACAGAGCTTACACAGTATTTTTCCCCAGGAAACCAAATGTTCAAGAGGAACAGGAGGCAGAAACAACACTTGCAATTCTGTAACGTCTTCTAGCACCGTATCTGAAAATCCAGTTTCAAGGAAAATAAGGCCCCGAATTTAAAAATAAAACTATTTCCAGTTATTTCCATGTCACACTGAGCTGTGATTTTACCTGTAAAACAAAAAAATCAGAACAAGACAACTGATCCATACAAAAAAGGCTCTCCTATCCGGCTCTCTTTCAAATGCTGGCATTTTCTGTGACTTGGATTTTGCCTGTTATTATGAGATCATTACATCACCTATCACACAAGTGTAGCTTTGTTATCTTTGAAAGACAAGCTGCTAGACAATATACAACACAAAGTTAGACAAGCGAGGGCAGTACACAGGGATTTCACAGGCACTCTGGAATTGGGCACCCGACTTGAATTCCTGGCGTTGAAAACCTCTCTCCAAATGACTTACTGTCTTTCACTAAGATCCAGCAGCAGTTCTCTCCTGTGCCTCATGCTCTTCTGTAGCCAGCCAAAGCCCACGGAGCTGCACTGTAAGCTTGAAGGCCAGTGTGCCAGCTGCGTGTCCTATTTCTGTCACCTAGTTCTTATGTACCGTTTCTTGCTAATCAAAAGGCCCAGTGATTCCTCCTCACCCATCACACTGGAGTTAGTACATCCAAGCAGTATTTCTGCCGCGCTACATTTGCACGGATTAGCTGCTGAACCCTCCAGATGATGTACTGCTTTTCAAGAAGGGTGTAGTATAACTGGCGAGGGTCTACAGTAAGTCCAAGAGGGTGCTCAACGATGTACAGGAGTCTGACTTCAAAGTATAAATTGAAAAACAGCCGCTTAACTGGAGAGAAATAACAATGTTTAAACTCTAAAAGGTAGCTATAAGGAAGAACTTTTGCGTACATCCACTGCACACAGTTACACGGAATCATGGGGCTTAAATTACAACCTGAAAAACTTAGGGTATGTGGCAATCTTTGCAACAGTAGTAATAATTACAGGAAATGTTTAAGAATAAATTAGGCAAGCGTTTGTCAAGAATGGTACAGAAAGTTGATCATTCACCTCTAGAATGAGAGCAACGCTAGACTATCTTCAAAGGTTCTTCTTTCCCCACTGCTGTCCCTCTCCGTATTTCTACCCTCAAACACAAGCATCATCCCCAGCTGTGCACTTACAATTCTATCTGCATATGCACGTGTCTAGAGATGCACATTTATTTCTTCGTTACACACAGCTGAAGGAGAGTACTCAGAGGTAAGCCAATTTACATAAACAGCTTTTGAAAGTTAAAACACCTCAGCTTCTTGCAAAACGTCAGCCCAACAGAACACCGGGAGCGGTATGTAAATCCTTATGCCAAAACTGCGTTCTCTTAAATCTTATGAAAACCATTTCTAATGTAAAGCCTGACTTGTCTATTTTCTGACACACCCCTTCTCTGTCATCAGGTACTTATTAGATAGTAAAACAACTGACGGGGCAAACACCATAACTAGCACAATAGCTGACTTCCGTAGCAGTTGCATATCATGTCTGAAGAAATGTGAGTTTAGTAGGTAGATACACATTCAGAAATGCACAAGAACTGAAAGGAGTAATCTGTAACCGGTAGACTAAGAACGCTGCAATAGCACGCAATGTAAATCAACATGCAGCTATAGGGAAGGGAAGGGAAGTACAGAAACATTCTTCTGGATTAAAAAAAAAAAATAAAGTACGCAGCAATGGTAGGAAAAGGTACTTGGAACGTGCCACTTTCAATCCACTGAAACAATGTCTGCAACAGCAGTAAGAACACTGGCAAACTACCTTCTCTGTTCCACAGGGCCTTGAGACCCATACGCATTGTCTGTTGCCACTTGCTGTTAGGAAACAAAGGCACTGCGATCAGTAGAAGCGTGTAGAACACCGAAAATGAAACTTTTGAATACGTCACATGCAAGATCCTCATTCTCCGTACAGTCTACAAGGTTACACAATTGTAAAATACTTTGTAAGAATGAGAATCCTGACGTTTGCCTTGGACTAAAAAAGTTTTTAAATTCCGTTTCGAGGTTTTTTCCCCAAGGGTTTTAGAAATAAAAGCATCTTGGTAAAGTGATTTTCACACACTGCACAGACACAAGCAGTGTTTCTCCCACTGCGAGAGGAGTATCAAAATACTCTTATCTAATATGTTACAGACAAGAGTGACCAAGGTCACAGGAGAATCTGTACTTTCCCACTGATTACAAGGAACGGGCCAGCTGCTTTGTGCCTCCTATGCAGCTGGAGCATGCAGTTGCCTGGTAACGTGTTCCGAACTATTGCATCTTAATCACATATACACGTAGGAATACCAAGCTGACCGCTTAGGTTTATCAGCCAAAACAGTTTACAGCAACACAATAGTTTAGAGCAATTCAGGAACTTTAACACTGAATGTAGGTATGCGCTTATATGGTTTGACAAACAGAACTTTTATAAATGAAAGGGAAACAACAGGTGACTTTAGAGCATACAAAAGGTATAGTCTACAAACCAAATATCAATTATTAGCAATGTTTCCCTGTTCAAAGGGCATCATTTAATGTCTCAGACTCAACAAGCATGAACTGACAGACTGTTATGATTTGAAAATTTTAAAAAAGTTCTAATAGTGTGCCCAAAACAGAGCTGTTTCAGTGTTCAGGCTAGACTCGTTGTCTCCAGTAAATACATATCTTAATTCTAACACAGGATAAAAAACGATTTATAAATTTCCTCTTGTGAAAATGAAACTGTTCCAATCACCCTGTTCACTCCTATTTAAGATATTAAATAGGGCAAATCAGAAGTAACTTGAACCAATCCCTCCCACCCAGCTATAAGCCAGGACCATATACAGCCCTTGCAGACTACACAAGACCCTGTCTCATTCCAGCCATATCATTAGCATAAGCTGTGCAAACCCATGCAAATCAACAGGTTTTTCAGGCATAAAAGCAGACTCCAACAGCAGTTAAGCCACTTCTTACAACTGACAAGGTCATACTTCCATCACTGATTATAGCACAAGAACAAAAGAGAATGGGTCCTTATTGTCCTTCATGAACTTGAGGGGCTGCAAGAAACCAGTGAAGTTACAAGCCTGGATTCTGTAATGTCGCTACCAGCATAATTTCCAGATCAAAGATCCGGCCTCCTGTTAAGATCATCAAACATATTTTTGAGTTCGGAGGACAGGTCATCACAACACTATGTTAGGTAGAGTATAAAACCTTATCATCAGAATCTCAGCTAGTTTAAGTCAATGTATTCTGTGTGTTCCGCTGAAGTCAATGAAACTAAACACACTATCATAGGAAAGAGATATTTCAGCACGCCTCAGACCTGGAAAACTATCTTGAAAAATGCCCGTAACTTTTAACACACTTCCCACGATCTCTCAACAGCGAGCAGTAGTAAGACCCTAACAGTTACTTGCAACCTATTTCTTGCATAGCATTCATTTTTATTTTAATTTTAAAAGGGGCAACTAATAAATAAGATTTTTGCAGCTACTCACAAAAATCAATAAGCAAAGACATTTGTTCCAAGACTTAAATTTCTTGTCTAATTTAAAAAACTAGCAAAGCTCTGTAAAGTAAAATAGATACATTTACCTACTAATGTAGGAAACTACAGACAAACTTCAGGAAATGACCAAAGGTGCAGAGGATAGGCTAATGCCTATTAGCATTAGGTAGAAAAACAAGGTAGAAAAGGTAGAAATGCCTATTAGCATTAAGGTAGAACAACAACAACAACAACAACAACAAAACCCCAGAAGTTCTACAGAAAAATGAGTGAGCAGCCCACAGCACTGGCAGACAACAGATTTTTTTATCCCCGCTTCCTCCACCCCTTCTTCTTATCCCCCCACCCCCGTTTTTTTTTAAAGGAAATAATTATTCTATTCTGAAACATATTGTCAGTGATGCAGTTGAAGCCAAAAGTTTAAATGAGTTCAGGAGAGGATTAACCGAATTCTAAGACATGTGCCAACACAACCGCTATAGAAAGCATCTGCATCACGGTGAAATGCAAACAGCTACTCTGAGAACGACACATTATTCTTCACTAAATTTGCCTTTTACCCTGTTGTATAGTTACTAATGTTGAAAAGAGTCACTGCTGTGCAAGAAACTAAAACTTACAGCGCTTCATGCTCGGAGAGAACTGTGGCCCATCAGCTCGTGGCTGTGAAGCCTTACAACTTAACACGTTGCAGTTGCACACCAACAAGTTCTGAGGCGGACTGCTGACTGTATTCAATAGTCACAGCTTATGTAGGAGGATATGATAAACTTGACTTATTTGCCTTTAACCGATGCTCCAAATATTTTAAAGTCGTTCTTAAAGCAGGTTACTGGTTTGATTACCCTTCATACAAAATCCTCCTTCAAATGGAGGTTTCTCTTCTCTTCTTTTCAGATTTAAGGCATGAACAGAAACCACACCTGCATCATCACTGAAATCAGTGCCTATTTTTCAATAAACTTTAGCAGCATCAGAATTCGTCCTCAAGTACCGTTCATAAAGCAAATGCTTCATTCTTCAAAACTTTTTTTAGCAAAGGTTAGTAATGCTGTACCACAGACTCCCACGCCCAGTCACGCATGTTCTTCCCGAGACTGTTACGCAGCTTCGTATTTTAAAAATCGCCATCCTAACTGCGTACCTGATACTACTGGTTCTCCCCTTTTTAAAGTCTGATGTTAAGGAAAAGCTGCAAGTCCTACAAAACCAGGCAGACTTGCTTGTTCTTGCCAAAGAGAAAAAGGTTAAGCATTATTAAAAAATAAGACTATTGCCTACCTTTAAGTATCCATAAAGCTACCAACACGAACCGTATGGTGGCTTGTTAGCATCGCTATTTGAACACGGGCATGCAAAATGTCCTTCAGTTAAATTCCCAACTCTATGAATTAATTGGTGGGCAATTCCCCAAGGATAAAACGTCTATCAAAAGCCAACAGTAAGCCAGAAATATCTTTCCGTTTCATAGGGTAAAAAAAATGATACAGTGAATCCTGAAAAAAGAAATCGATATTAGACCGGGAACGCCTATATAGTTATAGGGCAAGTAATAAAACATTTAGTGTTTTGATTTTTTTCTTTTTATTGATGTCATCACAATAGTTAGACAAACATGGAAACATTTGCAACAGCAATACTTGGGCCACTTTAAAATCTTGGTAACACTGAAATACAGGGCAGCAAAAACTAATGATGTGGGGAGGGGACTTTAGGTCTTCTTATTTTCATACACATTCACACACACACACACACTCCACAACTCCAAAGAGCTATCTTAACTATGTCTGCCAGTAAACGGAAATAGTAGGCAGAAAGGAACCCTATCTATACTAAGACAGTTAGCTGTGTCGTAAAACTGAAGATCACTGCAACCAGTGCCATCTTAAAGAAGAAAAAAACCCAACAACAACAACAACCAAAAAACCTGAAAGGAACCATCACTGTGCATGTCATAAGCATGAAGTTATTTTAACCTGATGACTACTCTGCCCTCTACTTTAAGCATCATGAAGTTTTTATGTATTTTCAAAGTCTAAGGTTATTATTTTAAATGGCCTACTTGTAGTGGCAGCCCAAGTAGCATTCTGGAGAACACCACAGTGCCCACAACTTCTACAGGTCAGTGCAGT
Organism: Astur gentilis; assembly: GCF_929443795.1. Taxonomy (NCBI): domain Eukaryota; kingdom Metazoa; phylum Chordata; class Aves; order Accipitriformes; family Accipitridae; genus Astur; species Astur gentilis. Next base: position 1,289,042 of record NC_064883.1, read on the forward strand.
CTGATCAAGCACTGCATTTCTAGGGGAGGAAAACAAAAAACCACTACCGCTCATTTATTCAATTGAAAAGCTTATTACCTGCACCTTCCAAAGCAACAGGCTACAGGAACACTGAATGCAAAGTAAACCAGACCCATCTGGAATACTCTGACTCAGCCTCAGCTCCAAGTTACACATCTTTCATTTCGTATTTGAAGGGATTAACAGCATTTGGATGCACAGAAACTGTCTTTACAGTCATGTCTGCGGACCTCCGAGTCAAGAGTTAAAAATGTCTTCCTAAATTGTAACAGTATTAGCAGTTCCTCTGAAAGGAGTGGAAAAAAAAAAACCACAACCAGGGAAGGAGGAAAGTGACACAAAACCAAGGTTTTTTTCCAGAGATAACAAAATCCTGAGAGAACAAGATGCTTGTGCTATCAGAATAAAAATCCCCAAAGAAACAAAAGAGTTTACCTTTCCCTTGGAAAAGTTACCTTTGAGTCAAGATCTGCTCTTTTTCTCTCCCAACCATGAAATCTCTCTTCAGCTTAAGACTGTCATCTACTGCAGTAGAAATTCAGTGCACACACTGGAACCTGGATAGAAACTTATTTAAAAAAAAAAAACCAAACAATACAATAGTATTACAGTGGCTAGAAATCTTTTACATATTCTGATGAAAAGACTCAACTTATTTCTAGGAAATAAAGTGTTTGGGGCCAAAGCCAACAGATGATGTTCATGTAAGGTAAAAAAAATTTTTTTTTTTTTTTTTTTTTTTTTAATTGATATATTGAAAAAAGCTGGAGAAGGAAGCGGGGACAGAAATGAAAAACCATTCAGGGAGTCAGTGGTATAGATTGTCACCATGCAACCTAAATATTGTAATTGCAGATTACATAGTCGGAACAAGCCAGTCAAAAGTAGCACACTCCCTGGGAGAGGGGCGGGAGTCTCTTCCCCCTTGTATTTCAAGCCAAGACCCAACTAGCAGAAGGCAGCTTTTCTGTCAGATAAAGCAAGGCAAAAGGATCACGTACAGCAACTTCCTTGCAGCCTCTTGCTCCTGAGCACCCTTCTTTACCTCTTTCTTTCTTTCTTTCTTCTGGTGATGGGAAGGCAAAGCATGTTCTGCTCCTGTGAGCCCATACGGCTTGTCCCTATAGTCACAGCAGGCACCTGTGATTCCTCTCCGAAGACATTTACGCATAGAAATCAGTTGAGTGGTGTGTTACGGAAGCATAAGCTGCAGCGGACGTGATTTTGAATCAGTTATTGTTTTGCCCATCATGATAAAATAAAACCGGCAATTTCTTACTTTATAGAAATCCTCCTAAAGTAGTAGTTGCCCCCAATCGCTGTCAAGTTTTTGTATCACAGGAGAACAAATGCAGCCAAAAGAACATTTTCTCTAAAAGGACCGCTCCGAACTACACAAGCAGGCAGGCACAGGCAGCTCCCAATTTAGTTAAGGGTACGTACACAGCACCACTTAGTGGTGCAAGCGGAGTCACCGCTGACAGGAATGAGAAGCTTGAACACCAACCTTCCCGCCCCGGCCCCCTGGACATGAACGATGCCTGGTCTGTCTGTCCTCACTCGCAAAATACCACTACAATGCCTTTACTACAAGAGAGTACATCTGCCAAGCAAAACAAGTCCAAGAGTGCTGAACCTCAAGGCCAGCAGAACCCACGGCTGCTGAGCATCAAACAGATGCATCCACTCTGAAGAGCTTTCAGAATTCTACAGCACTCTACCACATGGTTTCTGGCGACACAGCCTGAAGCAGGGTTTAAACAAATGATCCAGCTTAGTATCTGCCTGTAGTGCAAAGAATAGCAATCTCTTGGCTCACGATTTGGGTTTTATATAGACTTGAGCCATAAACAAATGCAACAAATGTAGAAAAACTGAAGACCGACAGCAACTGGAACGTAACTATTCTTTTTCCACTCCATCAACCCGTTGGAAAACTAACTCACTCGTGCACTTACGTAACTGAGCACAAAGAGAACAAAAAGAAAGGCTTTTATTCAGAAGAAATTAGTGTGTCTTTACAGGAAAGTAACGGTTTCAACTTACAAAACCAGCATCATCATTAGTGATGCACCTTTCCTGAAGGGGAAATCCTTCTCTTTTAGCAAATGTCAATTCCAAGAGCCTGTAAACAAAAACAAACAAGCAACCCACACCATTACCCCACAAAAGCTCTGTTTAGATTACACACACACACACACACATATATATATATATATATATATATAAAAAACCCATGTCTTCACAGATGACAACTGTATCAATTTATACTTCAGGTCCTTCTCCTCCAGGAACCACCTATAAAAGACGACGACAATTTTGTGTTTGTGCCATAGGTCCGAGTTTTACAGACCCATACATGACAGTTCTTGCTTTACAACAATTTAGCAGATGGAGACTTCACCGGTAGACCACAAAAGCGGTTTTTCGATTCAATATTATCTTCCTCTCCCAACAGTGGAAGCCAGTTATTGCCAGAGAAGCACAGGACAGAACCTCCAAAACACAAAGAATGTTTAACAAAACACAGAGGAGTTCCTAGATAACAAACATTTTGGTTTTTGTCTTTGGTATTCACCTCAAGGAAATGATTCTGTCTAGAAACACTACAGCTCATTTTTAAAAGGACAAAGAACATCCTTCCTTTCGTGAATAATTTCTCCAATTGCTGATTCCTCCCCAGACTGTCACGGTACTGGGAAGTTGGTTTCCTCTTTCCAACTTCTATCAGTAAGCAGAGCTCAAAAACTGATAAAGAGCCTGAACCCTTCTACAGGCAGCAGGGAGTCATTTTCCAGGGAAGAAAGTAAAGAACTGAAAAACGGAAAAAGAAATACAAAAGGAAAAACATGAATAAGGGAAAAAAGAAGAGGGTAACCATTGCTTTTACTGATCCATTCTTAATAGTTAGCTGAGCACTTCTAAAGAGGAAGAACTTTGCTGCTTTCAGGACCGAAGTAAGAAAAAGTCTAAAGCATAGTCTTCCTGACATGGGAGACGTGTCCGCAAGAGAGGCACACGGTCCGATACAGAAACGTATCTACGTCTCGCTGAAAATTTGCACTCTAAGCATCACCAGCTTCTGCTTCAAGCGCAGTATACCACCAGCTTAACCGGATGGTAGTAATTTTACCCCATACAAGAAGTCAGAACACGCGCTATCCTTTAAGGAGGCAGAACAATAACCAAAGCAGAAAAAGGCTTAGAAATTAAGGCAAGATGGCACTTGCTCAGACACACAGTGAGGAGGTGCAAGGTGGGAAAGACAGCAAAATGGAGATTGTTCCTCGTTCACACAGAGCTGATTTCGACTCGAGTTGGTCGTCCTCTCCTCTTCCCACAAAATTAGGAATGCTTTTACGCAGGAAGTCCTGACTTTGTAGCCATCTATGCCGACAAACTAAAAACTATTCTAGGTCTGCTCTTGTGGTATTTAGGAAGTTGCAGAATTCAGCTTAGGGATGCATAATCACAGTATTTAATTACTGTTTCAGTACTGACCTACCTACACCAGCAGATAATAAACTAAAAATCACAGTGCTTCTGATTTGGTGTAAGCCAACAGACCTCCAGATTGTTTTCAGAGCATGTAAAGGTACAGCTCTCTGGGCATCATGGCAATCATAACTGCCAAACGACTTGACAAGCTTGTAAACATCCAAACTGCTGCAAACACATCTATACATACAATAATGGATAAAACGTAGATGCATTCCACCTACACGCTTATGCAGGCAAACACTCGTGAGTTAAAATCCACTGTATGAACCAGCTTACGGAGCGCTTAGCAAAGCCAGTGATTCCCTTGCACACCTGAAGACCAGAAAAACATTCACCAAAATAAAGTTAGGGACATGCTCTTTTTTTTTTTTCTTTTTTTTTTTTTTTTTTTTTTTTAAACTGTAACGTGTACTAAGACAGCAAGATCACTTTTCCAGCGTCCTTCATACACACATATGCCCCAGAAGCTACTTGAAATTACCTTGTGTAATGGAATTGTCTGGAAAGCTCAGCTTAAAGTAGCTGAGCTCAGTGACTGATTGATTTACAGGTACAGAAAATAAATGCATGCAGCATTTTAACAATGCTGACTTACCAGTGTTATGTTATTTCCATTTAGCAAAATCTGGTCTAGCTTTGTGATTCTTCTGCCCTCAGACGGAGTCTCACTGAAGCAGCGTTAAAAACAAATAAGTAAGCACACATAACCAGGGACAACAGTTCCAGTTTTGATTACAGAATAAATCTCTACATTAAGATGGCAGTTGTTGGAACTAAGAAATGAATTGGCCACGCTGCAGCCTGATCTTGACAAATTGACCGCCTGGATAAAGCAAGCTATCTGGCAACTAAAAAGATCCTTTGTACTTTTCTGCTCAGTACACCTAAAGATACAGATTCACCCTCGAAATCTCGGCAATTTCTTCAATACCACCAACACTCAGAACAGGTTTCAAATAGCAACGTGGCAGGACAAAGTAATAAATGCTTATCCTTAAGTCTGCTAACTCTCTAAGCCTTTGCCTAGACCTTAAGGAAATGTAAAAACAAACAAACTACTGCAAAGTTCAACACACAATCCACGCAAAGTTAAGGCTATCAAGTAGGAACCGGATTACAAGTGTAAGTCATGCAACAGCTACTCTATAACATGGATGTCCTGAACAGATCCTCCTCTACAGTTTAAGTCCAAGGTACAAACCCTTCAGCTGGCAAGTATTCCAAAAATATAAAACCTCTTTGCTTACAGAGCTTACACAGTATTTTTCCCCAGGAAACCAAATGTTCAAGAGGAACAGGAGGCAGAAACAACACTTGCAATTCTGTAACGTCTTCTAGCACCGTATCTGAAAATCCAGTTTCAAGGAAAATAAGGCCCCGAATTTAAAAATAAAACTATTTCCAGTTATTTCCATGTCACACTGAGCTGTGATTTTACCTGTAAAACAAAAAAATCAGAACAAGACAACTGATCCATACAAAAAAGGCTCTCCTATCCGGCTCTCTTTCAAATGCTGGCATTTTCTGTGACTTGGATTTTGCCTGTTATTATGAGATCATTACATCACCTATCACACAAGTGTAGCTTTGTTATCTTTGAAAGACAAGCTGCTAGACAATATACAACACAAAGTTAGACAAGCGAGGGCAGTACACAGGGATTTCACAGGCACTCTGGAATTGGGCACCCGACTTGAATTCCTGGCGTTGAAAACCTCTCTCCAAATGACTTACTGTCTTTCACTAAGATCCAGCAGCAGTTCTCTCCTGTGCCTCATGCTCTTCTGTAGCCAGCCAAAGCCCACGGAGCTGCACTGTAAGCTTGAAGGCCAGTGTGCCAGCTGCGTGTCCTATTTCTGTCACCTAGTTCTTATGTACCGTTTCTTGCTAATCAAAAGGCCCAGTGATTCCTCCTCACACATCACACTGGAGTTAGTACATCCAAGCAGTATTTCTGCCGCGCTACATTTGCACGGATTAGCTGCTGAACCCTCCAGATGATGTACTGCTTTTCAAGAAGGGTGTAGTATAACTGGCGAGGGTCTACAGTAAGTCCAAGAGGGTGCTCAACGATGTACAGGAGTCTGACTTCAAAGTATAAATTGAAAAACAGCCGCTTAACTGGAGAGAAATAACAATGTTTAAACTCTAAAAGGTAGCTATAAGGAAGAACTTTTGCGTACATCCACTGCACACAGTTACACGGAATCATGGGGCTTAAATTACAACCTGAAAAACTTAGGGTATGTGGCAATCTTTGCAACAGTAGTAATAATTACAGGAAATGTTTAAGAATAAATTAGGCAAGCGTTTGTCAAGAATGGTACAGAAAGTTGATCATTCACCTCTAGAATGAGAGCAACGCTAGACTATCTTCAAAGGTTCTTCTTTCCCCACTGCTGTCCCTCTCCGTATTTCTACCCTCAAACACAAGCATCATCCCCAGCTGTGCACTTACAATTCTATCTGCATATGCACGTGTCTAGAGATGCACATTTATTTCTTCGTTACACACAGCTGAAGGAGAGTACTCAGAGGTAAGCCAATTTACATAAACAGCTTTTGAAAGTTAAAACACCTCAGCTTCTTGCAAAACGTCAGCCCAACAGAACACCGGGAGCGGTATGTAAATCCTTATGCCAAAACTGCGTTCTCTTAAATCTTATGAAAACCATTTCTAATGTAAAGCCTGACTTGTCTATTTTCTGACACACCCCTTCTCTGTCATCAGGTACTTATTAGATAGTAAAACAACTGACGGGGCAAACACCATAACTAGCACAATAGCTGACTTCCGTAGCAGTTGCATATCATGTCTGAAGAAATGTGAGTTTAGTAGGTAGATACACATTCAGAAATGCACAAGAACTGAAAGGAGTAATCTGTAACCGGTAGACTAAGAACGCTGCAATAGCACGCAATGTAAATCAACATGCAGCTATAGGGAAGGGAAGGGAAGTACAGAAACATTCTTCTGGATTAAAAAAAAAATAAAATACGCAGCAATGGTAGGAAAAGGTACTTGGAACGTGCCACTTTCAATCCACTGAAACAATGTCTGCAACAGCAGTAAGAACACTGGCAAACTACCTTCTCTGTTCCACAGGGCCTTGAGACCCATACGCATTGTCTGTTGCCACTTGCTGTTAGGAAACAAAGGCACTGCGATCAGTAGAAGCGTGTAGAACACCAAAAATGAAACTTTTGAATACGTCACATGCAAGATCCTCATTCTCCGTACAGTCTACAAGGTTACACAATTGTAAAATACTTTGTAAGAATGAGAATCCTGACGTTTGCCTTGGACTAAAAAAGTTTTTAAATTCCGTTTCGAGGTTTTTTTCCCAAGGGTTTTAGAAATAAAAGCATCTTGGTAAAGTGATTTTCACACACTGCACAGACACAAGCAGTGTTTCTCCCACTGCGAGAGGAGTATCAAAATACTCTTATCTAATATGTTATAGACAAGAGTGACCAAGGTCACAGGAGAATCTGTACTTTCCCACTGATTACAAGGAACGGGCCAGCTGCTTTGTGCCTCCTATGCAGCTGGAGCATGCAGTTGCCTGGTAACTTGTTCCGAACTATTGCATCTTAATCACATATACACGTAGGAATACCAAGCTGACCGCTTAGGTTTATCAGCCAAAACAGTTTACAGCAACACAATAGTTTAGAGCAATTCAGGAACTTTAACACTGAATGTAGGTATGCGCTTATATGGTTTGACAAACAGAACTTTTATAAATGAAAGGGAAACAACAGGTGACTTTAGAGCATACAAAAGGTATAGTCTACAAACCAAATATCAATTATTAGCAATGTTTCCCTGTTCAAAGGGCATCATTTAATGTCTCAGACTCAACAAGCATGAACTGACAGACTGTTATGATTTGAAAATTTTAAAAAAGTTCTAATAGTGTGCCCAAAACAGAGCTGTTTCAGTGTTCAGGCTAGACTCGTTGTCTCCAGTAAATACATATCTTAATTCTAACACAGGATAAAAAACGATTTATAAATTTCCTCTTGTGAAAATGAAACTGTTCCAATCACCCTGTTCACTCCTATTTAAGATATTAAATAGGGCAAATCAGAAGTAACTTGAACCAATCCCTCCCACCCAGCTATAAGCCAGGACCATATACAGCCCTTGCAGACTACACAAGACCCTGTCTCATTCCAGCCATATCATTAGCATAAGCTGTGCAAACCCATGCAAATCAACAGGTTTTTCAGGCATAAAAGCAGACTCCAACAGCAGTTAAGCCACTTCTTACAACTGACAAGGTCATACTTCCATCACTGATTATAGCACAAGAACAAAAGAGAATGGGTCCTTATTGTCCTTCATGAACTTGAGGGGCTGCAAGAAACCAGTGAAGTTACAAGCCTGGATTCTGTAATGTCGCTACCAGCATAATTTCCAGATCAAAGATCCGGCCTCCTGTTAAGATCATCAAACATATTTTTGAGTTCGGAGGACAGGTCATCACAACACTATGTTAGGTAGAGTATAAAACCTTATCATCAGAATCTCAGCTAGTTTAAGTCAATGTATTCTGTGTGTTCCGCTGAAGTCAATGAAACTAAACACACTATCATAGGAAAGAGATATTTCAGCACGCCTCAGACCTGGAAAACTATCTTGAAAAATGCCCGTAACTTTTAACACACTTCCCACGATCTCTCAACAGCGAGCAGTAGTAAGACCCTAACAGTTACTTGCAACCTATTTCTTGCATAGCATTCATTTTTATTTTAATTTTAAAAGGGGCAACTAATAAATAAGATTTTTGCAGCTACTCACAAAAATCAATAAGCAAAGACATTTGTTCCAAGACTTAAATTTCTTGTCTAATTTAAAAAACTAGCAAAGCTCTGTAAAGTAAAATAGATACATTTACCTACTAATGTAGGAAACTACAGACAAACTTCAGGAAATGACCAAAGGTGCAGAGGATAGGCTAATGCCTATTAGCATTAGGTAGAAAAACAAGGTAGAAAAGGTAGAAATGCCTATTAGCATTAAGGTAGAACAACAACAACAACAACAACAACAAAACCCCAGAAGTTCTACAGAAAAATGAGTGAGCAGCCCACAGCACTGGCAGACAACAGATTTTTTTATCCCCGCTTCCTCCACCCCTTCTTCTTATCCCCCCACCCCCGTTTTTTTTTAAAGGAAATAATTATTCTATTCTGAAACATATTGTCAGTGATGCAGTTGAAGCCAAAAGTTTAAATGAGTTCAGGAGAGGATTAACCGAATTCTAAGACATGTGCCAACACAACCGCTATAGAAAGCATCTGCATCACGGTGAAATGCAAACAGCTACTCTGAGAACGACACATTATTCTTCACTAAATTTGCCTTTTACCCTGTTGTATAGTTACTAATGTTGAAAAGAGTCACTGCTGTGCAAGAAACTAAAACTTACAGCGCTTCATGCTCGGAGAGAACTGTGGCCCATCAGCTCGTGGCTGTGAAGCCTTACAACTTAACACGTTGCAGTTGCACACCAACAAGTTCTGAGGCGGACTGCTGACTGTATTCAATAGTCACAGCTTATGTAGGAGGATATGATAAACTTGACTTATTTGCCTTTAACCGATGCTCCAAATATTTTAAAGTCGTTCTTAAAGCAGGTTACTGGTTTGATTACCCTTCATACAAAATCCTCCTTCAAATGGAGGTTTCTCTTCTCTTCTTTTCAGATTTAAGGCATGAACAGAAACCACACCTGCATCATCACTGAAATCAGTGCCTATTTTTCAATAAACTTTAGCAGCATCAGAATTCGTCCTCAAGTACCGTTCATAAAGCAAATGCTTCATTCTTCAAAACTTTTTTTAGCAAAGGTTAGTAATGCTGTACCACAGACTCCCACGCCCAGTCACGCATGTTCTTCCCGAGACTGTTACGCAGCTTCGTATTTTAAAAATCGCCATCCTAACTGCGTACCTGATACTACTGGTTCTCCCCTTTTTAAAGTCTGATGTTAAGGAAAAGCTGCAAGTCCTACAAAACCAGGCAGACTTGCTTGTTCTTGCCAAAGAGAAAAAGGTTAAGCATTATTAAAAAATAAGACTATTGCCTACCTTTAAGTATCCATAAAGCTACCAACACGAACCGTATGGTGGCTTGTTAGCATCGCTATTTGAACACGGGCATGCAAAATGTCCTTCAGTTAAATTCCCAACTCTATGAATTAATTGGTGGGCAATTCCCCAAGGATAAAACGTCTATCAAAAGCCAACAGTAAGCCAGAAATATCTTTCCGTTTCATAGGGTAAAAAAAATGATACAGTGAATCCTGAAAAAAGAAATCGATATTAGACCGGGAACGCCTATATAGTTATAGGGCAAGTAATAAAACATTTAGTGTTTTGATTTTTTTCTTTTTATTTATGTCATCACAATAGTTAGACAAACATGGAAACATTTGCAACAGCAATACTTGGGCCACTTTAAAATCTTGGTAACACTGAAATACAGGGCAGCAAAAACTAATGATGTGGGGAGGGGACTTTAGGTCTTCTTATTTTCATACACATTCACACACACACACACTCCACAACTCCAAAGAGCTATCTTAACTATGTCTGCCAGTAAACGGAAATAGTAGGCAGAAAGGAACCATATCTATACTAAGACAGTTAGCTGTGCCGTAAAACTGAAGATCACTGCAACCAGTGCCATCTTAAAGAAGAAAAAAACCCAACAACAACAACCAAAAAACCTGAAAGGAACCATCACTGTGCATGTCATAAGCATGAAGTTATTTTAACCTGATGACTACTCTGCCCTATACTTTAAGCATCATGAAGTTTTTATGTATTTTCAAAGTCTAAGGTTATTATTTTAAATGGCCTACTTGTAGTGGCAGCCCAAGTAGCATTCTGGAGAACACCACAGTGCCCACAACTTCTACAGGTCAGTGCAGTCTGATCAAGCACTGCATTTCTAGGGGAGGAAAACAAAAAACCACTACCGCTCATTTATTCAGTTGAAAAGCTTATTACCTGCACCTTCCAAAGCAACAGGCTACAGGAACACTGAATGCAAAGTAAACCAGACCCATCTGGAATACTCTGACTCAGCCTCAGCTCCAAGTTACACATCTTTCATTTCGTATTTGAAGGGATTAACAGCATTTGGATGCACAGAAACTGTCTTTACAGTCATGTCTGCGGACCTCCGAGTCAAGAGTTAAAAATGTCTTCCTAAATTATAACAGTATTAGCAGTTCCTCTGAAAGGAGTGGAAAAAAAAACCACAACCAGGGAAGGAGGAAAGTGACACAAAACCAAGGTTTTTTTCCAGAGATAACAAAATCCTGAGAGAACAAGATGCTTGTGCTATCAGAATAAAAATCCCCAAAGAAACAAAAGAGTTTACCTTTCCCTTGGAAAAGTTACCTTTGAGTCAAGATCTGCTCTTTTTCTCTCCCAACCATGAAATCTCTCTTCAGCTTAAGACTGTCATCTACTGCAGTAGAAATTCAGTGCACACACTGGAACCTGGATAGAAACTTATTTAAAAAAAAAAACAAACAATACAATAGTATTACAGTGGCTAGAAATCTTTTACATATTCTGATGAAAAGACTCAACTTATTTCTAGGAAATAAAGTGTTTGGGGCCAAAGCCAACAGATGATGTTCATGTAAGGTAAAAAAAAATTATTTTTTTTTTTTTTTTTTTTTAAATTGATATATTGAAAAAAGCTGGAGAAGGAAGCGGGGACAGAAATGAAAAACCATTCAGGGAGTCAGTGGTATAGATTGTCACCATGCAACCTAAATATTGTAATTGCAGATCACATAGTCGGAACAAGCCAGTCAAAAGTAGCACACTCCCTGGGAGAGGGGCGGGAGTCTCTCTCCCCTTGTATTTCAAGCCAAGACCCAACTAGCAGAAGGCAGCTTTTCTGTCAGATAAAGCAAGGCAAAAGGATCACGTACAGCAACTTCCTTGCAGCCTCTTGCTCCTGAGCACCCTTCTTCACCTCTTTCTTTCTTTCTTTCTTCTGGTGATGGGAAGGCAAAGCATGTTCCGCTCCTGTGAGCCCATATGGCTTGTCCCTATAGTCACAGCAGGCACCTGTGATTCCTCTCCGAAGACATTTACGCATAGAAGTCAGTTGAGTGGTGTGTTACGGAAGCATAAGCTGCAGTGGACGTGATTTTGAATCAGTTATTGTTTTGCCCATCATGATAAAATAAAACCGGCAATTTCTTACTTTATAGAAATCCTCCTAAAGTAGTAGTTGCCCCCAATAGCTGTCAAGTTTTTGTATCACAGGAGAACAAATGCAGCCAAAAGAACATTTTCTCTAAAAGGACCGCTCCGAACTACACAAGCAGGCAGGCACAGGCAGCTCCCAATTTAGTTAAGGGTACGTACACAGCACCACTTAGTGGTGCAAGCGGAGTCACCGCTGACAGGAATGAGAAGCTTGAACACCAACCTTCCCGCCCCGGCCCCCTGGACATGAACGATGTCTGGTCTGTCTGTCCTCACTCGCAAAATACCACTACAATGCCTTTACTACAAGAGAGTACATCTGCCAAGCAAAACAAGTCCAAGAGTGCTGAACCTCAAGGCCAGCAGAACCAACGGCTGCTGAGCATCAAACAGATGCATCCACTCTGAAGAGCTTTCAGAATTCTACAGCACTCTACCACATGGTTTCTGGCGACACAGCCTGAAGCAGGGTTTAAACAAATGATCCAGCTTAGTATCTGCCTGTAGTGCAAAGAATAGCAATCTCTTGGCTCACGATTTGGGTTTTATATAGACTTGAGCCATAAACAAATGCAACAGATGTAGAAAAACTGAAGACCGACAGCAACTGGAACGTAACTATTCTTTTTCCACTCCATCAACCCGTTGGAAAACTAACTCACTCTGCACTTACGTAACTGAGCACAAAGAGAACAAAAAGAAAGGCTTTTATTCAGAAGAAATTAGTGTGTCTTTACAGGAAAGTAACGGTTTCAACTTACAAAACCAGCATCATCATTAGTGATGCACCTTTCCTGAAGGGGAAATCCTTCTCTTTTAGCAAATGTCAATTCCAAGAGCCTGTAAACAAAAACAAACAAGCAACCCACACCATTACCCCACAAAAGCTCTGTTTACATTACACACACACACACACATATATATATATATATATATATAAAAAAAACCATGTCTTCACAGATGACAACTGTATCAATTTATACTTCAGGTCCTTCTCCTCCAGGAACCACCTATAAAAGACGACGACAATTTTGTGTTTGTGCCATAGGTCCGAGTTTTACAAACCCATACATGACAGTTCTTGCTTTACAACAATTTAGCAGATGGAGACTTCACCGGTAGACCACAAAAGCGGTTTTTCGATTCAATATTATCTTCCTCTCCCAACAGTGGAAGCCAGTTATTGCCAGAGAAGCACAGGACAGAACCTCCAAAACACAAAGAATGTTTAACAAAACACAGAGGAGTTCCTAGATAACAAACATTTTGGTTTTTGTCTTTGGTATTCACCTCAAGGAAATGATTCTGTCTAGAAACACTACAGCTCATTTTTAAAAGGACAAAGAACATCCTTCCTTTCGTGAATAATTTCTCCAATTGCTGATTCCTCCCCAGACTGTCACGGTACTGGGAAGTTGGTTTCCTCTTTCCAACTTCTATCAGTAAGCAGAGCTCAAAAACTGATAAAGAGCCTGAACCCTTCTACAGGCAGCAGGGAGTCATTTTCCAGGGAAGAAAGTAAAGAACTGAACAACGGAAAAAGAAATACAAAAGGAAAAACATGAATAAGGGAAAAAAGAAGAGGATAACCATTGCTTTTACTGATCCATTCTTAATAGTTAGCTGAGCACTTCTAAAGAGGAAGAACTTTGCTGCTTTCAGGACCGAAGTAAGAAAAAGTCTAAAGCATAGTCTTCCTGACATGGGAGACGTGTCCGCAAGAGAGGCACACGGTCCGATACAGAAACGTATCTACGTCTCGCTGAAAATTTGCACTCTAAGCATCACCAGCTTCTGCTTCAAGCGCAGTATACCACCAGCTTAACCGGATGGTAGTAATTTTACCCCATACAAGAAGTCAGAACACGCGCTATCCTTTAAGGAGGCAGAACAATAACCAAAGCAGAAAAAGGCTTAGAAATTAAGGCAAGATGGCACTTGCTCAGACACACAGTGAGGAGGTGCAAGGTGGGAAAGACAGCAAAATGGAGATTGTTCCTCGTTCACACAGAGCTGATTTTGACTCGAGTTGGTCGTCCTCTCCTCTTCCCACAAAATTAGGAATGCTTTTACGTAGGAAGTCCTGACTTTGTAGCCATCTATGCCGACAAAAAAAAACTATTCTAGGTCTGCTCTTGTGGTATTTAGGAAGTTGCAGAATTCAGCTTAGGGATGCATAATCACAGTATTTAATTACTGTTGCAGTACTGACCTACATACACCAGCAGATAATAAACTAAAAATCATAGTGCTTCTGATTTGGTGTAAGCCAACAGACCTCCAGATTGTTTTCAGAGCACGTAAAGGTACAGCTCTCTGGGCATCACACGGTAATCGTAACTGCCAAATGACTTGACAAGCTTGTAAACATCCAAACTGCTGCAAACACATCTATACATACAATAATGGATAAAACGTAGATGCATTCCACCTACACGCTTATGCAGGCAAACACTCGTGAGTTAAAAGCCACTGTATGAACCAGCTTACGAAGCGCTTAACAAAGCCAGTGATTCCCTTGCACACCTGAAGACCAGAAAAACATTCACCAAAATAAAGTTAGGGACATGCTCTTTTTTATTTTTCTTGGTTTTTTTTAAACTGTAACGTGTACTAAGACAGCAAGATCACTTTTCCAGCATCATTCATACACACATATGCCCCAGAAGCTACTTGAAATTACCTTGTGTAGTGGAATTGTCTGGAAAGCTCAGCTTAAAGTAGTTGAGCTCAGTTACTGATTGATTTACAGGTACAGAAAATAAATGCATGCAGCATTTTAACAATGCTGACTTACCAGTGTTATGTTATTTCCATTTAGCAAAATCTGGTCTAGCTTTGCGATTCTTCTGCCCTCAGACGGAATCTCACTGAAGCAGCATTAAAAAAAAAATAAGTAAGAACAGATAACCAGGGACAACAATTCCAGTTTTGATTACAGAATAAATCTCTACATTAAGATGGCAGTTGTCGGAACTAAGAAATAAATTGGCCACGCTGCAGCCCGATCTTGACAAATTGACCGCCTGGATAAAGAAAGCTATCTGGCAACTAAAAAGATCCATTGTCCTTTTCTGCTCAGGACACCTAAAGATACAGATTCACCCTCGAAATCGCGGCCATTTCTTGAATACCACCAATACTCAGAACAGGTTTCAAATAGCAACGTGGCAGGACAAAGTAATAAATACTTATCCTTAAGTCTGCTAACTTTCTAAACCTTTGCCTAGACCTTAAGGAAATGTAAAAACAAACAAACTACTGGAAAGTTCAACACACAATCCACGCAAAGTTAAGGCTATCAAGTAGGAACCTGATTACAAGTATAAGTCATGCAACAGCTACTCTATGACATGGATGTCCTGAACAGATCATCCTCTACAGTGTAAGTCCAAGGTACAAACCCTTCAGCTGGCAAGTATTCCAAAAATATAAAACCTCTTCGCTTACAGAGCTTACACAGCATTTTTCCCCAGGAAACCAAATGTTCAAGAGGAACAGGAGGCAGAAACAACACTTACAAATCTGTAACGTCTTCTAGCACCGTATCTGAAAATCCAGTTTCAAGGAAAATAAGGCCCCGAATTTAAAAATAAAACTATTTCCAGTTATTTCCATGTCACACCGAGCTGTGATTTTACCTGTAAAATAAAAAAATCAGAACAAGACAACTGATCCATACAAAAAAGGCTCTCCTATCCGGTGAACTCAAACCTCTCAAAAGCAGTAACATCACTGAGCTGGAGCATAAACTGGACGGCCTTAAACACCTCCATCAAAGGATACGGACAAAGTCATCACGTCCTATAAGTGGTCCCACAATTTCTGATCGCTCTTCATCACAACATGAACGCGTGCGTGGACCTACGCATTTGTCCACAAGTTCTGTAGATTGAAAGGCACAAGAGATTGCTTTGTAGAACATACATGTTTTCCAGCAAAAACCTTAACATTGTGGCGGCAAAAAAAGTCATTGCCGCGGGCACTGGTAAAAAGCACAGAAAGAAGGGGGAAAAAAAGAGACAGGAAAAAAAAAAACCCCACAGTAAAAAAACCGCTTCCTCAACTGCTGCCGGTAGGTACCTCCACAAGTTCCTGTGGCCGCAGGAACACGTTCCCTCCGCCGAGAGCCTCCCTCCACCTCGGTGCCGCCGGGCCGCAGCACATCACCGCGGGTCTGCCGAGCGCCAACGCTCGTCCCCAGCCGGCCTTTGCAAACCTCCTTTGCCCGGAGCCACCCCCCCCGCTCGCTGCCCGCGCCGGAGACCGGGACGCCCCAGCGCCTCTCCGCCGCCGCGGGCAGGGGCCGCGCCGCTGACAGGCCCGGCCGCGGCTCCCGAGCGGCGGGAAGCCCCGCGGCCTCAGGCGGACGCCTGACTGACGAGCCCGGAGGGCCGCCGCGCCCGCAGCCCCAGCCCCTCAGCCCCAGCCCCTCAGCCCCGGCCCGGCGAGGATTTTTCCCTCGCCGGCCAACAACGCCGGACGCTGCGGCCAGACCCACGCACTTCACCGCGGCTGCGAAGGCGACGGGCTTCGCCGCCCGCCACCGCGCCGACGCGGGGGGGTGGCGCGGGGCCGCCCGGCCCGGCCCGGCCCGGCCCGGCCCCTGCCTCTGCGCGCCGGCCCCCTCGCCCCATCCAGCCGAGCCGCTCGCCCTCCCTCGCCTCCCGCCACCTCCGCACAGCCCCGCACCCCCGGGGTGAGCTGAGCTGATGGGCTGAGCTACAGCCTCCCCAGAAACCTCTGCCCTGACACCAGAGTCTCTGAAAACAGTTTCTGACCTCTTTTGGCACGTCACAGGATAGTAACCCAAACCACAAGACCATGTCTCTCCTACTTTGCTCTGTTGCAGAAGAATCTCAGCTTGCAAAGCACATCAGTTTTCCGTAACACAGATAACCAGGGTTCACACAGTCAGACTTTTCAGTTAGAAGGCCACAGAAAGAATCATAAAGAGACCGAGTATCTTTTCCTTAAACATCCTGTTTACAGACAGCTATGTTACCTCCAAGTGCTATGACAGTTACTTTCTCTAAAACTATCTTCCATTTAGTTTTCCTTCCCCCCACCCCCCCGAAAACAATCTTATAGCTTAATCCTTATAGGATTTTTTTCAAGTTTTGGTTTTTTCTAACGAGTATCAACACATGAAAACTCGAAATAGTTTCAGGAAGGTCAGTATTTGCTACAGTTGCACTTGATCCAACATCCCACTTTTTTTTCCAACAACCAAACCCGTTCAACCAAGTTTCTTTCAAGAGCCATACAGGAGAAAGTACAGATTCTGCTCTGTCTGCTAACAAGCAGGCAAAGGAACTGCTACCAATTTGAAAACTATAGAGGCTCTGCTGTGCCCATTTTGAACCGGGGAACAAAAATAGCCCTTCCTGTTTCAATATTTAGGTCCACTTTTTCTCATTTGCAAAGCAGATCCACTGCCTTGGGAGACTGACCAGAATTACCTGGAACAAACTTTATTTTTGCCTAGGATCTGTTTGTTAGTTGAGAAAACAGTCACTACGTCTCTGTGATAATATGACACGATTTCATCACTACATTTCTGTCTCAAGGGGCCCAGTTGTATTTCATTTTCTAGTAACACAGTATCTGTCCAATTCCGGTCTCTGACTTAAGAGATGAGCAACGTGCAATTTCTTCAATGTCTACTTACCACGTGAGGAAGTCAACAAACCTCTTTCCACAGTTACAATCACTTTTCAAAGACATGACAGTTCGCTCCGGTCATCAACTGACCCTGAACAAGTTGCAAAATGTAAAAGGATCAATAAATGTGAGAAAGACCTTTGGTATGAGGGAACCCAGACAAACTGGTGCAGCAGCTTTCTTCCCTATTGATTGGAAGGGAATGCTGTTTGGCTGCTGCTTATACGGATAATCCACAAATTATTTGCTATTCTTCTCAGCCAAAGGGCTAAGGCAGTGCCATCAGCAACTTCATAATATACCCTGAAACAAGAAGCAGATATTACGGCTCCAACTCTGAGCAAACAGCATCAATGATTAAGACAGCTCTAACATGGAAGGCCTGGTAAGTGGCAGTGGTATAAGGCACTAGCAATTTATCAGGGCTCTCTTTCAAATGCTGGCATTTTCTGTGACTTGGATTTTGCCTATTATTATGAGATCATTACATCACCTATCACACAAGTGTAGCTTTGTTAACTTTCAAAGAAAAGCTGCTAGACAATATACAACACAAAGTTAGACAAGCGAGGGAAGTACACAGTGATTTCACAGGCAATCTGGAATCGGGCACCCGACTTGAATTCCTGGCTTTGAAAACCTCTCTCCAAATGACTTACCATCCTTTCACTAAGATCCAGCAGCAGTTCTCTCCGGTGCCTCATGCTCTTCTGTAGCCAGCCAAAGCCCACGGAGCTGCACTGTAAGCTTGAAGACCAGGGTGCCAGCTTCGTGTCCTATTTCTGTCACCCAGTCTTTACGTACCGTTTCTTGCTAATCAAAAGGCCCAGTGATTCCTCCTCACACATCACACTTGAGTTAGTACATCCAAGCATTATTTCTGCCACGCTACATTTGCACGGATTAGCTGCTGAACCCTCCAGATGATGTACTGCTTTTCAAGAAGGGTGTAGTATAACTGGCGAGGGTCTACAGTAAGTCCAAGAGGGTGCTCAACGATGTACAGGAGTCTGACTTCAAAGCATAAATTGAAAAACAGCTGCTTAACCTGGAAAGGGCAATACTGAAGAGAAATAACAATGTTTAAACTCTAAAGGGTAGCTGTCTATAAGGAAGAACTTTTGTGTGCATCCACTGCACACAGTTACACGGAATCGTGGGGCTTAAATTACAACCTGAAAAACTTAGGGTATGTGGCAATCTTTGCAACAGTAGTAATAATTACAGGAAATGTTTAAGAATAAATTAGGCAAGCATTTGTCAAGAATGGTACAGAACGTTGATCATTCACCTCTAGAATGAGAGCAACGCTAGACTATCTTCAAAGGTTCTTCTTTCCCCACTGCTGTCCCTCTCCGTATTTCTACCCTCAAACACAAGCATCATCCCCAGCTGTGCACTTACAATTCTATCTGCATATGCACATGTCTAGAGATGCACATTTATTTCTTCGTTACACACAGCTGAAGGAGAGTACTCATAGGTAAGCCAATTTACATAAACAGCTTTTGAAAGTTAAACACCTCAGCTTCTTGCAAAGCGTTAGCCCAACAGAACACCAGGAGCGGTATGTAAATCCTTATGCCAAAACTGCGTTCTCTTAAATCTTATGAAAACCATTTCTAACATAAAGCCTGACCTGACTTGTCTATTTTCTGACACTCCCCTTCTCTGTCATCAGGTACTTATTAGATAGTAAAACAACTGACGGGGCAAACACCATAACTAGCACAATAGCTGACTTCCGTAGCAGTTGCATATCATGCCTGAATAAATGTGAGTTTAGTAGGTATATAGGTAGATACACATTCAGAAATGCACAAGAACTGAAAGGAGTAATCTGTAACTGGTAGACTAAGAACGCTGCAATAGCATGCAATGTAAATCAACATGCACCTACCTATAGGGAAGGGAAGTACAGAAACATTCTTCTGGATTAAAAAAAAAAAAAAATCCGCAGCAATGGTAGGAAAAGGTACTTGGAACGTGCCACTTTCAATCCACTGAAACAATGTCTGCAACAGCAGTAAGAACACTGGCAAACTACCTTCTCTGTTCCACAGGGCCTTGAAACCCATACGCATTGTCTGTTGCCACTTGCCGTTAGGAAACAAACGCGCTGCGATCAGTAGAAGCGTGTAGAACACCAAAAATGAAACTTTTGAGTATGTCACATGCAAGATCCTCATTCTCCATACAGTCTACAAGGTTACACAATTGTAAAATACTTTGTAAGAATGAGAATCCTGACGTTTGCCTTGGATTAAAAAAGTTTTAAAACTCCGTTTCAAGGTTTTTTTCCCAAGGGTTTTAGAAATAAAAGCATCTTGGTAAAGTGATTTTCACACACTGCACAGACACGAGCAGTGTTTCTCCCACTGCGAGAGGAGTATCAAAATACTCTTATCTAATACGTTATAGACAAGGGTGACCAAGGTCACAGGAGAATCTGTACTACTTTCCCACTGATTACAAGGAACGGGCCAGGTGCTTTGTGCCTCCTATGCAGCTGGAGCATGCAGTTGCCTGGTAACTTGTTCTGAGCTATTGCATCTTAATCACATATACATGGAGGAATATCAAGCTGACCGCTTAGGTTTATCAGCCAAAACAGTTTACAGCAACACAATAGTTTAGAGCAATTCAGGAAGTTTAACACTGAATTTAGGTATGTGCTTATATGGTTTGATGAACAGAACTTTTATAAATGAAAAGGAAACAACAGATGACTTTAGAGCATACAAAAGGTATAGTCTACAAACCAAATATCAATTATTAGCAATGTTTCCCTGTTCAAAGGGCATCATTTAATGTCTCAGACTCAACAAGCATGAACTGACAGACTGTTATGATTTGAAAATTTTAAAAAAGTTCTAATAGTGTGCCCAAAACGGAGGTGTTTCAGTGTTCAGGCTAGACTCGTTGTCTCCAGTAAATACGTATCTTAATTCTAACACAGGATAAAAAACGATTTATAAATTTCCTCTTGTAAAAATGAAACTGTTCCAATCACCCTGTTCACTCCTATTTAAGATATTAAATAGGGCAAATCAGAAGTAACTTGAACCAATCCCTCCCACCCAGCTATAAACCAGGACCATATACAGCCCCTGCAGACTACACAAGATCCTGTCTCATTCCAGCCATATCATTAGCATAAGCTGTGCAAACCCATGCAAATCAACAGGTTTTTCAGGCAGAAAAGCAGACTCCAACAGCAGTTAAGCCACTTCTTACAACTGACAAGGTCATACTTCCATCACTGATTATAGCACAAGAACAAAAAAGAATGGGTCTTTATTGTCCTTCATGAACTTGAGGGGCTGCAAGAAACCAGTGAAGTTACAAGCCTGGATTCTGTAACGTCGCTATCAGCATAATTTCCAGATCAAAGATCCGGCCTCCTGTTCAGATCATCAAACATATTTTTGAGTTCGGAGGACAGGTCATCACAACACTATGTTAGGTAGAGTATAAAACCTTATCATCAGATTCTCAGCTAGTTTAAGTCAATGTATTCTGTGTGTTCCGCTGAAGCCAATGAAACTAAACACACTATCATAGGAAAGAGATATTTCAGCACGCCTCAGACCTGGAAAACTATCTTGAAAAATGCCCGTAACTTTTAACACACTTCCCACGATCTCTCAACAGCGAGCAGTAGTAAGACCCTAACAGTTACTTGCAACCTATTTCTTGCATAGCATTCATTTTTATTTTAATTTTAAAAGGGGCAACTAATAAATAAGATTTTTGCAGCTACTCACAAAAATCAATAAGCAAAGACATTTGTTCCAAGACTTAAATTTCTTGTATAATTTAAAAAACTAGCAAAGCTCTGTAAAGTAAAATAGATACATTTACCTACTAATGTAGGAAACTACAGACAAACTTCAGGAAATGACCAAAGGTGCAGAGGATAGGCTAATGCCTATTAGCATTAGGTAGAAAAACAAGGTAAAAAAGGTAGAAATGCCTATTAGCATTAAGGTACAACAACAACAACAACAACAACAACAACAACACCCCAGAAGTTCTACAGAAAAATGAGTGAGCAGCCCACAGCACTGGCAGACAACAGATTTTTTTATCCCCGCTTCCTCCACCCCTTCTTCTTATCCCCCCACCCCCGTTTTTTTTTAAAGGAAATAATTATTCTATTCTGAAACATATTGTCAGTGATGCAGTTGAAGCCAAAAGTTTAAATGAGTTCAGGAGAGGATTAACCGAATTCTAAGACATGTGCCAACACAACCGCTATAGAAAGCATCTGCATCACGGTGAAATGCAAACAGCTACTCTGAGAACGACACATTATTCTTCACTAAATTTGCCTTTTACCCTGTTGTGTAGTTACTAATGTTGAAAAGAGTCACTGCTGTGCAAGAAACTAAAACTTACAGCGCTTCATGCTCGGAGAGAACTGTGGCCCATCAGCTCGTGGCTGTGAAGCCTTACAACTTAACACGTTGCAGTTGCACACCAACAAGTTCTGAGGCGGACTGCTGACTGTATTCAATAGTCACAGCTTATGTAGGAGGATATGATAAACTTGACTTATTTGCCTTTAACCGATGCTCCAAATATTTTAAAGTCGTTCTTAAAGCAGGTTACTGGTTTGATTACCCTTCATACAAAATCCTCCTTCAAATGGAGGTTTCTCTTCTCTTCTTTTCAGATTTAAGGCATGAACAGAAACCACACCTGCATCATCACTGAAATCAGTGCCTATTTTTCAATAAACTTTAGCAGCATCAGAATTCGTCCTCAAGTACCGTTCATAAAGCAAATGCTTCATTCTTCAAAACTTTTTTTAGCAAAGGTTAGTAATGCTGTACCACAGACTCCCACGCCCAGTCACGCATGTTCTTCCCGAGACTGTTACGCAGCTTCGTATTTTAAAAATCGCCATCCTAACTGCGTACCTGATACTACTGGTTCTCCCCTTTTTAAAGTCTGATGTTAAGGAAAAGCTGCAAGTCCTACAAAACCAGGCAGACTTGCTTGTTCTTGCCAAAGAGAAAAAGGTTAAGCATTATTAAAAAATAAGACTATTGCCTACCTTTAAGTATCCATAAAGCTACCAACACGAACCGTATGGTGGCTTGTTAGCATCGCTATTTGAACACGGGCATGCAAAATGTCCTTCAGTTAAATTCCCAACTCTATGAATTAATTGGTGGGCAATTCCCCAAGGATAAAACGTCTATCAAAAGCCAACAGTAAGCCAGAAATATCTTTCCGTTTCATAGGGTAAAAAAAATGATAGTGAATCCTGAAAAAAGAAATCGATATTAGACCGGGAACGCCTATATAGTTATAGGGCAAGTAATAAAACATTTAGTGTTTTGATTTTCTTTTTTTTATTTATGTCATCACAATAGTTAGACAAACATGGAAACATTTGCAACAGCAATACTTGGGCCACTTTAAAATCTTGGTAACACTGAAATACAGGGCAGCAAAAACTAATGATGTGGGGAGGGGACTTTAGGTCTTCTTATTTTCATACACATTCACACACACACACACTCCACAACTCCAAAGAGCTATCTTAACTATGTCTGCCAGTAAACGGAAATAGTAGGCAGAAAGGAGCCATATCTATACTAAGACAGTTAGCTGTGCCGTAAAACTGAAGATCACTGCAACCAGTGCCATCTTAAAGAAGAAAAAAACCCAACAACAACAACCAAAAAACCTGAAAGGAACCATCACTGTGCATGTCATAAGCATGAAGTTATTTTAACCTGATGACTACTCTGCCCTATACTTTAAGCATCATGAAGTTTTTATGTATTTTCAAAGTCTAAGGTTATTATTTTAAATGGCCTACTTGTAGTGGCAGCCCAAGTAGCATTCTGGAGAACACCACAGTGCCCACAACTTCTACAGGTCAGTGCAGTCTGATCAAGCACTGCATTTCTAGGGGAGGAAAACAAAAAACCACTACCGCTCATTTATTCAGTTGAAAAGCTTATTACCTGCACCTTCCAAAGCAACAGGCTACAGGAACACTGAATGCAAAGTAAACCAGACCCATCTGGAATACTCTGACTCAGCCTCAGCTCCAAGTTACACATCTTTCATTTCGTATTTGAAGGGATTAACAGCATTTGGATGCACAGAAACTGTCTTTACAGTGATGTCTGCGGACCTCCGAGTCAAGAGTTAAAAATGTCTTCCTAAATTATAACAGTATTAGCAGTTCCTCTGAAAGGAGTGGAAAAAAAAACCACAACCAGGAAAGGAGGAAAGTGACACAAAACCAAGGTTTTTTTCCAGAGATAACAAAATCCTGAGAGAACAAGATGCTTGTGCTATCAGAATAAAAATCCCCAAAGAAACAAAAGAGTTTACCTTTCCCTTGGAAAAGTTACCTTTGAGTCAAGATCTGCTCTTTTTCTCTCCCAACCATGAAATCTCTCTTCAGCTTAAGACTGTCATCTACTGCAGTAGAAATTCAGTGCACACACTGGAACCTGGATAGAAACTTATTTAAAAAAAAAAACAAACAATACAATAGTATTACAGTGGCTAGAAATCTTTTACATATTCTGATGAAAAGACTCAACTTATTTCTAGGAAATAAAGTGTTTGGGGCCAAAGCCAACAGATGATGTTCATGTAAGGTAAAAAAAAATTTTATTTTTTTTTTTTTTTTTTAAATTGATATATTGAAAAAAGCTGGAGAAGGAAGCGGGGACAGAAATGAAAAACCATTCAGGGAGTCAGTGGTATAGATTGTCACCATGCAACCTAAATATTGTAATTGCAGATCACATAGTCGGAACAAGCCAGTCAAAAGTAGCACACTCCCTGGGAGAGGGGCGGGAGTCTCTCTCCCCTTGTATTTCAAGCCAAGACCCAACTAGCAGAAGGCAGCTTTTCTGTCAGATAAAGCAAGGCAAAAGGATCACGTACAGCAACTTCCTTGCAGCCTCTTGCTCCTGAGCACCCTTCTTCACCTCTTTCTTTCTTTCTTTCTTCTGGTGATGGGAAGGCAAAGCATGTTCTGCTCCTGTGAGCCCATACGGCTTGTCCCTATAGTCACAGCAGGCACCTGTGATTCCTCTCCGAAGACATTTACGCATAGAAATCAGTTGAGTGGTGTGTCACGGAAGCATAAGCTGCAGTGGACGTGATTTTGAATCAGTTAATTTTGTGCCCATCATGACAAAATAAAACCAGCAATTTCTTACTTTATAGAAATTCTCCTAAAGTAGTAGTTGCCCCCAATCGCTGTCAAGTTTTTGTATCACAGGAGAACAAATGCAGCCAAAAGAACATTTTCTCTAAAAGGACCGCTCCGAACTACACAAGCAGGCAGGCACAGGCAGCTCCCAATTTAGTTAAGCGTACGTACACAGCACCACTTAGTGGTGCAAGCGGAGTCACCGCTGACAGGAATAAGAAGCTTGAACACCAACCTTCCCGCCCCGGCCCCCTGGACATGAACGATGTCTGGTCTGTCTGTCCTCACTCGCAAAATACCACTACAATGCCTTTACTACAAGAGAGTACATCTGCCAAGCAAAAGAAGTCCAAGAGCGCTGAACCTCAAGGCCAGCAGAACCAACGGCTGCCGAGCACCAAACAGATGCATCCACTTTGAAGAGCTTTCAGAATTCTACAGCACTCTACCACATGGTTTCTGGTGACAACGGCCTGAAGCAGGGTTTAAACAAATGATCCAGCTTAGTATCTGCCTGTAGTGCAAAGAATAGCAATCTCTTGGCCCACGATTTGGGTTTTATATAGACTTGGGCCATAAACAAATGCAACAGATGTAGAAAAACTGAAGACCGACAGCAACTGGAACGTAACTATTCTTTTTCCACTCCATCAACCCGTTGGAAAACTCACCCACTCACTCATGCACTTACGTAACTGAGCACAAAGAGAACAAAAAGAAAGGCTTTTATTCAGAACAAATTAGTGTGTCTTTACAGGAAAGTAACGGTTTCAACTTACAAAACCAGCATCATCATCATTAGTGATGCACCTTTCCTGAAGGGGAAATCCTTCTCTTTTATCAAATGTCAAATTCAAGAGTCTGTGGATAAAATGCAGGTTGATGGGGAACAGCAGGAAGATCTTTCAGGGCTGGCAGATTCCTTGTGGGAGAAGGAGCCTGCCGTTTGCCTTCTCATAAAAAGGCTCTGCTGAGAACGAGCCCCGTGAGATGCTTAGTCTCTGGGAAAGCAGAGATGCCCAATGCTGTTGTGCCTGTGGATAGGCTTCAGGGGGACAGGAAAGGGCAGCAAGAGCTTTCAAGTCTGGCACGTTCCTTGTTAAAGAGGGAGATGGACATTTGCATTTTCAAAAAGAAGGCTCTGATGAGAAGGAGCACCGTAAGGTGCTGAGTCTCTGGGAAAGCAGAGATGCCCAGTGCTGTTGTGCCTGTGGATAGGCTGCAGAGGGATAGTGAACACCTGCAAGAGCTTTCAGAGCTGGCACTTTACTTGTAGCAGAATTAGCCGGACGTTTGCCTTTTCAGGAAAAGTTTCTGCCGAGAACGAGCATTGTGACATGCTGCGTCTCTGGGAAAGCTGAGATCCCCAGTGCTGTCGCAGCTAAACATAGCCTGCAGAGGGATAGTGAAGACCTGCAAGAGCTTGGAGCCTGACGTTTGCCTTTTCAGACAAAGGCTCTGCCGAGAAAGAGCACCATGAGATGCTGAGTCTCTGGCAAAGCAGAGATCCCCAGTGCTGTTGTGCCCCTGGATAGGCTGCAGGGGGACGGTGAAGACCAGCAAGATCTTTCAGGGCTGGCAGCTTCCTTGTGGGAGAAGATGCCGGACCTTTGCCTTTTCAGAAAAAGGCTCTGCCGAGAACGAGCACCGTGACATGCTGAGTCTCTGGGAAAGCAGAGATCCCCAGTGCTGTTGTGGCTAAACATAGGCTGCAGGGGGACGGTGAAACCAAGCAAGATCTTCCAGGGCTGGCACCTTTCTTCTTGGAGAAGGAGCAGCACGTTTGCCTTTCCTGAGAAAGGCTCTGCCGAGAACGAGCACCATGAGATGCTGAGTCGCTGGGAAAGCAGAAATCTCCAGTGCTGTTGCGGCTAAACATAGCCTGCAGAGGGATAGTGAAGACCTGCAAGAGCTTTCAGGGCTGTAACCTTCTTTATGGGAGAAGAAGCCTGACGTTTGCCTTTTCAGACAAAGGCTCTGCCGAGAACGAGCACCGAGAGATGCTGAGTCTCTCGGAAAGCAGAGATCCCCAGTGCCTGAAGATAGGCTGCAGGGGGACGGGTAAACACCAGCAAGATCTTCTAGGGCTGGCACCTTTCATCTAGGAGAAGGAGCCAGACTTTTGCCCCTTTTTAAAAAGGCTCTGCCATGAACGAGCACCGTGAGATGCTGAGTTTCTCGGAAAGCAGAGATCCCCAGTGTTGTTTTGCCTGTGGATAGGCTGCAGAGGGATAGTGAACACCTGCAAGAGCTTTCAGGGATGGAACCTTCTTTAAGGGAGAAGGAGCCTGACGTTTGCCTTTTCAGACAAAGGCTCTGTCGAGAACGAACACCATGAGATGCTGAGTCTCTGGGAAAGCAGAGATCCCTAGTGCTGTTGCAGCTAAATATAGCCTGCAGAGGAATAGTGAACAGCAGCAAGAGCTTTCAGGGCTGGAAACTTCTTTATGGGAGAAGGAGCCTGAAGTTTGCCTTTTCAGGAAAAGTTTCTGCCAAAAACGAGCACCGTGAGATACTGAGTCTCTGGGAAAGCAGACATCCACACTGCTTCTTTCCCTGAACATAGGCTGCAGGGGAACGGTGAACACCAGCAAGTTCTTCCAGGGCTGGCACCAGAGCTGGCACTTTCCTTGTAGCAGAATTAGCTAGAGATTTGCCTTTTCAGGAAAAGTTTCTGCCGAGAACGAGCACTGTGAGATGCTGAGTCTTTGGGAAAGCAGAGATCCCCAGTGCTGATGTGCCTGTGGATATGCTGCAGAGGGATAGTGAAGACCTGCAAGAGCTTTCAGGGCTGGCACCTTCCTTGTCGGAGAAGGAGCCAGACGTTTGCCTTTTGAGAAAAAGTTTCTGCCGAGAACGAGCACCGAGAGATGCTGAGTCTCTGGGAAAGCAGAGATCCCCAGTGCTGTTGTGGCTAAAGATAGGCTGCAGAGGGATAGTGAAGTCCTGCAAGAGCTTTCAGATCTGGCACTTTCCTTGTAGCAGAATTGGCCGGACGTTTGCCTTTTCAGGAAAAGTTTCTGCCGAGAACGAGCACGGTGAGATGCTGAGCTTCTGCGAAAGCAGACATCCCGACTGCTGTTGCGGCAAAACATACGCTGCAGAGGGATAGTGAAGAGCAGCAAGAGCTTTCAGGGCAGGAACCTTCTTTAAGGGAGAAGGAGCCTGACGTTTGCCTTTTCAGAAAACGGCTCTGCCGAGAGCGAGCACCATGAGATGCTGAGTCTCTGTTAAAGCAGAGATCCCCAGTGCTGCTGCGGATAAATATAGGCTTCAGAGGGATAGTGAAGAGCAGCAAGAGCTTTCAGGGCTGGAACCTTCTGTATGGGAGAAGGAGCCGGATGTTTGACTTTTCAGGAAAAGTTTCTGCCGAGAACTAGCACCGTGATATGCTGAGTCTCTAGGAAAGCAGACATCCCCACTGATGCTTTCCCTTTAGATCGGCTGCAGGGGGACGGTGAACACAAGCAAGATCTTCCAGGGCTGGCACCAGAGCTGGCACTTTCCTTGTAGCAGAATTAGCTGGACGTTTGCCTTTTGAGGAAAAGTTTCTGCCGAGAACGAGCACTGTGAGATGCTGAGTCTCTGGGAAAGCAGAGATCCCCAGTGCTGTTGTGCCTGTGGATAAGCTGCAGGGGGATAGTGAAGACCTGCATTAGCTTTCAGGGCTGGCACCTTCCTTGTGGGAGAAGGAGCCAGAGGTTTGCCTTTTCAGAAAAAGCTTCTGCCGAGACCGAGCAACGTGAGATGCTGAGTCTCTGGGAAAGCAGAGATCCCCAGTGCTGTTGTGCCTGTGCATAGGCTGGAGGGGGCGGTGAAGACCACAAAATCTTTCAGAGCTGGCACTTTCCTTTCGGGAAAAGGAGCCAGACGTTTGCCTTTTCAGAAATAGCTTCTGCCGAGAGCGAGCACCGTGACATGCTGAGTCTCTGGGAAAGCAGAGATCCCCAGTGCTGTTGTGCCTGTGGATAGGCTGCAGGCGGATAGTGAAGACCTGCATTAGCTTTCAGGGCTGGCAGCTTCCTTGTGGGAGAAGGAGCGAGACGTTTGCCTTTTCAAAAAAACCTTCTGCCGAGAATGGGCACCGTGACATGCTGAGTCTCTGGGAAAGCAGACATCCCCAGTGCTGTTGTGCCTGTGGATAGGCTGCAGAGGGATACTGAAGATCAGCAGTTTCTTTCAGGGCTGGCACCTTCCTTGTGGGAGAAGGAGCGGTAAGTTTGCCTTTTCAGAAAAAAGCTTCTGCCGAGAACGAGCACCGTGACATGCTGAGTCTCTGGGAAAGCAGAGATCCCCAGTGCTGTTGTGCCTGTGGATAGGCTGCAGAAGGATACTGAAGATCAGCAGTTTCTTTCAGGGCTGGCACCTTCCTTGTGGGAGAAGGAGCCGTAAGTTTGCCTTTTCAGAAAAAAGCTTCTGCCGAGAAAGAGCACCGTGACATGCTGAGTCTCTGGGAAAGCAGAGATCCCCAGTTTTGTTGTGCCTGTGGAGAGGCTTCAGGGGGACGGTGAAGACCAGCAATTTCTTTCAGGGCTGGCACCTTCCTTGTGGGAGAAGGATCCGTAAGTTTGCCTTTTCAAAAAAAAGCTTCTGCCGAGAAAGAGCACCGTGACATGCTGAGTCTCTGGGAAAGCAGAGATCCCCAGTGCTGTTGTGCCTGTGGATAGGCTGCAGAAGGATACTGAAGATCAGCAGTTTCTTTCAGGGCTGGCACCTTCCTTGTGGGAGAAGGAGCCGTAAGTTTGCCTTTTCAGAAAAAAGCTTCTGCCGAGAACGAGCACCGTGACATGCTGAGTCTCTGGGAAAGCAGAGATCCCCAGTGCTGTTGTGCCTGTGGATAGGCTGCAGAGGGATACTGAAGATCAGCAGTTTCTTTCAGGGCTGGCACCTTCCTTGTGGGAGAAGGAGCCGTAAGTTTGCCTTTTCAAAAAAAAGCTTCTGCCGAGAACGAGCACCGTGACATGCTGAGTCTCTGGGAAAGCAGAGATCCCCAGTGCTGTTGTGCCTGTGGATAGGCTGCAGAAGGATACTGAAGATCAGCAGTTTCTTTCAGGGCTGGCACCTTCCTTGTGGGAGAAGGAGCCGTAAGTTTGCCTTTTCAGAAAAAAGCTTCTGCCGAGAAAGAGCACCGTGACATGCTGAGTCTCTGGGAAAGCAGAGATCCCCAGTTTTGTTGTGCCTGTGGAGAGGCTTCAGGGGGACGGTGAAGACCAGCAATTTCTTTCAGGGCTGGCACCTTCCTTGTGGGAGAAGGAGCCGTAAGTTTGCCTTTTCAGAAAAAAGCTTCTGCCGAGAACGAGCACCGTGACATGCTGAGTCTCTGGGAAAGCAGAGATCCCCAGTGCTGTTGTGCCTGTGGATAGGCTGCAGAGGGATACTGAAGATCAGCAGTTTCTTTCAGGGCTGGCACCTTCCTTGTGGGAGAAGGAGCCATAAGTTTACCTTTTCAGAAAAAAGCTTGTGCCGAGAAAGAGCACCGTGAAATGCTGAGTCTCTGGGAAAGCAGAGATCCCCAGTGCTGTTGTGCCTGTGGATAGGCTGCAGAGGGATACTGAAGATCAGCAGTTTCTTTCAGGGCTGGCACCTTCCTTGTGGGAGAAGGAGCCGTAAGTTTGCCTTTTCAGAAAAAAGCTTCTGCCGAGAAAGAGCACCGTGACATGCTGAGTCTCTGGGAAAGCAGAGATCCCCAGTGCTGTTGTGCCTGTGGATAGGCTGCAGAAGGATACTGAAGATCAGCAGTTTCTTTCAGGGCTGGCACCTTCCTTGTGGGAGAAGGAGCCGTAAGTTTGCCTTTTCAGAAAAAAGCTTCTGCCGAGAAAGAGCACCGTGACATGCTGAGTCTCTGGGAAAGCAGAGATCCCCAGTTTTGTTGTGCCTGTGGAGAGGCTTCAGGGGGACGGTGAAGACCAGCAATGTCTTTCAGGGCTGGCACCTTCCTTGTGGGAGAAGGAGCCGTAAGTTTGCCTTTTCAGAAAAAAGCTTCTGCCGAGAACGAGCACCGTGACATGCTGAGTCTCTGGGAAAGCAGAGATCCCCAGTGCTGTTGTGCCTGTGGATAGGCTGCAGAGGGATACTGAAGATCAGCAGTATCTTTCAGGGCTGGCACCTTCCTTGTGGGAGAAGGAGCCGTAAGTTTTCCTTTTCAGAAAAAAGCTTCTGCCGAGAAAGAGCACTGTGACATGCTGAGTCTCTGGGAAAGCAGAGATCCCCAGTTTTGTTGTGCCTGTGGAGAGGCTTCAGGGGGACGGTGAAGACCAGCAATTTCTTTCAGGGCTGGCACCTTCCTTGTGGGAGAAGGAGCCGTAAGTTTGCCTTTTCAGAAAAAAGCTTCTGCCGAGAAAGAGCACCGTGACATGCTGAGTCTCTGGGAAAGCAGAGATCCCCAGTGCTGTTGTGCCTGTGGATAGGCTGCAGAAGGATACTGAAGATCAGCAGTTTCTTTCAGGGCTGGCACCTTCCTTGTGGGAGAAGGAGCCGTAAGTTTGCCTTTTCAGAAAAAAGCTTCTGCCGAGAACGAGCACCGTGACATGCTGAGTCTCTGGGAAAGCAGAGATCCCCAGTGCTGTTGTGCCTGTGGATAGGCTGCAGAGGGATACTGAAGATCAGCAGTTTCTTTCAGGGCTGGCACCTTCCTTGTGGGAGAAGGAGCCGTAAGTTTGCCTTTTCAAAAAAAAGCTTCTGCCGAGAACGAGCACCGTGACATGCTGAGTCTCTGGGAAAGCAGAGATCCCCAGTTTTGTTGTGCCTGTGGAGAGGCTTCAGGGGGACGGTGAAGACCAGCAATTTCTTTCAGGGCTGGCACCTTCCTTGTGGGAGAAGGAGCCGTAAGTTTGCCTTTTCAGAAAAAAGCTTCTGCCGAGAACGAGCACCGTGACATGCTGAGTCTCTGGGAAAGCAGAGATCCCCAGTGCTGTTGTGCCTGTGGATAGGCTGCAGAGGGATACTGAAGATCAGCAGTTTCTTTCAGGGCTGGCACCTTCCTTGTGGGAGAAGGAGCCATAAGTTTACCTTTTCAGAAAAAAGCTTCTGCCGAGAAAGAGCACCGTGACATGCTGAGTCTCTGGGAAAGCAGAGATCCCCAGTGCTGTTGTGCCTGTGGATAGGCTGCAGAGGGATACTGAAGATCAGCAGTTTCTTTCAGGGCTGGCACCTTCCTTGTGGGAGAAGGAGCCGTAAGTTTGCCTTTTCAGAAAAAAGCTTCTGCCGAGAGCGAGCACTGTGACATGCTGAGTCTCTGGGAAAGCAGAGATCCCCAGTTTTGTTGTGCCTGTGGAGAGGCTTCAGGGGGACGGTGAAGACCAGCAATTTCTTTCAGGGCTGGCACCTTCCTTGTGGGAGAAGGAGCCGTAAGTTTGCCTTTTCAAAAAAAAGCTTCTGCCGAGAACGAGCACCGTGACATGCTGAGTCTCTGGGAAAGCAGAGATCCCCAGTGCTGTTGTGCCTGTGGATAGGCTGCAGAAGGATACTGAAGATCAGCAGTTTCTTTCAGGGCTGGCACCTTCCTTGTGGGAGAAGGAGCCGTAAGTTTGCCTTTTCAGAAAAAAGCTTCTGTCGAGAACGAGCACCGTGACATGCTGAGTCTCTGGGAAAGCAGAGATCCCCAGTGCTGTTGTGCCTGTGGATAGGCTGCAGAGGGATACTGAAGATCAGCAGTTTCTTTCAGGGCTGGCACCTTCCTTGTGGGAGAAGGAGCCGTAAGTTTGCCTTTTCAAAAAAAAGCATATGCCGAGAACGAGCACCGTGACATGCTGAGTCTCTGGGAAAGCAGAGATCCCCAGTGCTGTTGTGCCTGTGGATAGGCTGCAGAAGGATACTGAAGATCAGCAGTTTCTTTCAGGGCTGGCACCTTCCTTGTGGGAGAAGGAGCTGTAAGTTTGCCTTTTCAGAAAAAAGCTTCTGCCGAGAAAGAGCACCGTGACATGCTGAGTCTCTGGGAAAGCAGAGATCCCCAGTTTTGTTGTGCCTGTGGAGAGGCTTCAGGGGGACGGTGAAGACCAGCAATTTCTTTCAGGGCTGGCACCTTCCTTGTGGGAGAAGGAGCCGTAAGTTTGCCTTTTCAGAAAAAAGCTTCTGCCGAGAACGAGCACCGTGACATGCTGAGTCTCTGGGAAAGCAGAGATCCCCAGTGCTGTTGTGCCTGTGGATAGGCTGCAGAGGGATACTGAAGATCAGCAGTTTCTTTCAGGGCTGGCACCTTCCTTGTGGGAGAAGGAGCCATAAGTTTACCTTTTCAGAAAAAAGCTTCTGCCGAGAAAGAGCACCGTGAAATGCTGAGTCTCTGGGAAAGCAGAGATCCACAGTGCTGTTGTGCCTGTGGATAGGCTGCAGAAGGATACTGAAGATCAGCAGTTTCTTTCAGGGCTGGCACCTTCCTTGTGGGAGAAGGAGCCGTAAGTTTGCCTTTTCAGAAAAAAGCTTCTGCCGAGAAAGAGCACCGTGACATGCTGAGTCTCTGGGAAAGCAGAGATCCCCAGTTTTGTTGTGCCTGTGGAGAGGCTTCAGGGGGACGGTGAAGACCAGCAATGTCTTTCAGGGCTGGCACCTTCCTTGTGGGAGAAGGAGCCGTAAGTTTGCCTTTTCAGAAAAAAGCTTCTGCCGAGAACGAGCACCGTGACATGCTGAGTCTCTGGGAAAGCAGAGATCCCCAGTGCTGTTGTGCCTGTGGATAGGCTGCAGAGGGATACTGAAGATCAGCAGTATCTTTCAGGGCTGGCACCTTCCTTGTGGGAGAAGGAGCCGTAAGTTTTCCTTTTCAGAAAAAAGCTTCTGCCGAGAAAGAGCACTGTGACATGCTGAGTCTCTGGGAAAGCAGAGATCCCCAGTTTTGTTGTGCCTGTGGAGAGGCTTCAGGGGGACGGTGAAGACCAGCAATTTCTTTCAGGGCTGGCACCTTCCTTGTGGGAGAAGGAGCCGTAAGTTTGCCTTTTCAGAAAAAAGCTTCTGCCGAGAAAGAGCACCGTGACATGCTGAGTCTCTGGGAAAGCAGAGATCCCCAGTGCTGTTGTGCCTGTGGATAGGCTGCAGAAGGATACTGAAGATCAGCAGTTTCTTTCAGGGCTGGCACCTTCCTTGTGGGAGAAGGAGCCGTAAGTTTGCCTTTTCAGAAAAAAGCTTCTGCCGAGAACGAGCACCGTGACATGCTGAGTCTCTGGGAAAGCAGAGATCCCCAGTGCTGTTGTGCCTGTGGATAGGCTGCAGAGGGATACTGAAGATCAGCAGTTTCTTTCAGGGCTGGCACCTTCCTTGTGGGAGAAGGAGCCGTAAGTTTGCCTTTTCAAAAAAAAGCTTCTGCCGAGAACGAGCACCGTGACATGCTGAGTCTCTGGGAAAGCAGAGATCCCCAGTTTTGTTGTGCCTGTGGAGAGGCTTCAGGGGGACGGTGAAGACCAGCAATTTCTTTCAGGGCTGGCACCTTCCTTGTGGGAGAAGGAGCCGTAAGTTTGCCTTTTCAGAAAAAAGCTTCTGCCGAGAACGAGCACCGTGACATGCTGAGTCTCTGGGAAAGCAGAGATCCCCAGTGCTGTTGTGCCTGTGGATAGGCTGCAGAGGGATACTGAAGATCAGCAGTTTCTTTCAGGGCTGGCACCTTCCTTGTGGGAGAAGGAGCCGTAAGTTTGCCTTTTCAGAAAAAAGCTTCTGCCGAGAAAGAGCACCGTGACATGCTGAGTCTCTGGGAAAGCAGAGATCCCCAGTGCTGTTGTGCCTGTGGATAGGCTGCAGAGGGATACTGAAGATCAGCAGTTTCTTTCAGGGCTGGCACCTTCCTTGTGGGAGAAGGAGCCGTAAGTTTGCCTTTTCAGAAAAAAGCTTCTGCCGAGAAAGAGCACTGTGACATGCTGAGTCTCTGGGAAAGCAGAGATCCCCAGTTTTGTTGTGCCTGTGGATAGGCTGCAGAGGGATACTGAAGATCAGCAGTTTCTTTCAGGGCTGGCACCTTCCTTGTGGGAGAAGGAGCCGTAAGTTTGCCTTTTCAGAAAAAAGCTTCTGCCGAGAAAGAGCACCGTGACATGCTGAGTCTCTGGGAAAGCAGAGATCCCCAGTGCTGTTGTGCCTGTGGATAGGCTGCAGAAGGATACTGAAGATCAGCAGTATCTTTCAGGGCTGGCACCTTCCTTGTGGAGAAGGAGCCGTAAGTTTGCCTTTTCAGAAAAAAGCTTCTGCCGAGAAAGAGCACTGTGACATGCTGAGTCTCTGGGAAAGCAGAGATCCCCAGTTTTGTTGTGCCTGTGGAGAGGCTTCAGGGGGACGGTGAAGACCAGCAATTTCTTTCAGGGCTGGCACCTTCCTTGTGGGAGAAGGAGCCGTAAGTTTGCCTTTTCAGAAAAAAGCTTCTGCCGAGAAAGAGCACCGTGACATGCTGAGTCTCTGGGAAAGCAGAGATCCCCAGTGCTGTTGTGCCTGTGGATAGGCTGCAGAAGGATACTGAAGATCAGCAGTTTCTTTCAGGGCTGGCACCTTCCTTGTGGGAGAAGGAGCCGTAAGTTTGCCTTTTCAGAAAAAAGCTTCTGCCGAGAACGAGCACCGTGACATGCTGAGTCTCTGGGAAAGCAGAGATCCCCATTGCTGTTGTGCCTGTGGATAGGCTGCAGAGGGATACTGAAGATCAGCAGTTTCTTTCAGGGCTGGCACCTTCCTTGTGGGAGAAGGAGCCGTAAGTTTGCCTTTTCAAAAAAAAGCTTCTGCCGAGAACGAGCACCGTGACATGCTGAGTCTCTGGGAAAGCAGAGATCCCCAGTTTTGTTGTGCCTGTGGAGAGGCTTCAGGGGGACGGTGAAGACCAGCAATTTCTTTCAGGGCTGGCACCTTCCTTGTGGGAGAAGGAGCCGTAAGTTTGCCTTTTCAGAAAAAAGCTTCTGCCGAGAACGAGCACCGTGACATGCTGAGTCTCTGGGAAAGCAGAGATCCCCAGTTTTGTTGTGCCTGTGGATAGGCTGCAGAGGGATACTGAAGATCAGCAGTTTCTTTCAGGGCTGGCACCTTCCTTGTGGGAGAAGGAGCCATAAGTTTACCTTTTCAGAAAAAAGCTTCTGCCGAGAAAGAGCACCGTGAAATGCTGAGTCTCTGGGAAAGCAGAGATCCCCAGTGCTGTTGTGCCTGTGGATAGGCTGCAGAGGGATACTGAAGATCAGCAGTTTCTTTCAGGGCTGGCACCTTCCTTGTGGGAGAAGGAGCCGTAAGTTTGCCTTTTCAGAAAAAAGCTTCTGCCGAGAACGAGCACCGTGACATGCTGAGTCTCTGGGAAAGCAGAGATCCCCAGTGCTGTTGTGCCTGTGGATAGGCTGCAGAGGGATACTGAAGATCAGCAGTTTCTTTCAGGGCTGGCACCTTCCTTGTGGGAGAAGGAGCCGTAAGTTTGCCTTTTCAAAAAAAAGCATCTGCCGAGAACGAGCACCGTGACATGCTGAGTCTCTGGGAAAGCAGAGATCCCCAGTGCTGTTGTGCCTGTGGATAGGCTGCAGAAGGATACTGAAAATCAGCATTTTCTTTCAGGGCTGGCACCTTCCTTGTGGGAGAAGGAGCCGTAAGTTTGCCTTTTCAAAAAAAAGCTTCTGCCGAGAACGAGCACCGTGACATGCTGAGTCTCTGGGAAAGCAGAGATCCCCAGTGCTGTTGTGCCTGTGGATAGGCTGCAGAAGGATACTGAAGATCAGCAGTTTCTTTCAGGGCTGGCACCTTCCTTGTGGGAGAAGGAGCCGTAAGTTTGCCTTTTCAGAAAAAAGCTTCTGCCGAGAAAGAGCACCGTGACATGCTGAGTCTCTGGGAAAGCAGAGATCCCCAGTTTTGTTGTGCCTGTGGAGAGGCTTCAGGGGGACGGTGAAGACCAGCAATTTCTTTCAGGGCTGGCACCTTCCTTGTGGGAGAAGGAGCCATAAGTTTACCTTTTCAGAAAAAAGCTTCTGCCGAGAAAGAGCACCGTGAAATGCTGAGTCTCTGGGAAAGCAGAGATCCCCAGTGCTGTTGTGCCTGTGGATAGGCTGCAGAGGGATACTGAAGATCAGCAGTTTCTTTCAGGGCTGGCACCTTCCTTGTGGGAGAAGGAGCCGTAAGTTTGCCTTTTCAAAAAAAAGCTTCTGCCGAGAACGAGCACCGTGACATGCTGAGTCTCTGGGAAAGCAGAGATCCCCAGTGCTGTTGTGCCTGTGGATAGGCTGCAGAAGGATACTGAAGATCAGCAGTTTCTTTCAGGGCTGGCACCTTCCTTGTGGGAGAAGGAGCCGTAAGTTTGCCTTTTCAGAAAAAAGCTTCTGCCGAGAACGAGCACCGTGACATGCTGAGTCTCTGGGAAAGCAGAGATCCCCAGTGCTGTTGTGCCTGTGGATAGGCTGCAGAGGGATACTGAAGATCAGCAGTTTCTTTCAGGGCTGGCACCTTCCTTGTGGGAGAAGGAGCCGTAAGTTTGCCTTTTCAGAAAAAAGCTTCTGCCGAGAAAGAGCACCGTGACATGCTGAGTCTCTGGGAAAGCAGAGATCCCCAGTTTTGTTGTGCCTGTGGAGAGGCTTCAGGGGGACGGTGAAGACCAGCAATTTCTTTCAGGGCTGGCACCTTCCTTGTGGGAGAAGGAGCCGTAAGTTTGCCTTTTCAGAAAAAAGCTTCTGCCGAGAACGAGCACCGTGACATGCTGAGTCTCTGGGAAAGCAGAGATCCCCAGTGCTGTTGTGCCTGTGGATAGGCTGCAGAGGGATACTGAAGATCAGCAGTTTCTTTCAGGGCTGGCACCTTCCTTGTGGGAGAAGGAGCCATAAGTTTACCTTTTCAGAAAAAAGCTTCTGCCGAGAAAGAGCACCGTGAAATGCTGAGTCTCTGGGAAAGCAGAGATCCCCAGTGCTGTTGTGCCTGTGGATAGGCTGCAGAGGGATACTGAAGATCAGCAGTTTCTTTCAGGGCTGGCACCTTCCTTGTGGGAGAAGGAGCCGTAAGTTTGCCTTTTCAGAAAAAAGCTTCTGCCGAGAAAGAGCACCGTGACATGCTGAGTCTCTGGGAAAGCAGAGATCCCCAGTTTTGTTGTGCCTGTGGAGAGGCTTCAGGGGGACGGTGAAGACCAGCAATGTCTTTCAGGGCTGGCACCTTCCTTGTGGGAGAAGGAGCCGTAAGTTTGCCTTTTCAGAAAAAAGCTTCTGCCGAGAACGAGCACCGTGACATGCTGAGTCTCTGGGAAAGCAGAGATCCCCAGTGCTGTTGTGCCTGTGGATAGGCTGCAGAGGGATACTGAAGATCAGCAGTATCTTTCAGGGCTGGCACCTTCCTTGTGGGAGAAGGAGCCGTAAGTTTGCCTTTTCAGAAAAAAGCTTCTGCCGAGAAAGAGCACTGTGACATGCTGAGTCTCTGGGAAAGCAGAGATCCCCAGTTTTGTTGTGCCTGTGGAGAGGCTTCAGGGGGACGGTGAAGACCAGCAATTTCTTTCAGGGCTGGCACCTTCCTTGTGGGAGAAGGAGCCGTAAGTTTGCCTTTTCAGAAAAAAGCTTCTGCCGAGAAAGAGCACCGTGACATGCTGAGTCTCTGGGAAAGCAGAGATCCCCAGTGCTGTTGTGCCTGTGGATAGGCTGCAGAAGGATACTGAAGATCAGCAGTTTCTTTCAGGGCTGGCACCTTCCTTGTGGGAGAAGGAGCCGTAAGTTTGCCTTTTCAGAAAAAAGCTTCTGCCGAGAACGAGCACCGTGACATGCTGAGTCTCTGGGAAAGCAGAGATCCCCAGTGCTGTTGTGCCTGTGGATAGGCTGCAGAGGGATACTGAAGATCAGCAGTTTCTTTCAGGGCTGGCACCTTCCTTGTGGGAGAAGGAGCCGTAAGTTTGCCTTTTCAAAAAAAAGCTTCTGCCGAGAACGAGCACCGTGACATGCTGAGTCTCTGGGAAAGCAGAGATCCCCAGTTTTGTTGTGCCTGTGGAGAGGCTTCAGGGGGACGGTGAAGACCAGCAATTTCTTTCAGGGCTGGCACCTTCCTTGTGGGAGAAGGAGCCGTAAGTTTGCCTTTTCAGAAAAAAGCTTCTGCCGAGAACGAGCACCGTGACATGCTGAGTCTCTGGGAAAGCAGAGATCCCCAGTGCTGTTGTGCCTGTGGATAGGCTGCAGAGGGATACTGAAGATCAGCAGTTTCTTTCAGGGCTGGCACCTTCCTTGTGGGAGAAGGAGCCATAAGTTTACCTTTTCAGAAAAAAGCTTCTGCCGAGAAAGAGCACCGTGAAATGCTGAGTCTCTGGGAAAGCAGAGATCCCCAGTTTTGTTGTGCCTGTGGAGAGGCTTCAGGGGGACGGTGAAGACCAGCAATTTCTTTCAGGGCTGGCACCTTCCTTGTGGGAGAAGGAGCCGTAAGTTTGCCTTTTCATAAAAAAGCTTCTGCCGAGAAAGAGCACCGTGACATGCTGAGTCTCTGGGAAAGCAGAGATCCCCAGTGCTGTTGTGCCTGTGGATAGGCTGCAGAAGGATACTGAAGATCAGCAGTTTCTTTCAGGGCTGGCACCTTCCTTGTGGGAGAAGGAGCCGTAAGTTTGCCTTTTCAGAAAAAAGCTTCTGCCGAGAACGAGCACCGTGACATGCTGAGTCTCTGGGAAAGCAGAGATCCCCAGTGCTGTTGTGCCTGTGGATAGGCTGCAGAGGGATACTGAAGATCAGCAGTTTCTTTCAGGGCTGGCACCTTCCTTGTGGGAGAAGGAGCCGTAAGTTTGCCTTTTCAGAAAAAAGCTTCTGCCGAGAACGAGCACCGTGACATGCTGAGTCTCTGGGAAAGCAGAGATCCCCAGTGCTGTTGTGCCTGTGGATAGGCTGCAGAGGGATACTGAAGATCAGCAGTTTCTTTCAGGGCTGGCACCTTCCTTGTGGGAGAAGGAGCCATAAGTTTACCTTTTCAGAAAAAAGCTTCTGCCGAGAAAGAGCACCGTGAAATGCTGAGTCTCTGGGAAAGCAGAGATCCCCAGTGCTGTTGTGCCTGTGGATAGGCTGCAGAGGGATACTGAAGATCAGCAGTTTCTTTCAGGGCTGGCACCTTCCTTGTGGGAGAAGGAGCCGTAAGTTTGCCTTTTCAGAAAAAAGCTTCTGCCGAGAAAGAGCACTGTGACATGCTGAGTCTCTGGGAAAGCAGAGATCCCCAGTTTTGTTGTGCCTGTGGAGAGGCTTCAGGGGGACGGTGAAGACCAGCAATTTCTTTCAGGGCTGGCACCTTCCTTGTGGGAGAAGGAGCCGTAAGTTTGCCTTTTCAGAAAAAAGCTTCTGCCGAGAAAGAGCACCGTGACATGCTGAGTCTCTGGGAAAGCAGAGATCCCCAGTGCTGTTGTGCCTGTGGATAGGCTGCAGAAGGATACTGAAGATCAGCAGTATCTTTCAGGGCTGGCACCTTCCTTGTGGGAGAAGGAGCCGTAAGTTTGCCTTTTCAGAAAAAAGCTTCTGCCGAGAAAGAGCACTGTGACATGCTGAGTCTCTGGGAAAGCAGAGATCCCCAGTTTTGTTGTGCCTGTGGAGAGGCTTCAGGGGGACGGTGAAGACCAGCAATTTCTTTCAGGGCTGGCACCTTCCTTGTGGGAGAAGGAGCCGTAAGTTTGCCTTTTCAGAAAAAAGCTTCTGCCGAGAAAGAGCACCGTGACATGCTGAGTCTCTGGGAAAGCAGAGATCCCCAGTGCTGTTGTGCCTGTGGATAGGCTGCAGAAGGATACTGAAGATCAGCAGTTTCTTTCAGGGCTGGCACCTTCCTTGTGGGAGAAGGAGCCGTAAGTTTGCCTTTTCAGAAAAAAGCTTCTGCCGAGAACGAGCACCGTGACATGCTGAGTCTCTGGGAAAGCAGAGATCCCCAGTGCTGTTGTGCCTGTGGATAGGCTGCAGAGGGATACTGAAGATCAGCAGTTTCTTTCAGGGCTGGCACCTTCCTTGTGGGAGAAGGAGCCGTAAGTTTGCCTTTTCAAAAAAAAGCTTCTGCCGAGAACGAGCACCGTGACATGCTGAGTCTCTGGGAAAGCAGAGATCCCCAGTTTTGTTGTGCCTGTGGAGAGGCTTCAGGGGGACGGTGAAGACCAGCAATTTCTTTCAGGGCTGGCACCTTCCTTGTGGGAGAAGGAGCCGTAAGTTTGCCTTTTCAGAAAAAAGCTTCTGCCGAGAACGAGCACCGTGACATGCTGAGTCTCTGGGAAAGCAGAGATCCCCAGTGCTGTTGTGCCTGTGGATAGGCTGCAGAGGGATACTGAAGATCAGCAGTTTCTTTCAGGGCTGGCACCTTCCTTGTGGGAGAAGGAGCCATAAGTTTACCTTTTCAGAAAAAAGCTTCTGCCGAGAAAGAGCACCGTGAAATGCTGAGTCTCTGGGAAAGCAGAGATCCCCAGTGCTGTTGTGCCTGTGGATAGGCTGCAGAGGGATACTGAAGATCAGCAGTTTCTTTCAGGGCTGGCACCTTCCTTGTGGGAGAAGGAGCCGTAAGTTTGCCTTTTCAGAAAAAAGCTTCTGCCGAGAAAGAGCACTGTGACATGCTGAGTCTCTGGGAAAGCAGAGATCCCCAGTTTTGTTGTGCCTGTGGAGAGGCTTCAGGGGGACGGTGAAGACCAGCAATTTCTTTCAGGGCTGGCACCTTCCTTGTGGGAGAAGGAGCCGTAAGTTTGCCTTTTCAGAAAAAAGCTTCTGCCGAGAAAGAGCACCGTGACATGCTGAGTCTCTGGGAAAGCAGAGATCCCCAGTGCTGTTGTGCCTGTGGATAGGCTGCAGAGGGATACTGAAGATCAGCAGTATCTTTCAGGGCTGGCACCTTCCTTGTGGGAGAAGGAGCCGTAAGTTTGCCTTTTCAGAAAAAAGCTTCTGCCGAGAAAGAGCACTGTGACATGCTGAGTCTCTGGGAAAGCAGAGATCCCCAGTTTTGTTGTGCCTGTGGAGAGGCTTCAGGGGGACGGTGAAGACCAGCAATTTCTTTCAGGGCTGGCACCTTCCTTGTGGGAGAAGGAGCCGTAAGTTTGCCTTTTCAGAAAAAAGCTTCTGCCGAGAAAGAGCACCGTGACATGCTGAGTCTCTGGGAAAGCAGAGATCCCCAGTGCTGTTGTGCCTGTGGATAGGCTGCAGAAGGATACTGAAGATCAGCAGTTTCTTTCAGGGCTGGCACCTTCCTTGTGGGAGAAGGAGCCGTAAGTTTGCCTTTTCAGAAAAAAGCTTCTGCCGAGAACGAGCACCGTGACATGCTGAGTCTCTGGGAAAGCAGAGATCCCCAGTGCTGTTGTGCCTGTGGATAGGCTGCAGAGGGATACTAAAGATCAGCAGTTTCTTTCAGGGCTGGCACCTTCCTTGTGGGAGAAGGAGCCATAAGTTTACCTTTTCAGAAAAAAGCTTCTGCCGAGAAAGAGCACCGTGAAATGCTGAGTCTCTGGGAAAGCAGAGATCCCCAGTGCTGTTGTGCCTGTGGATAGGCTGCAGAGGGATACTGAAGATCAGCAGTTTCTTTCAGGGCTGGCACCTTCCTTGTGGGAGAAGGAGCCGTAAGTTTGCCTTTTCAGAAAAAAGCTTCTGCCGAGAAAGAGCACTGTGACATGCTGAGTCTCTGGGAAAGCAGAGATCCCCAGTTTTGTTGTGCCTGTGGAGAGGCTTCAGGGGGACGGTGAAGACCAGCAATTTCTTTCAGGGCTGGCACCTTCCTTGTGGGAGAAGGAGCCGTAAGTTTGCCTTTTCAGAAAAAAGCTTCTGCCGAGAACGAGCACCGTGACATGCTGAGTCTCTGGGAAAGCAGAGATCCCCAGTGCTGTTGTGCCTGTGGATAGGCTGCAGAGGGATACTGAAGATCAGCAGTTTCTTTCAGGGCTGGCACCTTCCTTGTGGGAGAAGGAGCCATAAGTTTACCTTTTCAGAAAAAAGCTTCTGCCGAGAAAGAGCACCGTGAAATGCTGAGTCTCTGGGAAAGCAGAGATCCCCAGTGCTGTTGTGCCTGTGGATAGGCTGCAGAGGGATACTGAAGATCAGCAGTTTCTTTCAGGGCTGGCACCTTCCTTGTGGGAGAAGGAGCCGTAAGTTTGCCTTTTCAAAAAAAAGCTTCTGCCGAGAACGAGCACCGTGACATGCTGAGTCTCTGGGAAAGCAGAGATCCCCAGTGCTGTTGTGCCTGTGGATAGGCTGCAGAAGGATACTGAAGATCAGCAGTTTCTTTCAGGGCTGGCACCTTCCTTGTGGGAGAAGGAGCCGTAAGTTTGCCTTTTCAGAAAAAAGCTTCTGCCGAGAAAGAGCACCGTGACATGCTGAGTCTCTGGGAAAGCAGAGATCCCCAGTGCTGTTGTGCCTGTGGAGAGGCTTCAGGGGGACGGTGAAGACCAGCAATGTCTTTCAGGGCTGGCACCTTCCTTGTGGGAGAAGGAGCCGTAAGTTTGCCTTTTCAGAAAAAAGCTTCTGCCGAGAAAGAGCACTGTGACATGCTGAGTCTCTGGGAAAGCAGAGATCCCCAGTTTTGTTGTGCCTGTGGATAGGCTGCAGAGGGATACTGAAGATCAGCAGTTTCTTTCAGGGCTGGCACCTTCCTTGTGGGAGAAGGAGCCGTAAGTTTGCCTTTTCAGAAAAAAGCTTCTGCCGAGAAAGAGCACCGTGACATGCTGAGTCTCTGGGAAAGCAGAGATCCCCAGTGCTGTTGTGCCTGTGGATAGGCTGCAGAAGGATACTGAAGATCAGCAGTATCTTTCAGGGCTGGCACCTTCCTTGTGGAGAAGGAGCCGTAAGTTTGCCTTTTCAGAAAAAAGCTTCTGCCGAGAAAGAGCACTGTGACATGCTGAGTCTCTGGGAAAGCAGAGATCCCCAGTTTTGTTGTGCCTGTGGAGAGGCTTCAGGGGGACGGTGAAGACCAGCAATTTCTTTCAGGGCTGGCACCTTCCTTGTGGGAGAAGGAGCCGTAAGTTTGCCTTTTCAGAAAAAAGCTTCTGCCGAGAACGAGCACCGTGACATGCTGAGTCTCTGGGAAAGCAGAGATCCCCAGTGCTGTTGTGCCTGTGGATAGGCTGCAGAAGGATACTGAAGATCAGCAGTTTCTTTCAGGGCTGGCACCTTCCTTGTGGGAGAAGGAGCCGTAAGTTTGCCTTTTCAGAAAAAAGCTTCTGCCGAGAGCGAGCACCGTGACATGCTGAGTCTCTGGGAAAGCAGAGATCCCCATTGCTGTTGTGCCTGTGGATAGGCTGCAGAGGGATACTGAAGATCAGCAGTTTCTTTCAGGGCTGGCACCTTCCTTGTGGGAGAAGGAGCCGTAAGTTTGCCTTTTCAGAAAAAAGCTTCTGCCGAGAACGAGCACCGTGACATGCTGAGTCTCTGGGAAAGCAGAGATCCCCAGTTTTGTTGTGCCTGTGGAGAGGCTTCAGGGGGACGGTGAAGACCAGCAATTTCTTTCAGGGCTGGCACCTTCCTTGTGGGAGAAGGAGCCGTAAGTTTGCCTTTTCAGAAAAAAGCTTCTGCCGAGAACGAGCACCGTGACATGCTGAGTCTCTGGGAAAGCAGAGATCCCCAGTTTTGTTGTGCCTGTGGATAGGCTGCAGAGGGATACTGAAGATCAGCAGTTTCTTTCAGGGCTGGCACCTTCCTTGTGGGAGAAGGAGCCATAAGTTTACCTTTTCAGAAAAAAGCTTCTGCCGAGAAAGAGCACCGTGAAATGCTGAGTCTCTGGGAAAGCAGAGATCCCCAGTGCTGTTGTGCCTGTGGATAGGCTGCAGAGGGATACTGAAGATCAGCAGTTTCTTTCAGGGCTGGCACCTTCCTTGTGGGAGAAGGAGCCGTAAGTTTGCCTTTTCAGAAAAAAGCTTCTGCCGAGAACGAGCACCGTGACATGCTGAGTCTCTGGGAAAGCAGAGATCCCCAGTGCTGTTGTGCCTGTGGATAGGCTGCAGAGGGATACTGAAGATCAGCAGTTTCTTTCAGGGCTGGCACCTTCCTTGTGGGAGAAGGAGCCGTAAGTTTGCCTTTTCAAAAAAAAGCATCTGCCGAGAACGAGCACCGTGACATGCTGAGTCTCTGGGAAAGCAGAGATCCCCAGTGCTGTTGTGCCTGTGGATAGGCTGCAGAAGGATACTGAAGATCAGCAGTTTCTTTCAGGGCTGGCACCTTCCTTGTGGGAGAAGGAGCTGTAAGTTTGCCTTTTCA
This sequence comes from Astur gentilis, assembly GCF_929443795.1. NCBI lineage: Eukaryota > Metazoa > Chordata > Aves > Accipitriformes > Accipitridae > Astur > Astur gentilis. Next base: position 1,333,733 of record NC_064883.1, read on the forward strand.
GAAAAAAGCTTCTGCCGAGAAAGAGCACCGTGACATGCTGAGTCTCTGGGAAAGCAGAGATCCCCAGTTTTGTTGTGCCTGTGGAGAGGCTTCAGGGGGACGGTGAAGACCAGCAATTTCTTTCAGGGCTGGCACCTTCCTTGTGGGAGAAGGAGCCGTAAGTTTGCCTTTTCAGAAAAAAGCTTCTGCCGAGAACGAGCACCGTGACATGGTGAGTCTCTGGGAAAGCAGAGATCCCCAGTGCTGTTGTGCCTGTGGATAGGCTGCAGAGGGATACTGAAGATCAGCAGTTTCTTTCAGGGCTGGCACCTTCCTTGTGGGAGAAGGAGCCATAAGTTTACCTTTTCAGAAAAAAGCTTCTGCCGAGAAAGAGCACCGTGAAATGCTGAGTCTCTGGGAAAGCAGAGATCCCCAGTGCTGTTGTGCCTGTGGATAGGCTGCAGAGGGATACTGAAGATCAGCAGTTTCTTTCAGGGCTGGCACCTTCCTTGTGGGAGAAGGAGCCGTAAGTTTGCCTTTTCAAAAAAAAGCTTCTGCCGAGAACGAGCACCGTGACATGCTGAGTCTCTGGGAAAGCAGAGATCCCCAGTGCTGTTGTGCCTGTGGATAGGCTGCAGAAGGATACTGAAGATCAGCAGTTTCTTTCAGGGCTGGCACCTTCCTTGTGGGAGAAGGAGCCGTAAGTTTGCCTTTTCAGAAAAAAGCTTCTGCCGAGAACGAGCACCGTGACATGCTGAGTCTCTGGGAAAGCAGAGATCCCCAGTGCTGTTGTGCCTGTGGATAGGCTGCAGAGGGATACTGAAGATCAGCAGTTTCTTTCAGGGCTGGCACCTTCCTTGTGGGAGAAGGAGCCGTAAGTTTGCCTTTTCAGAAAAAAGCTTCTGCCGAGAAAGAGCACCGTGACATGCTGAGTCTCTGGGAAAGCAGAGATCCCCAGTTTTGTTGTGCCTGTGGAGAGGCTTCAGGGGGACGGTGAAGACCAGCAATTTCTTTCAGGGCTGGCACCTTCCTTGTGGGAGAAGGAGCCGTAAGTTTGCCTTTTCAGAAAAAAGCTTCTGCCGAGAACGAGCACCGTGACATGCTGAGTCTCTGGGAAAGCAGAGATCCCCAGTGCTGTTGTGCCTGTGGATAGGCTGCAGAGGGATACTGAAGATCAGCAGTTTCTTTCAGGGCTGGCACCTTCCTTGTGGGAGAAGGAGCCATAAGTTTACCTTTTCAGAAAAAAGCTTCTGCCGAGAAAGAGCACCGTGAAATGCTGAGTCTCTGGGAAAGCAGAGATCCCCAGTGCTGTTGTGCCTGTGGATAGGCTGCAGAGGGATACTGAAGATCAGCAGTTTCTTTCAGGGCTGGCACCTTCCTTGTGGGAGAAGGAGCCGTAAGTTTGCCTTTTCAGAAAAAAGCTTCTGCCGAGAAAGAGCACCGTGACATGCTGAGTCTCTGGGAAAGCAGAGATCCCCAGTTTTGTTGTGCCTGTGGAGAGGCTTCAGGGGGACGGTGAAGACCAGCAATGTCTTTCAGGGCTGGCACCTTCCTTGTGGGAGAAGGAGCCGTAAGTTTGCCTTTTCAGAAAAAAGCTTCTGCCGAGAACGAGCACCGTGACATGCTGAGTCTCTGGGAAAGCAGAGATCCCCAGTGCTGTTGTGCCTGTGGATAGGCTGCAGAGGGATACTGAAGATCAGCAGTATCTTTCAGGGCTGGCACCTTCCTTGTGGGAGAAGGAGCCGTAAGTTTGCCTTTTCAGAAAAAAGCTTCTGCCGAGAAAGAGCACTGTGACATGCTGAGTCTCTGGGAAAGCAGAGATCCCCAGTTTTGTTGTGCCTGTGGAGAGGCTTCAGGGGGACGGTGAAGACCAGCAATTTCTTTCAGGGCTGGCACCTTCCTTGTGGGAGAAGGAGCCGTAAGTTTGCCTTTTCAGAAAAAAGCTTCTGCCGAGAAAGAGCACCGTGACATGCTGAGTCTCTGGGAAAGCAGAGATCCCCAGTGCTGTTGTGCCTGTGGATAGGCTGCAGAAGGATACTGAAGATCAGCAGTTTCTTTCAGGGCTGGCACCTTCCTTGTGGGAGAAGGAGCCGTAAGTTTGCCTTTTCAGAAAAAAGCTTCTGCCGAGAACGAGCACCGTGACATGCTGAGTCTCTGGGAAAGCAGAGATCCCCAGTGCTGTTGTGCCTGTGGATAGGCTGCAGAGGGATACTGAAGATCAGCAGTTTCTTTCAGGGCTGGCACCTTCCTTGTGGGAGAAGGAGCCGTAAGTTTGCCTTTTCAAAAAAAAGCTTCTGCCGAGAACGAGCACCGTGACATGCTGAGTCTCTGGGAAAGCAGAGATCCCCAGTTTTGTTGTGCCTGTGGAGAGGCTTCAGGGGGACGGTGAAGACCAGCAATTTCTTTCAGGGCTGGCACCTTCCTTGTGGGAGAAGGAGCCGTAAGTTTGCCTTTTCAGAAAAAAGCTTCTGCCGAGAACGAGCACCGTGACATGCTGAGTCTCTGGGAAAGCAGAGATCCCCAGTGCTGTTGTGCCTGTGGATAGGCTGCAGAGGGATACTGAAGATCAGCAGTTTCTTTCAGGGCTGGCACCTTCCTTGTGGGAGAAGGAGCCATAAGTTTACCTTTTCAGAAAAAAGCTTCTGCCGAGAAAGAGCACCGTGAAATGCTGAGTCTCTGGGAAAGCAGAGATCCCCAGTTTTGTTGTGCCTGTGGAGAGGCTTCAGGGGGACGGTGAAGACCAGCAATTTCTTTCAGGGCTGGCACCTTCCTTGTGGGAGAAGGAGCCGTAAGTTTGCCTTTTCAGAAAAAAGCTTCTGCCGAGAAAGAGCACCGTGACATGCTGAGTCTCTGGGAAAGCAGAGATCCCCAGTGCTGTTGTGCCTGTGGATAGGCTGCAGAAGGATACTGAAGATCAGCAGTTTCTTTCAGGGCTGGCACCTTCCTTGTGGGAGAAGGAGCCGTAAGTTTGCCTTTTCAGAAAAAAGCTTCTGCCGAGAACGAGCACCGTGACATGCTGAGTCTCTGGGAAAGCAGAGATCCCCAGTGCTGTTGTGCCTGTGGATAGGCTGCAGAGGGATACTGAAGATCAGCAGTTTCTTTCAGGGCTGGCACCTTCCTTGTGGGAGAAGGAGCCGTAAGTTTGCCTTTTCAGAAAAAAGCTTCTGCCGAGAACGAGCACCGTGACATGCTGAGTCTCTGGGAAAGCAGAGATCCCCAGTGCTGTTGTGCCTGTGGATAGGCTGCAGAGGGATACTGAAGATCAGCAGTTTCTTTCAGGGCTGGCACCTTCCTTGTGGGAGAAGGAGCCATAAGTTTACCTTTTCAGAAAAAAGCTTCTGCCGAGAAAGAGCACCGTGAAATGCTGAGTCTCTGGGAAAGCAGAGATCCCCAGTGCTGTTGTGCCTGTGGATAGGCTGCAGAGGGATACTGAAGATCAGCAGTTTCTTTCAGGGCTGGCACCTTCCTTGTGGGAGAAGGAGCCGTAAGTTTGCCTTTTCAGAAAAAAGCTTCTGCCGAGAAAGAGCACTGTGACATGCTGAGTCTCTGGGAAAGCAGAGATCCCCAGTTTTGTTGTGCCTGTGGAGAGGCTTCAGGGGGACGGTGAAGACCAGCAATTTCTTTCAGGGCTGGCACCTTCCTTGTGGGAGAAGGAGCCGTAAGTTTGCCTTTTCAGAAAAAAGCTTCTGCCGAGAAAGAGCACCGTGACATGCTGAGTCTCTGGGAAAGCAGAGATCCCCAGTGCTGTTGTGCCTGTGGATAGGCTGCAGAAGGATACTGAAGATCAGCAGTATCTTTCAGGGCTGGCACCTTCCTTGTGGGAGAAGGAGCCGTAAGTTTGCCTTTTCAGAAAAAAGCTTCTGCCGAGAAAGAGCACTGTGACATGCTGAGTCTCTGGGAAAGCAGAGATCCCCAGTGCTGTTGTGCCTGTGGAGAGGCTTCAGGGGGACGGTGAAGACCAGCAATTTCTTTCAGGGCTGGCACCTTCCTTGTGGGAGAAGGAGCCGTAAGTTTGCCTTTTCAGAAAAAAGCTTCTGCCGAGAAAGAGCACCGTGACATGCTGAGTCTCTGGGAAAGCAGAGATCCCCAGTTTTGTTGTGCCTGTGGAGAGGCTTCAGGGGGACGGTGAAGACCAGCAATTTCTTTCAGGGCTGGCACCTTCCTTGTGGGAGAAGGAGCCGTAAGTTTGCCTTTTCAGAAAAAAGCTTCTGCCGAGAACGAGCACCGTGACATGCTGAGTCTCTGGGAAAGCAGAGATCCCCAGTGCTGTTGTGCCTGTGGATAGGCTGCAGAGGGATACTGAAGATCAGCAGTTTCTTTCAGGGCTGGCACCTTCCTTGTGGGAGAAGGAGCCATAAGTTTACCTTTTCAGAAAAAAGCTTCTGCCGAGAAAGAGCACCGTGAAATGCTGAGTCTCTGGGAAAGCAGAGATCCCCAGTGCTGTTGTGCCTGTGGATAGGCTGCAGAGGGATACTGAAGATCAGCAGTTTCTTTCAGGGCTGGCACCTTCCTTGTGGGAGAAGGAGCCGTAAGTTTGCCTTTTCAGAAAAAAGCTTCTGCCGAGAAAGAGCACTGTGACATGCTGAGTCTCTGGGAAAGCAGAGATCCCCAGTTTTGTTGTGCCTGTGGAGAGGCTTCAGGGGGACGGTGAAGACCAGCAATTTCTTTCAGGGCTGGCACCTTCCTTGTGGGAGAAGGAGCCGTAAGTTTGCCTTTTCAGAAAAAAGCTTCTGCCGAGAAAGAGCACCGTGACATGCTGAGTCTCTGGGAAAGCAGAGATCCCCAGTGCTGTTGTGCCTGTGGATAGGCTGCAGAGGGATACTGAAGATCAGCAGTATCTTTCAGGGCTGGCACCTTCCTTGTGGGAGAAGGAGCCGTAAGTTTGCCTTTTCAGAAAAAAGCTTCTGCCGAGAAAGAGCACTGTGACATGCTGAGTCTCTGGGAAAGCAGAGATCCCCAGTTTTGTTGTGCCTGTGGAGAGGCTTCAGGGGGACGGTGAAGACCAGCAATTTCTTTCAGGGCTGGCACCTTCCTTGTGGGAGAAGGAGCCGTAAGTTTGCCTTTTCAGAAAAAAGCTTCTGCCGAGAAAGAGCACCGTGACATGCTGAGTCTCTGGGAAAGCAGAGATCCCCAGTGCTGTTGTGCCTGTGGATAGGCTGCAGAAGGATACTGAAGATCAGCAGTTTCTTTCAGGGCTGGCACCTTCCTTGTGGGAGAAGGAGCCGTAAGTTTGCCTTTTCAGAAAAAAGCTTCTGCCGAGAACGAGCACCGTGACATGCTGAGTCTCTGGGAAAGCAGAGATCCCCAGTGCTGTTGTGCCTGTGGATAGGCTGCAGAGGGATACTGAAGATCAGCAGTTTCTTTCAGGGCTGGCACCTTCCTTGTGGGAGAAGGAGCCGTAAGTTTGCCTTTTCAGAAAAAAGCTTCTGCCGAGAACGAGCACCGTGACATGCTGAGTCTCTGGGAAAGCAGAGATCCCCAGTTTTGTTGTGCCTGTGGAGAGGCTTCAGGGGGACGGTGAAGACCAGCAATTTCTTTCAGGGCTGGCACCTTCCTTGTGGGAGAAGGAGCCGTAAGTTTGCCTTTTCAGAAAAAAGCTTCTGCCGAGAACGAGCACCGTGACATGCTGAGTCTCTGGGAAAGCAGAGATCCCCAGTGCTGTTGTGCCTGTGGATAGGCTGCAGAGGGATACCAAAGATCAGCAGTTTCTTTCAGGGCTGGCACCTTCCTTGTGGGAGAAGGAGCCATAAGTTTACCTTTTCAGAAAAAAGCTTCTGCCGAGAAAGAGCACCGTGAAATGCTGAGTCTCTGGGAAAGCAGAGATCCCCAGTGCTGTTGTGCCTGTGGATAGGCTGCAGAGGGATACTGAAGATCAGCAGTTTCTTTCAGGGCTGGCACCTTCCTTGTGGGAGAAGGAGCCGTAAGTTTGCCTTTTCAGAAAAAAGCTTCTGCCGAGAAAGAGCACTGTGACATGCTGAGTCTCTGGGAAAGCAGAGATCCCCAGTTTTGTTGTGCCTGTGGAGAGGCTTCAGGGGGACGGTGAAGACCAGCAATTTCTTTCAGGGCTGGCACCTTCCTTGTGGGAGAAGGAGCCGTAAGTTTGCCTTTTCAGAAAAAAGCTTCTGCCGAGAACGAGCACCGTGACATGCTGAGTCTCTGGGAAAGCAGAGATCCCCAGTGCTGTTGTGCCTGTGGATAGGCTGCAGAGGGATACTGAAGATCAGCAGTTTCTTTCAGGGCTGGCACCTTCCTTGTGGGAGAAGGAGCCATAAGTTTACCTTTTCAGAAAAAAGCTTCTGCCGAGAAAGAGCACCGTGAAATGCTGAGTCTCTGGGAAAGCAGAGATCCCCAGTGCTGTTGTGCCTGTGGATAGGCTGCAGAGGGATACTGAAGATCAGCAGTTTCTTTCAGGGCTGGCACCTTCCTTGTGGGAGAAGGAGCCGTAAGTTTGCCTTTTCAAAAAAAAGCTTCTGCCGAGAACGAGCACCGTGACATGCTGAGTCTCTGGGAAAGCAGAGATCCCCAGTGCTGTTGTGCCTGTGGATAGGCTGCAGAAGGATACTGAAGATCAGCAGTTTCTTTCAGGGCTGGCACCTTCCTTGTGGGAGAAGGAGCCGTAAGTTTGCCTTTTCAGAAAAAAGCTTCTGCCGAGAAAGAGCACCGTGACATGCTGAGTCTCTGGGAAAGCAGAGATCCCCAGTGCTGTTGTGCCTGTGGAGAGGCTTCAGGGGGACGGTGAAGACCAGCAATGTCTTTCAGGGCTGGCACCTTCCTTGTGGGAGAAGGAGCCGTAAGTTTGCCTTTTCAGAAAAAAGCTTCTGCCGAGAACGAGCACCGTGACATGCTGAGTCTCTGGGAAAGCAGAGATCCCCAGTGCTGTTGTGCCTGTGGATCGGCTGCAGAGGGATACTGAAGATCAGCAGTATCTTTCAGGGCTGGCACCTTCCTTGTGGGAGAAGGAGCCGTAAGTTTGCCTTTTCAGAAAAAAGCTTCTGCCGAGAAAGAGCACTGTGACATGCTGAGTCTCTGGGAAAGCAGAGATCCCCAGTTTTGTTGTGCCTGTGGATAGGCTTCAGGGGGGCGGTGAAGACCAGCAATTTCTTTCAGGGCTGGCACCTTCCTTGTGGGAGAAGGAGCCGTAAGTTTGCCTTTTCAGAAAAAAGCTTCTGCCGAGAAAGAGCACCGTGACATGCTGAGTCTCTGGGAAAGCAGAGATCCCCAGTGCTGTTGTGCCTGTGGATAGGCTGCAGAAGGATACTGAAGATCAGCAGTTTCTTTCAGGGCTGGCACCTTCCTTGTGGGAGAAGCAGCCGTAAGTTTGCCTTTTCAGAAAAAAGCTTCTGCCGAGAACGAGCACGGTGACATGCTGAGTCTCTGGGAAAGCAGAGATCCCCAGTGCTGTTGTGCCTGTGGATAGGCTGCAGAGGGATACTGAAGATCAGCAGTTTCTTTCAGGGCTGGCACCTTCCTTGTGGGAGAAGGAGCCGTAAGTTTGCCTTTTCAGAAAAAAGCTTCTGCCGAGAACGAGCACCGTGACATGCTGAGTCTCTGGGAAAGCAGAGATCCCCATTTTTGTTGTGCCTGTGGAGAGGCTTCAGGGGGACGGTGAAGACCAGCAATTTCTTTCAGGGCTGGCACCTTCCTTGTGGGAGAAGGAGCCGTAAGTTTGCCTTTTCAGAAAAAAGCTTCTGCCGAGAACGAGCACCGTGACATGCTGAGTCTCTGGGAAAGCAGAGATCCCCAGTGCTGTTGTGCCTGTGGATAGGCTGCAGAGGGATACTGAAGATCAGCAGTTTCTTTCAGGGCTGGCACCTTCCTTGTGGGAGAAGGAGCCATAAGTTTACCTTTTCAGAAAAAAGCTTCTGCCGAGAAAGAGCACCGTGAAATGCTGAGTCTCTGGGAAAGCAGAGATCCCCAGTGCTGTTGTGCCTGTGGATAGGCTACAGAGGGATACTGAAGATCAGCAGTTTCTTTCAGGGCTGGCACCTTCCTTGTGGGAGAAGGAGCCGTAAGTTTGCCTTTTCAGAAAAAAGCTTCTGCCGAGAAAGAGCACTGTGACATGCTGAGTCTCTGGGAAAGCAGAGATCCCCAGTTTTGTTGTGCCTGTGGAGAGGCTTCAGGGGGACGGTGAAGACCAGCAATTTCTTTCAGGGCTGGCACCTTCCTTGTGGGAGAAGGAGCCGTAAGTTTGCCTTTTCAGAAAAAAGCTTCTGCCGAGAAAGAGCACCGTGACATGCTGAGTCTCTGGGAAAGCAGAGATCCCCAGTGCTGTTGTGCCTGTGGATAGGCTGCAGAAGGATACTGAAGATCAGCAGTATCTTTCAGGGCTGGCACCTTCCTTGTGGGAGAAGGAGCCGTAAGTTTGCCTTTTCAGAAAAAAGCTTCTGCCGAGAAAGAGCACTGTGACATGCTGAGTCTCTGGGAAAGCAGAGATCCCCAGTTTTGTTGTGCCTGTGGAGAGGCTTCAGGGGGACGGTGAAGACCAGCAATTTCTTTCAGGGCTGGCACCTTCCTTGTGGGAGAAGGAGCCGTAAGTTTGCCTTTTCAGAAAAAAGCTTCTGCCGAGAAAGAGCACCGTGACATGCTGAGTCTCTGGGAAAGCAGAGATCCCCAGTGCTGTTGTGCCTGTGGATAGGCTGCAGAAGGATACTGAAGATCAGCAGTTTCTTTCAGGGCTGGCACCTTCCTTGTGGGAGAAGGAGCCGTAAGTTTGCCTTTTCAGAAAAAAGCTTCTGCCGAGAACGAGCACCGTGACATGCTGAGTCTCTGGGAAAGCAGAGATCCCCAGTGCTGTTGTGCCTGTGGATAGGCTGCAGAGGGATACTGAAGATCAGCAGTTTCTTTCAGGGCTGGCACCTTCCTTGTGGGAGAAGGAGCCGTAAGTTTGCCTTTTCAAAAAAAAGCTTCTGCCGAGAACGAGCACCGTGACATGCTGAGTCTCTGGGAAAGCAGAGATCCCCAGTTTTGTTGTGCCTGTGGAGAGGCTTCAGGGGGACGGTGAAGACCAGCAATTTCTTTCAGGGCTGGCACCTTCCTTGTGGGAGAAGGAGCCGTAAGTTTGCCTTTTCAGAAAAAAGCTTCTGCCGAGAACGAGCACCGTGACATGCTGAGTCTCTGGGAAAGCAGAGATCCCCAGTGCTGTTGTGCCTGTGGATAGGCTGCAGAGGGATACTGAAGATCAGCAGTTTCTTTCAGGGCTGGCACCTTCCTTGTGGGAGAAGGAGCCATAAGTTTACCTTTTCAGAAAAAAGCTTCTGCCGAGAAAGAGCACCGTGAAATGCTGAGTCTCTGGGAAAGCAGAGATCCCCAGTGCTGTTGTGCCTGTGGATAGGCTGCAGAGGGATACTGAAGATCAGCAGTTTCTTTCAGGGCTGGCACCTTCCTTGTGGGAGAAGGAGCCGTAAGTTTGCCTTTTCAGAAAAAAGCTTCTGCCGAGAAAGAGCACTGTGACATGCTGAGTCTCTGGGAAAGCAGAGATCCCCAGTTTTGTTGTGCCTGTGGAGAGGCTTCAGGGGGACGGTGAAGACCAGCAATTTCTTTCAGGGCTGGCACCTTCCTTGTGGGAGAAGGAGCCGTAAGTTTGCCTTTTCAGAAAAAAGCTTCTGCCGAGAAAGAGCACCGTGACATGCTGAGTCTCTGGGAAAGCAGAGATCCCCAGTGCTGTTGTGCCTGTGGATAGGCTGCAGAGGGATACTGAAGATCAGCAGTATCTTTCAGGGCTGGCACCTTCCTTGTGGGAGAAGGAGCCGTAAGTTTGCCTTTTCAGAAAAAAGCTTCTGCCGAGAAAGAGCACTGTGACATGCTGAGTCTCTGGGAAAGCAGAGATCCCCAGTTTTGTTGTGCCTGTGGAGAGGCTTCAGGGGGACGGTGAAGACCAGCAATTTCTTTCAGGGCTGGCACCTTCCTTGTGGGAGAAGGAGCCGTAAGTTTGCCTTTTCAGAAAAAAGCTTCTGCCGAGAAAGAGCACCGTGACATGCTGAGTCTCTGGGAAAGCAGAGATCCCCAGTGCTGTTGTGCCTGTGGATAGGCTGCAGAAGGATACTGAAGATCAGCAGTTTCTTTCAGGGCTGGCACCTTCCTTGTGGGAGAAGGAGCCGTAAGTTTGCCTTTTCAGAAAAAAGCTTCTGCCGAGAACGAGCACCGTGACATGCTGAGTCTCTGGGAAAGCAGAGATCCCCAGTGCTGTTGTGCCTGTGGATAGGCTGCAGAGGGATACTGAAGATCAGCAGTTTCTTTCAGGGCTGGCACCTTCCTTGTGGGAGAAGGAGCCGTAAGTTTGCCTTTTCAAAAAAAAGCTTCTGCCGAGAACGAGCACCGTGACATGCTGAGTCTCTGGGAAAGCAGAGATCCCCAGTTTTGTTGTGCCTGTGGAGAGGCTTCAGGGGGACGGTGAAGACCAGCAATTTCTTTCAGGGCTGGCACCTTCCTTGTGGGAGAAGGAGCCGTAAGTTTGCCTTTTCAGAAAAAAGCTTCTGCCGAGAACGAGCACCGTGACATGCTGAGTCTCTGGGAAAGCAGAGATCCCCAGTGCTGTTGTGCCTGTGGATAGGCTGCAGAGGGATACTGAAGATCAGCAGTTTCTTTCAGGGCTGGCACCTTCCTTGTGGGAGAAGGAGCCGTAAGTTTACCTTTTCAGAAAAAAGCTTCTGCCGAGAAAGAGCACCGTGAAATGCTGAGTCTCTGGGAAAGCAGAGATCCCCAGTGCTGTTGTGCCTGTGGATAGGCTGCAGAGGGATACTGAAGATCAGCAGTTTCTTTCAGGGCTGGCACCTTCCTTGTGGGAGAAGGAGCCGTAAGTTTGCCTTTTCAGAAAAAAGCTTCTGCCGAGAAAGAGCACTGTGACATGCTGAGTCTCTGGGAAAGCAGAGATCCCCAGTTTTGTTGTGCCTGTGGAGAGGCTTCAGGGGGACGGTGAAGACCAGCAATTTCTTTCAGGGCTGGCACCTTCCTTGTGGGAGAAGGAGCCGTAAGTTTGCCTTTTCAGAAAAAAGCTTCTGCCGAGAAAGAGCACCGTGACATGCTGAGTCTCTGGGAAAGCAGAGATCCCCAGTGCTGTTGTGCCTGTGGATAGGCTGCAGAAGGATACTGAAGATCAGCAGTTTCTTTCAGGGCTGGCACCTTCCTTGTGGGAGAAGGAGCCGTAAGTTTGCCTTTTCAGAAAAAAGCTTCTGCCGAGAACGAGCACCGTGACATGCTGAGTCTCTGGGAAAGCAGAGATCCCCAGTGCTGTTGTGCCTGTGGATAGGCTGCAGAGGGATACTGAAGATCAGCAGTTTCTTTCAGGGCTGGCACCTTCCTTGTGGGAGAAGGAGCCGTAAGTTTGCCTTTTCAAAAAAAAGCATCTGCCGAGAACGAGCACCGTGACATGCTGAGTCTCTGGGAAAGCAGAGATCCCCAGTGCTGTTGTGCCTGTGGATAGGCTGCAGAAGGATACTGAAGATCAGCAGTTTCTTTCAGGGCTGGCACCTTCCTTGTGGGAGAAGGAGCCGTAAGTTTGCCTTTTCAAAAAAAAGCTTCTGCCGAGAACGAGCACCGTGACATGGTGAGTCTCTGGGAAAGCAGAGATCCCCAGTGCTGTTGTGCCTGTGGATAGGCTGCAGAAGGATACTGAAGATCAGCAGTTTCTTTCAGGGCTGGCACCTTCCTTGTGGGAGAAGGAGCCGTAAGTTTGCCTTTTCAGAAAAAAGCTTCTGCCGAGAAAGAGCACCGTGACATGCTGAGTCTCTGGGAAAGCAGAGATCCCCAGTTTTGTTGTGCCTGTGGAGAGGCTTCAGGGGGACGGTGAAGACCAGCAATTTCTTTCAGGGCTGGCACCTTCCTTGTGGGAGAAGGAGCCGTAAGTTTGCCTTTTCAGAAAAAAGCTTCTGCCGAGAACGAGCACCGTGACATGCTGAGTCTCTGGGAAAGCAGAGATCCCCAGTGCTGTTGTGCCTGTGGATAGGCTGCAGAGGGATACTGAAGATCAGCAGTTTCTTTCAGGGCTGGCACCTTCCTTGTGGGAGAAGGAGCCGTAAGTTTGCCTTTTCAGAAAAAAGCTTCTGCCGAGAAAGAGCACCGTGACATGCTGAGTCTCTGGGAAAGCAGAGATCCCCAGTGCTGTTGTGCCTGTGGATAGGCTGCAGAAGGATACTGAAGATCAGCAGTTTCTTTCAGGGCTGGCACCTTCCTTGTGGGAGAAGGAGCCGTAAGTTTGCCTTTTCAAAAAAAAGCTTCTGCCGAGAACGAGCACCGTGACATGCTGAGTCTCTGGGAAAGCAGAGATCCCCAGTGCTGTTGTGCCTGTGGATAGGCTGCAGAGGGATACTGAAGATCAGCAGTTTCTTTCAGGGCTGGCACCTTCCTTGTGGGAGAAGGAGCCGTAAGTTTGCCTTTTCAGAAAAAAGCTTCTGCCGAGAAAGAGCACCGTGACATGCTGAGTCTCTGGGAAAGCAGAGATCCCCAGTTTTGTTGTGCCTGTGGAGAGGCTTCAGGGGGACGGTGAAGACCAGCAATTTCTTTCAGGGCTGGCACCTTCCTTGTGGGAGAAGGAGCCGTAAGTTTGCCTTTTCAGAAAAAAGCTTCTGCCGAGAACGAGCACCGTGACATGCTGAGTCTCTGGGAAAGCAGAGATCCCCAGTGCTGTTGTGCCTGTGGATAGGCTGCAGAGGGATACTGAAGATCAGCAGTTTCTTTCAGGGCTGGCACCTTCCTTGTGGGAGAAGGAGCCATAAGTTTACCTTTTCAGAAAAAAGCTTCTGCCGAGAAAGAGCACCGTGAAATGCTGAGTCTCTGGGAAAGCAGAGATCCCCAGTGCTGTTGTGCCTGTGGATAGGCTGCAGAGGGATACTGAAGATCAGCAGTTTCTTTCAGGGCTGGCACCTTCCTTGTGGGAGAAGGAGCCGTAAGTTTGCCTTTTCAGAAAAAAGCTTCTGCCGAGAAAGAGCACCGTGACATGCTGAGTCTCTGGGAAAGCAGAGATCCCCAGTGCTGTTGTGCCTGTGGATAGGCTGCAGAAGGATACTGAAGATCAGCAGTTTCTTTCAGGGCTGGCACCTTCCTTGTGGGAGAAGGAGCCGTAAGTTTGCCTTTTCAGAAAAAAGCTTCTGCCGAGAAAGAGCACCGTGACATGCTGAGTCTCTGGGAAAGCAGAGATCCCCAGTTTTGTTGTGCCTGTGGAGAGGCTTCAGGGGGACGGTGAAGACCAGCAATGTCTTTCAGGGCTGGCACCTTCCTTGTGGGAGAAGGAGCCATAAGTTTACCTTTTCAGAAAAAAGCTTCTGCCGAGAACGAGCACCGTGACATGCTGAGTCTCTGGGAAAGCAGAGATCCCCAGTGCTGTTGTGCCTGTGGATAGGCTGCAGAGGGATACTGAAGATCAGCAGTATCTTTCAGGGCTGGCACCTTCCTTGTGGGAGAAGGAGCCGTAAGTTTGCCTTTTCAGAAAAAAGCTTCTGCCGAGAAAGAGCACTGTGACATGCTGAGTCTCTGGGAAAGCAGAGATCCCCAGTTTTGTTGTGCCTGTGGAGAGGCTTCAGGGGGACGGTGAAGACCAGCAATTTCTTTCAGGGCTGGCACCTTCCTTGTGGGAGAAGGAGCCGTAAGTTTGCCTTTTCAGAAAAAAGCTTCTGCCGAGAACGAGCACCGTGACATGCTGAGTCTCTGGGAAAGCAGAGATCCCCAGTGCTGTTGTGCCTGTGGATAGGCTGCAGAGGGATACTGAAGATCAGCAGTTTCTTTCAGGGCTGGCACCTTCCTTGTGGGAGAAGGAGCCGTAAGTTTGCCTTTTCAAAAAAAAGCTTCTGCCGAGAACGAGCACCGTGACATGCTGAGTCTCTGGGAAAGCAGAGATCCCCAGTGCTGTTGTGCCTGTGGATAGGCTGCAGAAGGATACTGAAGATCAGCAGTTTCTTTCAGGGCTGGCACCTTCCTTGTGGGAGAAGGAGCCGTAAGTTTGCCTTTTCAGAAAAAAGCTTCTGCCGAGAACGAGCACCGTGACATGCTGAGTCTCTGGGAAAGCAGAGATCCCCAGTGCTGTTGTGCCTGTGGATAGGCTGCAGAGGGATACTGAAGATCAGCAGTTTCTTTCAGGGCTGGCACCTTCCTTGTGGGAGAAGGAGCCATAAGTTTACCTTTTCAGAAAAAAGCTTCTGCCGAGAAAGAGCACCGTGAAATGCTGAGTCTCTGGGAAAGCAGAGATCCCCAGTGCTGTTGTGCCTGTGGATAGGCTGCAGAGGGATACTGAAGATCAGCAGTTTCTTTCAGGGCTGGCACCTTCCTTGTGGGAGAAGGAGCCGTAAGTTTGCCTTTTCAGAAAAAAGCTTCTGCCGAGAAAGAGCACTGTGACATGCTGAGTCTCTGGGAAAGCAGAGATCCCCAGTTTTGTTGTGCCTGTGGAGAGGCTTCAGGGGGACGGTGAAGACCAGCAATTTCTTTCAGGGCTGGCACCTTCCTTGTGGGAGAAGGAGCCGTAAGTTTGCCTTTTCAGAAAAAAGCTTCTGCCGAGAAAGAGCACCGTGACATGCTGAGTCTCTGGGAAAGCAGAGATCCCCAGTGCTGTTGTGCCTGTGGATAGGCTGCAGAGGGATACTGAAGATCAGCAGTATCTTTCAGGGCTGGCACCTTCCTTGTGGGAGAAGGAGCCGTAAGTTTGCCTTTTCAGAAAAAAGCTTCTGCCGAGAAAGAGCACCGTGAAATGCTGAGTCTCTGGGAAAGCAGAGATCCCCAGTTTTGTTGTGCCTGTGGAGAGGCTTCAGGGGGACGGTGAAGACCAGCAATTTCTTTCAGGGCTGGCACCTTCCTTGTGGGAGAAGGAGCCGTAAGTTTGCCTTTTCAGAAAAAAGCTTCTGCCGAGAACGAGCACCGTGACATGCTGAGTCTCTGGGAAAGCAGAGATCCCCAGTGCTGTTGTGCCTGTGGATAGGCTGCAGAGGGATACTGAAGATCAGCAGTTTCTTTCAGGGCTGGCACCTTCCTTGTGGGAGAAGGAGCCGTAAGTTTGCCTTTTCAGAAAAAAGCTTCTGCCGAGAAAGAGCACCGTGACATGCTGAGTCTCTGGGAAAGCAGAGATCCCCAGTGCTGTTGTGCCTGTGGATAGGCTGCAGAAGGATACTGAAGATCAGCAGTTTCTTTCAGGGCTGGCACCTTCCTTGTGGGAGAAGGAGCCGTAAGTTTGCCTTTTCAGAAAAAAGCTTCTGCCGAGAAAGAGCACCGTGACATGCTGAGTCTCTGGGAAAGCAGAGATCCCCAGTGCTGTTGTGCCTGTGGATAGGCTGCAGAAGGATACTGAAGATCAGCAGTTTCTTTCAGGGCTGGCACCTTCCTTGTGGGAGAAGGAGCCGTAAGTTTGCCTTTTCAGAAAAAAGCTTCTGCCGAGAAAGAGCACCGTGACATGCTGAGTCTCTGGGAAAGCAGAGATCCCCAGTTTTGTTGTGCCTGTGGAGAGGCTTCAGGGGGACGGTGAAGACCAGCAATGTCTTTCAGGGCTGGCACCTTCCTTGTGGGAGAAGGAGCCATAAGTTTACCTTTTCAGAAAAAAGCTTCTGCCGAGAACGAGCACCGTGACATGCTGAGTCTCTGGGAAAGCAGAGATCCCCAGTGCTGTTGTGCCTGTGGATAGGCTGCAGAGGGATACTGAAGATCAGCAGTATCTTTCAGGGCTGGCACCTTCCTTGTGGGAGAAGGAGCCGTAAGTTTGCCTTTTCAGAAAAAAGCTTCTGCCGAGAAAGAGCACTGTGACATGCTGAGTCTCTGGGAAAGCAGAGATCCCCAGTTTTGTTGTGCCTGTGGAGAGGCTTCAGGGGGACGGTGAAGACCAGCAATTTCTTTCAGGGCTGGCACCTTCCTTGTGGGAGAAGGAGCCGTAAGTTTGCCTTTTCAGAAAAAAGCTTCTGCCGAGAACGAGCACCGTGACATGCTGAGTCTCTGGGAAAGCAGAGATCCCCAGTGCTGTTGTGCCTGTGGATAGGCTGCAGAGGGATACTGAAGATCAGCAGTTTCTTTCAGGGCTGGCACCTTCCTTGTGGGAGAAGGAGCCGTAAGTTTGCCTTTTCAGAAAAAAGCTTCTGCCGAGAACGAGCACCGTGACATGCTGAGTCTCTGGGAAAGCAGAGATCCCCAGTGCTGTTGTGCCTGTGGATAGGCTGCAGAGGGATACTGAAGATCAGCAGTTTCTTTCAGGGCTGGCACCTTCCTTGTGGGAGAAGGAGCCATAAGTTTACCTTTTCAGAAAAAAGCTTCTGCCGAGAAAGAGCACCGTGAAATGCTGAGTCTCTGGGAAAGCAGAGATCCCCAGTGCTGTTGTGCCTGTGGATAGGCTGCAGAGGGATACTGAAGATCAGCAGTATCTTTCAGGGCTGGCACCTTCCTTGTGGGAGAAGGAGCCGTAAGTTTGCCTTTTCAGAAAAAAGCTTCTGCCGAGAAAGAGCACCGTGAAATGCTGAGTCTCTGGGAAAGCAGAGATCCCCAGTTTTGTTGTGCCTGTGGAGAGGCTTCAGGGGGACGGTGAAGACCAGCAATTTCTTTCAGGGCTGGCACCTTCCTTGTGGGAGAAGGAGCCGTAAGTTTGCCTTTTCAGAAAAAAGCTTCTGCCGAGAACGAGCACCGTGACATGCTGAGTCTCTGGGAAAGCAGAGATCCCCAGTGCTGTTGTGCCTGTGGATAGGCTGCAGAGGGATACTGAAGATCAGCAGTTTCTTTCAGGGCTGGCACCTTCCTTGTGGGAGAAGGAGCCGTAAGTTTGCCTTTTCAGAAAAAAGCTTCTGCCGAGAAAGAGCACCGTGACATGCTGAGTCTCTGGGAAAGCAGAGATCCCCAGTGCTGTTGTGCCTGTGGATAGGCTGCAGAAGGATACTGAAGATCAGCAGTTTCTTTCAGGGCTGGCACCTTCCTTGTGGGAGAAGGAGCCGTAAGTTTGCCTTTTCAGAAAAAAGCTTCTGCCGAGAACGAGCACCGTGACATGCTGAGTCTCTGGGAAAGCAGAGATCCCCAGTGCTGTTGTGCCTGTGGATAGGCTGCAGAGGGATACTGAAGATCAGCAGTTTCTTTCAGGGCTGGCACCTTCCTTGTGGGAGAAGGAGCCGTAAGTTTGCCTTTTCAGAAAAAAGCTTCTGCCGAGAAAGAGCACCGTGACATGCTGAGTCTCTGGGAAAGCAGAGATCCCCAGTTTTGTTGTGCCTGTGGAGAGGCTTCAGGGGGACGGTGAAGACCAGCAATTTCTTTCAGGGCTGGCACCTTCCTTGTGGGAGAAGGAGCCGTAAGTTTGCCTTTTCAGAAAAAAGCTTCTGCCGAGAACGAGCACCGTGACATGCTGAGTCTCTGGGAAAGCAGAGATCCCCAGTGCTGTTGTGCCTGTGGATAGGCTGCAGAGGGATACTGAAGATCAGCAGTTTCTTTCAGGGCTGGCACCTTCCTTGTGGGAGAAGGAGCCATAAGTTTACCTTTTCAGAAAAAAGCTTCTGCCGAGAAAGAGCACCGTGAAATGCTGAGTCTCTGGGAAAGCAGAGATCCCCAGTGCTGTTGTGCCTGTGGATAGGCTGCAGAGGGATACTGAAGATCAGCAGTTTCTTTCAGGGCTGGCACCTTCCTTGTGGGAGAAGGAGCCGTAAGTTTGCCTTTTCAGAAAAAAGCTTCTGCCGAGAAAGAGCACCGTGACATGCTGAGTCTCTGGGAAAGCAGAGATCCCCAGTGCTGTTGTGCCTGTGGATAGGCTGCAGAAGGATACTGAAGATCAGCAGTTTCTTTCAGGGCTGGCACCTTCCTTGTGGGAGAAGGAGCCGTAAGTTTGCCTTTTCAGAAAAAAGCTTCTGCCGAGAAAGAGCACCGTGACATGCTGAGTCTCTGGGAAAGCAGAGATCCCCAGTGCTGTTGTGCCTGTGGAGAGGCTTCAGGGGGACGGTGAAGACCAGCAATGTCTTTCAGGGCTGGCACCTTCCTTGTGGGAGAAGGAGCCATAAGTTTACCTTTTCAGAAAAAAGCTTCTGCCGAGAACGAGCACCGTGACATGCTGAGTCTCTGGGAAAGCAGAGATCCCCAGTGCTGTTGTGCCTGTGGATAGGCTGCAGAGGGATACTGAAGATCAGCAGTATCTTTCAGGGCTGGCACCTTCCTTGTGGGAGAAGGAGCCGTAAGTTTGCCTTTTCAGAAAAAAGCTTCTGCCGAGAAAGAGCACTGTGACATGCTGAGTCTCTGGGAAAGCAGAGATCCCCAGTTTTGTTGTGCCTGTGGAGAGGCTTCAGGGGGACGGTGAAGACCAGCAATTTCTTTCAGGGCTGGCACCTTCCTTGTGGGAGAAGGAGCCGTAAGTTTGCCTTTTCAGAAAAAAGCTTCTGCCGAGAACGAGCACCGTGACATGCTGAGTCTCTGGGAAAGCAGAGATCCCCAGTGCTGTTGTGCCTGTGGATAGGCTGCAGAGGGATACTGAAGATCAGCAGTTTCTTTCAGGGCTGGCACCTTCCTTGTGGGAGAAGGAGCCGTAAGTTTGCCTTTTCAAAAAAAAGCTTCTGCCGAGAACGAGCACCGTGACATGCTGAGTCTCTGGGAAAGCAGAGATCCCCAGTGCTGTTGTGCCTGTGGATAGGCTGCAGAAGGATACTGAAGATCAGCAGTTTCTTTCAGGGCTGGCACCTTCCTTGTGGGAGAAGGAGCCGTAAGTTTGCCTTTTCAGAAAAAAGCTTCTGCCGAGAACGAGCACCGTGACATGCTGAGTCTCTGGGAAAGCAGAGATCCCCAGTGCTGTTGTGCCTGTGGATAGGCTGCAGAGGGATACTGAAGATCAGCAGTTTCTTTCAGGGCTGGCACCTTCCTTGTGGGAGAAGGAGCCATAAGTTTACCTTTTCAGAAAAAAGCTTCTGCCGAGAAAGAGCACCGTGAAATGCTGAGTCTCTGGGAAAGCAGAGATCCCCAGTGCTGTTGTGCCTGTGGATAGGCTGCAGAGGGATACTGAAGATCAGCAGTATCTTTCAGGGCTGGCACCTTCCTTGTGGGAGAAGGAGCCGTAAGTTTGCCTTTTCAGAAAAAAGCTTCTGCCGAGAAAGAGCACCGTGAAATGCTGAGTCTCTGGGAAAGCAGAGATCCCCAGTTTTGTTGTGCCTGTGGAGAGGCTTCAGGGGGACGGTGAAGACCAGCAATTTCTTTCAGGGCTGGCACCTTCCTTGTGGGAGAAGGAGCCGTAAGTTTGCCTTTTCAGAAAAAAGCTTCTGCCGAGAACGAGCACCGTGACATGCTGAGTCTCTGGGAAAGCAGAGATCCCCAGTGCTGTTGTGCCTGTGGATAGGCTGCAGAGGGATACTGAAGATCAGCAGTTTCTTTCAGGGCTGGCACCTTCCTTGTGGGAGAAGGAGCCGTAAGTTTGCCTTTTCAGAAAAAAGCTTCTGCCGAGAAAGAGCACCGTGACATGCTGAGTCTCTGGGAAAGCAGAGATCCCCAGTGCTGTTGTGCCTGTGGATAGGCTGCAGAAGGATACTGAAGATCAGCAGTTTCTTTCAGGGCTGGCACCTTCCTTGTGGGAGAAGGAGCCGTAAGTTTGCCTTTTCAGAAAAAAGCTTCTGCCGAGAACGAGCACCGTGACATGCTGAGTCTCTGGGAAAGCAGAGATCCCCAGTGCTGTTGTGCCTGTGGATAGGCTGCAGAGGGATACTGAAGATCAGCAGTTTCTTTCAGGGCTGGCACCTTCCTTGTGGGAGAAGGAGCCGTAAGTTTGCCTTTTCAGAAAAAAGCTTCTGCCGAGAAAGAGCACCGTGACATGCTGAGTCTCTGGGAAAGCAGAGATCCCCAGTTTTGTTGTGCCTGTGGAGAGGCTTCAGGGGGACGGTGAAGACCAGCAATTTCTTTCAGGGCTGGCACCTTCCTTGTGGGAGAAGGAGCCGTAAGTTTGCCTTTTCAGAAAAAAGCTTCTGCCGAGAACGAGCACCGTGACATGCTGAGTCTCTGGGAAAGCAGAGATCCCCAGTGCTGTTGTGCCTGTGGATAGGCTGCAGAGGGATACTGAAGATCAGCAGTTTCTTTCAGGGCTGGCACCTTCCTTGTGGGAGAAGGAGCCATAAGTTTACCTTTTCAGAAAAAAGCTTCTGCCGAGAAAGAGCACCGTGAAATGCTGAGTCTCTGGGAAAGCAGAGATCCCCAGTGCTGTTGTGCCTGTGGATAGGCTGCAGAGGGATACTGAAGATCAGCAGTTTCTTTCAGGGCTGGCACCTTCCTTGTGGGAGAAGGAGCCGTAAGTTTGCCTTTTCAGAAAAAAGCTTCTGCCGAGAAAGAGCACCGTGACATGCTGAGTCTCTGGGAAAGCAGAGATCCCCAGTGCTGTTGTGCCTGTGGATAGGCTGCAGAAGGATACTGAAGATCAGCAGTTTCTTTCAGGGCTGGCACCTTCCTTGTGGGAGAAGGAGCCGTAAGTTTGCCTTTTCAGAAAAAAGCTTCTGCCGAGAAAGAGCACCGTGACATGCTGAGTCTCTGGGAAAGCAGAGATCCCCAGTGCTGTTGTGCCTGTGGAGAGGCTTCAGGGGGACGGTGAAGACCAGCAATGTCTTTCAGGGCTGGCACCTTCCTTGTGGGAGAAGGAGCCATAAGTTTACCTTTTCAGAAAAAAGCTTCTGCCGAGAACGAGCACCGTGACATGCTGAGTCTCTGGGAAAGCAGAGATCCCCAGTGCTGTTGTGCCTGTGGATAGGCTGCAGAGGGATACTGAAGATCAGCAGTATCTTTCAGGGCTGGCACCTTCCTTGTGGGAGAAGGAGCCGTAAGTTTGCCTTTTCAGAAAAAAGCTTCTGCCGAGAAAGAGCACTGTGACATGCTGAGTCTCTGGGAAAGCAGAGATCCCCAGTTTTGTTGTGCCTGTGGAGAGGCTTCAGGGGGACGGTGAAGACCAGCAATTTCTTTCAGGGCTGGCACCTTCCTTGTGGGAGAAGGAGCCGTAAGTTTGCCTTTTCAGAAAAAAGCTTCTGCCGAGAACGAGCACCGTGACATGCTGAGTCTCTGGGAAAGCAGAGATCCCCAGTGCTGTTGTGCCTGTGGATAGGCTGCAGAGGGATACTGAAGATCAGCAGTTTCTTTCAGGGCTGGCACCTTCCTTGTGGGAGAAGGAGCCGTAAGTTTGCCTTTTCAAAAAAAAGCTTCTGCCGAGAACGAGCACCGTGACATGCTGAGTCTCTGGGAAAGCAGAGATCCCCAGTGCTGTTGTGCCTGTGGATAGGCTGCAGAAGGATACTGAAGATCAGCAGTTTCTTTCAGGGCTGGCACCTTCCTTGTGGGAGAAGGAGCCGTAAGTTTGCCTATTCAGAAAAAAGCTTCTGCCGAGAACGAGCACCGTGACATGCTGAGTCTCTGGGAAAGCAGAGATCCCCAGTGCTGTTGTGCCTGTGGATAGGCTGCAGAGGGATACTGAAGATCAGCAGTTTCTTTCAGGGCTGGCACCTTCCTTGTGGGAGAAGGAGCCATAAGTTTACCTTTTCAGAAAAAAGCTTCTGCCGAGAAAGAGCACCGTGAAATGCTGAGTCTCTGGGAAAGCAGAGATCCCCAGTGCTGTTGTGCCTGTGGATAGGCTGCAGAGGGATACTGAAGATCAGCAGTATCTTTCAGGGCTGGCACCTTCCTTGTGGGAGAAGGAGCCGTAAGTTTGCCTTTTCAGAAAAAAGCTTCTGCCGAGAAAGAGCACTGTGACATGCTGAGTCTCTGGGAAAGCAGAGATCCCCAGTTTTGTTGTGCCTGTGGAGAGGCTTCAGGGGGACGGTGAAGACCAGCAATTTCTTTCAGGGCTGGCACCTTCCTTGTGGGAGAAGGAGCCGTAAGTTTGCCTTTTCAGAAAAAAGCTTCTGCCGAGAAAGAGCACCGTGACATGCTGAGTCTCTGGGAAAGCAGAGATCCCCAGTGCTGTTGTGCCTGTGGATAGGCTGCAGAGGGATACTGAAGATCAGCAGTATCTTTCAGGGCTGGCACCTTCCTTGTGGGAGAAGGAGCCGTAAGTTTGCCTTTTCAGAAAAAAGCTTCTGCCGAGAAAGAGCACTGTGACATGCTGAGTCTCTGGGAAAGCAGAGATCCCCAGTTTTGTTGTGCCTGTGGAGAGGCTTCAGGGGGACGGTGAAGACCAGCAATTTCTTTCAGGGCTGGCACCTTCCTTGTGGGAGAAGGAGCCGTAAGTTTGCCTTTTCAGAAAAAAGCTTCTGCCGAGAAAGAGCA
The DNA here is from genome assembly GCF_929443795.1 of Astur gentilis. NCBI lineage: Eukaryota > Metazoa > Chordata > Aves > Accipitriformes > Accipitridae > Astur > Astur gentilis. The sequence goes on from NC_064883.1 coordinate 1,355,858, forward strand.
CCGTGACATGCTGAGTCTCTGGGAAAGCAGAGATCCCCAGTGCTGTTGTGCCTGTGGATAGGCTGCAGAAGGATACTGAAGATCAGCAGTTTCTTTCAGGGCTGGCACCTTCCTTGTGGGAGAAGGAGCCGTAAGTTTGCCTTTTCAGAAAAAAGCTTCTGCCGAGAACGAGCACCGTGACATGCTGAGTCTCTGGGAAAGCAGAGATCCCCAGTGCTGTTGTGCCTGTGGATAGGCTGCAGAGGGATACTGAAGATCAGCAGTTTCTTTCAGGGCTGGCACCTTCCTTGTGGGAGAAGGAGCCGTAAGTTTGCCTTTTCAAAAAAAAGCTTCTGCCGAGAACGAGCACCGTGACATGCTGAGTCTCTGGGAAAGCAGAGATCCCCAGTTTTGTTGTGCCTGTGGAGAGGCTTCAGGGGGACGGTGAAGACCAGCAATTTCTTTCAGGGCTGGCACCTTCCTTGTGGGAGAAGGAGCCGTAAGTTTGCCTTTTCAGAAAAAAGCTTCTGCCGAGAACGAGCACCGTGACATGCTGAGTCTCTGGGAAAGCAGAGATCCCCAGTGCTGTTGTGCCTGTGGATAGGCTGCAGAGGGATACTGAAGATCAGCAGTTTCTTTCAGGGCTGGCACCTTCCTTGTGGGAGAAGGAGCCATAAGTTTACCTTTTCAGAAAAAAGCTTCTGCCGAGAAAGAGCACCGTGAAATGCTGAGTCTCTGGGAAAGCAGAGATCCCCAGTGCTGTTGTGCCTGTGGATAGGCTGCAGAGGGATACTGAAGATCAGCAGTTTCTTTCAGGGCTGGCACCTTCCTTGTGGGAGAAGGAGCCGTAAGTTTGCCTTTTCAGAAAAAAGCTTCTGCCGAGAAAGAGCACTGTGACATGCTGAGTCTCTGGGAAAGCAGAGATCCCCAGTTTTGTTGTGCCTGTGGAGAGGCTTCAGGGGGACGGTGAAGACCAGCAATGTCTTTCAGGGCTGGCACCTTCCTTGTGGGAGAAGGAGCCGTAAGTTTGCCTTTTCAGAAAAAAGCTTCTGCCGAGAAAGAGCACCGTGACATGCTGAGTCTCTGGGAAAGCAGAGATCCCCAGTGCTGTTGTGCCTGTGGATAGGCTGCAGAAGGATACTGAAGATCAGCAGTTTCTTTCAGGGCTGGCACCTTCCTTGTGGGAGAAGGAGCCGTAAGTTTGCCTTTTCAGAAAAAAGCTTCTGCCGAGAACGAGCACCGTGACATGCTGAGTCTCTGGGAAAGCAGAGATCCCCAGTGCTGTTGTGCCTGTGGATAGGCTGCAGAGGGATACTGAAGATCAGCAGTTTCTTTCAGGGCTGGCACCTTCCTTGTGGGAGAAGGAGCCGTAAGTTTGCCTTTTCAAAAAAAAGCTTCTGCCGAGAACGAGCACCGTGACATGCTGAGTCTCTGGGAAAGCAGAGATCCCCAGTGCTGTTGTGCCTGTGGAGAGGCTTCAGGGGGACGGTGAAGACCAGCAATTTCTTTCAGGGCTGGCACCTTCCTTGTGGGAGAAGGAGCCGTAAGTTTGCCTTTTCAGAAAAAAGCTTCTGCCGAGAACGAGCACCGTGACATGCTGAGTCTCTGGGAAAGCAGAGATCCCCAGTGCTGTTGTGCCTGTGGATAGGCTGCAGAGGGATACTGAAGATCAGCAGTTTCTTTCAGGGCTGGCACCTTCCTTGTGGGAGAAGGAGCCATAAGTTTACCTTTTCAGAAAAAAGCTTCTGCCGAGAAAGAGCACCGTGAAATGCTGAGTCTCTGGGAAAGCAGAGATCCCCAGTGCTGTTGTGCCTGTGGATAGGCTGCAGAGGGATACTGAAGATCAGCAGTTTCTTTCAGGGCTGGCACCTTCCTTGTGGGAGAAGGAGCCGTAAGTTTGCCTTTTCAGAAAAAAGCTTCTGCCGAGAAAGAGCACTGTGACATGCTGAGTCTCTGGGAAAGCAGAGATCCCCAGTTTTGTTGTGCCTGTGGAGAGGCTTCAGGGGGACGGTGAAGACCAGCAATGTCTTTCAGGGCTGGCACCTTCCTTGTGGGAGAAGGAGCCGTAAGTTTGCCTTTTCAGAAAAAAGCTTCTGCCGAGAAAGAGCACCGTGACATGCTGAGTCTCTGGGAAAGCAGAGATCCCCAGTGCTGTTGTGCCTGTGGATAGGCTGCAGAAGGATACTGAAGATCAGCAGTTTCTTTCAGGGCTGGCACCTTCCTTGTGGGAGAAGGAGCCTTAAGTTTGCCTTTTCAGAAAAAAGCTTCTGCCGAGAACGAGCACCGTGACATGCTGAGTCTCTGGGAAAGCAGAGATCCCCAGTGCTGTTGTGCCTGTGGATAGGCTGCAGAGGGATACTGAAGATCAGCAGTTTCTTTCAGGGCTGGCACCTTCCTTGTGGGAGAAGGAGCCGTAAGTTTGCCTTTTCAAAAAAAAGCATCTGCCGAGAACGAGCACCGTGACATGCTGAGTCTCTGGGAAAGCAGAGATCCCCAGTGCTGTTGTGCCTGTGGATAGGCTGCAGAAGGATACTGAAGATCAGCAATTTCTTTCAGGGCTGGCACCTTCCTTGTGGGAGAAGGAGCTGTAAGTTTGCCTTTTCAGAAAAAAGCTTCTGCCGAGAAAGAGCACCGTGACATGCTGAGTCTCTGGGAAAGCAGAGATCCCCAGTTTTGTTGTGCCTGTGGAGAGGCTTCAGGGGGACGGTGAAGACCAGCAATTTCTTTCAGGGCTGGCACCTTCCTTGTGGGAGAAGGAGCCGTAAGTTTGCCTTTTCAGAAAAAAGCTTCTGCCGAGAACGAGCACCGTGACATGCTGAGTCTCTGGGAAAGCAGAGATCCCCAGTGCTGTTGTGCCTGTGGATAGGCTGCAGAGGGATACTGAAGATCAGCAGTTTCTTTCAGGGCTGGCACCTTCCTTGTGGGAGAAGGAGCCATAAGTTTACCTTTTCAGAAAAAAGCTTCTGCCGAGAAAGAGCACCGTGACATGCTGAGTCTCTGGGAAAGCAGAGATCCCCAGTGCTGTTGTGCCTGTGGATAGGCTGCAGAGGGATACTGAAGATCAGCAGTTTCTTTCAGGGCTGGCACCTTCCTTGTGGGAGAAGGAGCCGTAAGTTTGCCTTTTCAAAAAAAAGCTTCTGCCGAGAACGAGCACCGTGACATGGTGAGTCTCTGGGAAAGCAGAGATCCCCAGTGCTGTTGTGCCTGTGGATAGGCTGCAGAAGGATACTGAAGATCAGCAGTTTCTTTCAGGGCTGGCACCTTCCTTGTGGGAGAAGGAGCCGTAAGTTTGCCTTTTCAGAAAAAAGCTTCTGCCGAGAAAGAGCACCGTGACATGCTGAGTCTCTGGGAAAGCAGAGATCCCCAGTTTTGTTGTGCCTGTGGAGAGGCTTCAGGGGGACGGTGAAGACCAGCAATTTCTTTCAGGGCTGGCACCTTCCTTGTGGGAGAAGGAGCCGTAAGTTTGCCTTTTCAGAAAAAAGCTTCTGCCGAGAACGAGCACCGTGACATGCTGAGTCTCTGGGAAAGCAGAGATCCCCAGTGCTGTTGTGCCTGTGGATAGGCTGCAGAGGGATACTGAAGATCAGCAGTTTCTTTCAGGGCTGGCACCTTCCTTGTGGGAGAAGGAGCCGTAAGTTTGCCTTTTCAGAAAAAAGCTTCTGCCGAGAAAGAGCACCGTGACATGCTGAGTCTCTGGGAAAGCAGAGATCCCCAGTGCTGTTGTGCCTGTGGATAGGCTGCAGAAGGATACTGAAGATCAGCAGTTTCTTTCAGGGCTGGCACCTTCCTTGTGGGAGAAGGAGCCGTAAGTTTGCCTTTTCAGAAAAAAGCTTCTGCCGAGAACGAGCACCGTGACATGCTGAGTCTCTGGGAAAGCAGAGATCCCCAGTGCTGTTGTGCCTGTGGATAGGCTGCAGAGGGATACTGAAGATCAGCAGTTTCTTTCAGGGCTGGCACCTTCCTTGTGGGAGAAGGAGCCGTAAGTTTGCCTTTTCAGAAAAAAGCTTCTGCCGAGAAAGAGCACCGTGACATGCTGAGTCTCTGGGAAAGCAGAGATCCCCAGTTTTGTTGTGCCTGTGGAGAGGCTTCAGGGGGACGGTGAAGACCAGCAATTTCTTTCAGGGCTGGCACCTTCCTTGTGGGAGAAGGAGCCGTAAGTTTGCCTTTTCAGAAAAAAGCTTCTGCCGAGAACGAGCACCGTGACATGCTGAGTCTCTGGGAAAGCAGAGATCCCCAGTGCTGTTGTGCCTGTGGATAGGCTGCAGAGGGATACTGAAGATCAGCAGTTTCTTTCAGGGCTGGCACCTTCCTTGTGGGAGAAGGAGCCGTAAGTTTGCCTTTTCAGAAAAAAGCTTCTGCCGAGAAAGAGCACCGTGACATGCTGAGTCTCTGGGAAAGCAGAGATCCCCAGTGCTGTTGTGCCTGTGGATAGGCTGCAGAAGGATACTGAAGATCAGCAGTTTCTTTCAGGGCTGGCACCTTCCTTGTGGGAGAAGGAGCCGTAAGTTTGCCTTTTCAGAAAAAAGCTTCTGCCGAGAACGAGCACCGTGACATGCTGAGTCTCTGGGAAAGCAGAGATCCCCAGTGCTGTTGTGCCTGTGGATAGGCTGCAGAGGGATACTGAAGATCAGCAGTTTCTTTCAGGGCTGGCACCTTCCTTGTGGGAGAAGGAGCCGTAAGTTTGCCTTTTCAGAAAAAAGCTTCTGCCGAGAAAGAGCACCGTGACATGCTGAGTCTCTGGGAAAGCAGAGATCCCCAGTTTTGTTGTGCCTGTGGAGAGGCTTCAGGGGGACGGTGAAGACCAGCAATTTCTTTCAGGGCTGGCACCTTCCTTGTGGGAGAAGGAGCCGTAAGTTTGCCTTTTCAGAAAAAAGCTTCTGCCGAGAACGAGCACCGTGACATGCTGAGTCTCTGGGAAAGCAGAGATCCCCAGTGCTGTTGTGCCTGTGGATAGGCTGCAGAGGGATACTGAAGATCAGCAGTTTCTTTCAGGGCTGGCACCTTCCTTGTGGGAGAAGGAGCCATAAGTTTACCTTTTCAGAAAAAAGCTTCTGCCGAGAAAGAGCACCGTGAAATGCTGAGTCTCTGGGAAAGCAGAGATCCCCAGTGCTGTTGTGCCTGTGGATAGGCTGCAGAGGGATACTGAAGATCAGCAGTTTCTTTCAGGGCTGGCACCTTCCTTGTGGGAGAAGGAGCCGTAAGTTTGCCTTTTCAGAAAAAAGCTTCTGCCGAGAAAGAGCACCGTGACATGGTGAGTCTCTGGGAAAGCAGAGATCCCCAGTGCTGTTGTGCCTGTGGATAGGCTGCAGAAGGATACTGAAGATCAGCAGTTTCTTTCAGGGCTGGCACCTTCCTTGTGGGAGAAGGAGCCGTAAGTTTGCCTTTTCAGAAAAAAGCTTCTGCCGAGAAAGAGCACCGTGACATGCTGAGTCTCTGGGAAAGCAGAGATCCCCAGTTTTGTTGTGCCTGTGGAGAGGCTTCAGGGGGACGGTGAAGACCAGCAATGTCTTTCAGGGCTGGCACCTTCCTTGTGGGAGAAGGAGCCATAAGTTTACCTTTTCAGAAAAAAGCTTCTGCCGAGAACGAGCACCGTGACATGCTGAGTCTCTGGGAAAGCAGAGATCCCCAGTGCTGTTGTGCCTGTGGATAGGCTGCAGAGGGATACTGAAGATCAGCAGTATCTTTCAGGGCTGGCACCTTCCTTGTGGGAGAAGGAGCCGTAAGTTTGCCTTTTCAGAAAAAAGCTTCTGCCGAGAAAGAGCACTGTGACATGCTGAGTCTCTGGGAAAGCAGAGATCCCCAGTTTTGTTGTGCCTGTGGAGAGGCTTCAGGGGGACGGTGAAGACCAGCAATTTCTTTCAGGGCTGGCACCTTCCTTGTGGGAGAAGGAGCCGTAAGTTTGCCTTTTCAGAAAAAAGCTTCTGCCGAGAACGAGCACCGTGACATGCTGAGTCTCTGGGAAAGCAGAGATCCCCAGTGCTGTTGTGCCTGTGGATAGGCTGCAGAGGGATACTGAAGATCAGCAGTTTCTTTCAGGGCTGGCACCTTCCTTGTGGGAGAAGGAGCCGTAAGTTTGCCTTTTCAAAAAAAAGCTTCTGCCGAGAACGAGCACCGTGACATGCTGAGTCTCTGGGAAAGCAGAGATCCCCAGTGCTGTTGTGCCTGTGGATAGGCTGCAGAAGGATACTGAAGATCAGCAGTTTCTTTCAGGGCTGGCACCTTCCTTGTGGGAGAAGGAGCCGTAAGTTTGCCTTTTCAGAAAAAAGCTTCTGCCGAGAAAGAGCACCGTGACATGCTGAGTCTCTGGGAAAGCAGAGATCCCCAGTTTTGTTGTGCCTGTGGAGAGGCTTCAGGGGGACGGTGAAGACCAGCAATGTCTTTCAGGGCTGGCACCTTCCTTGTGGGAGAAGGAGCCATAAGTTTGCCTTTTCAGAAAAAAGCTTCTGCCGAGAACGAGCACCGTGACATGCTGAGTCTCTGGGAAAGCAGAGATCCCCAGTGCTGTTGTGCCTGTGGATAGGCTGCAGAGGGATACTGAAGATCAGCAGTTTCTTTCAGGGCTGGCACCTTCCTTGTGGGAGAAGGAGCCATAAGTTTACCTTTTCAGAAAAAAGCTTCTGCCGAGAAAGAGCACCGTGAAATGCTGAGTCTCTGGGAAAGCAGAGATCCCCAGTGCTGTTGTGCCTGTGGATAGGCTGCAGAGGGATACTGAAGATCAGCAGTTTCTTTCAGGGCTGGCACCTTCCTTGTGGGAGAAGGAGCCGTAAGTTTGCCTTTTCAGAAAAAAGCTTCTGCCGAGAAAGAGCACCGTGACATGCTGAGTCTCTGGGAAAGCAGAGATCCCCAGTGCTGTTGTGCCTGTGGATAGGCTGCAGAAGGATACTGAAGATCAGCAGTTTCTTTCAGGGCTGGCACCTTCCTTGTGGGAGAAGGAGCCGTAAGTTTGCCTTTTCAGAAAAAAGCTTCTGCCGAGAAAGAGCACCGTGACATGCTGAGTCTCTGGGAAAGCAGAGATCCCCAGTTTTGTTGTGCCTGTGGAGAGGCTTCAGGGGGACGGTGAAGACCAGCAATGTCTTTCAGGGCTGGCACCTTCCTTGTGGGAGAAGGAGCCATAAGTTTACCTTTTCAGAAAAAAGCTTCTGCCGAGAACGAGCACCGTGACATGCTGAGTCTCTGGGAAAGCAGAGATCCCCAGTGCTGTTGTGCCTGTGGATAGGCTGCAGAGGGATACTGAAGATCAGCAGTATCTTTCAGGGCTGGCACCTTCCTTGTGGGAGAAGGAGCCGTAAGTTTGCCTTTTCAGAAAAAAGCTTCTGCCGAGAAAGAGCACTGTGACATGCTGAGTCTCTGGGAAAGCAGAGATCCCCAGTTTTGTTGTGCCTGTGGAGAGGCTTCAGGGGGACGGTGAAGACCAGCAATTTCTTTCAGGGCTGGCACCTTCCTTGTGGGAGAAGGAGCCGTAAGTTTGCCTTTTCAGAAAAAAGCTTCTGCCGAGAACGAGCACCGTGACATGCTGAGTCTCTGGGAAAGCAGAGATCCCCAGTGCTGTTGTGCCTGTGGATAGGCTGCAGAGGGATACTGAAGATCAGCAGTTTCTTTCAGGGCTGGCACCTTCCTTGTGGGAGAAGGAGCCGTAAGTTTGCCTTTTCAAAAAAAAGCTTCTGCCGAGAACGAGCACCGTGACATGCTGAGTCTCTGGGAAAGCAGAGATCCCCAGTGCTGTTGTGCCTGTGGATAGGCTGCAGAAGGATACTGAAGATCAGCAGTTTCTTTCAGGGCTGGCACCTTCCTTGTGGGAGAAGGAGCCGTAAGTTTGCCTTTTCAGAAAAAAGCTTCTGCCGAGAAAGAGCACCGTGACATGCTGAGTCTCTGGGAAAGCAGAGATCCCCAGTTTTGTTGTGCCTGTGGAGAGGCTTCAGGGGGACGGTGAAGACCAGCAATGTCTTTCAGGGCTGGCACCTTCCTTGTGGGAGAAGGAGCCATAAGTTTACCTTTTCAGAAAAAAGCTTCTGCCGAGAACGAGCACCGTGACATGCTGAGTCTCTGGGAAAGCAGAGATCCCCAGTGCTGTTGTGCCTGTGGATAGGCTGCAGAGGGATACTGAAGATCAGCAGTATCTTTCAGGGCTGGCACCTTCCTTGTGGGAGAAGGAGCTGTAAGTTTGCCTTTTCAGAAAAAAGCTTCTGCCGAGAAAGAGCACTGTGACATGCTGAGTCTCTGGGAAAGCAGAGATCCCCAGTTTTGTTGTGCCTGTGGAGAGGCTTCAGGGGGACGGTGAAGACCAGCAATTTCTTTCAGGGCTGGCACCTTCCTTGTGGGAGAAGGAGCCGTAAGTTTGCCTTTTCAGAAAAAAGCTTCTGCCGAGAACGAGCACCGTGACATGCTGAGTCTCTGGGAAAGCAGAGATCCCCAGTGCTGTTGTGCCTGTGGATAGGCTGCAGAGGGATACTGAAGATCAGCAGTTTCTTTCAGGGCTGGCACCTTCCTTGTGGGAGAAGGAGCCGTAAGTTTGCCTTTTCAAAAAAAAGCTTCTGCCGAGAACGAGCACCGTGACATGCTGAGTCTCTGGGAAAGCAGAGATCCCCAGTGCTGTTGTGCCTGTGGATAGGCTGCAGAAGGATACTGAAGATCAGCAGTTTCTTTCAGGGCTGGCACCTTCCTTGTGGGAGAAGGAGCCGTAAGTTTGCCTTTTCAGAAAAAAGCTTCTGCCGAGAAAGAGCACCGTGACATGCTGAGTCTCTGGGAAAGCAGAGATCCCCAGTTTTGTTGTGCCTGTGGAGAGGCTTCAGGGGGACGGTGAAGACCAGCAATTTCTTTCAGGGCTGGCACCTTCCTTGTGGGAGAAGGAGCCGTAAGTTTGCCTTTTCAGAAAAAAGCTTCTGCCGAGAAAGAGCACCGTGACATGCTGAGTCTCTGGGAAAGCAGAGATCCCCAGTGCTGTTGTGCCTGTGGATAGGCTGCAGAAGGATACTGAAGATCAGCAGTTTCTTTCAGGGCTGGCACCTTCCTTGTGGGAGAAGGAGCCGTAAGTTTGCCTTTTCAGAAAAAAGCTTCTGCCGAGAACGAGCACCGTGACATGCTGAGTCTCTGGGAAAGCAGAGATCCCCAGTGCTGTTGTGCCTGTGGATAGGCTGCAGAGGGATACTGAAGATCAGCAGTTTCTTTCAGGGCTGGCACCTTCCTTGTGGGAGAAGGAGCCGTAAGTTTGCCTTTTCAGAAAAAAGCTTCTGCCGAGAAAGAGCACTGTGACATGCTGAGTCTCTGGGAAAGCAGAGATCCCCAGTTTTGTTGTGCCTGTGGAGAGGCTTCAGGGGGACGGTGAAGACCAGCAATTTCTTTCAGGGCTGGCACCTTCCTTGTGGGAGAAGGAGCCGTAAGTTTGCCTTTTCAGAAAAAAGCTTCTGCCGAGAACGAGCACCGTGACATGCTGAGTCTCTGGGAAAGCAGAGATCCCCAGTGCTGTTGTGCCTGTGGATAGGCTGCAGAAGGATACTGAAGATCAGCAGTTTCTTTCAGGGCTGGCACCTTCCTTGTGGGAGAAGGAGCCGTAAGTTTGCCTTTTCAGAAAAAAGCTTCTGCCGAGAACGAGCACCGTGACATGCTGAGTCTCTGGGAAAGCAGAGATCCCCAGTGCTGTTGTGCCTGTGGATAGGCTGCAGAGGGATACTGAAGATCAGCAGTTTCTTTCAGGGCTGGCACCTTCCTTGTGGGAGAAGGAGCCGTAAGTTTGCCTTTTCAAAAAAAAGCATCTGCCGAGAACGAGCACCGTGACATGCTGAGTCTCTGGGAAAGCAGAGATCCCCAGTGCTGTTGTGCCTGTGGATAGGCTGCAGAAGGATACTGAAGATCAGCAGTTTCTTTCAGGGCTGGCACCTTCCTTGTGGGAGAAGGAGCTGTAAGTTTACCTTTTCAGGAAAAAGCTTCTGCCGAGAAAGAGCACCGTGAAATGCTGAGTCTCTGGGAAAGCAAAGATCCCCAGTGCTGTTGTGCCTGTGGATAGGCTGCAGAGGGATACTGAAGAACAGCAGTTTCTTTCAGGGCTGGCACCTTCCTTGTGGGAGAAGGAGCCGTAAGTTTGCCTTTTCAAAAAAAAGATTCTGCCGAGAACGAGCACCGTGACATGCTGAGTCTCTGGGAAAGCAGAGATCCCCAGTGCTGTTGTGCCTGTGGATAGGCTGCAGAGGGATACTGAAGATCAGCAGTTTCTTTCAGGGCTGGCACCTTCCTTGTGGGAGAAGGAGCCGTAAGTTTGCCTTTTCAGAAAAAAGCTTCTGCCGAGAAAGAGCACCGTGACATGCTGAGTCTCTGGGAAAGCAGAGATCCCCAGTGCTGTTGTGCCTGTGGATAGGCTGCAGAAGGATACTGAAGATCAGCAGTTTCTTTCAGGGCTGGCACCTTCCTTGTGGGAGAAGGAGCCGTAAGTTTGCCTTTTCAGAAAAAAGCTTCTGCCGAGAAAGAGCACCGTGACATGCTGAGTCTCTGGGAAAGCAGAGATCCCCAGTTTTGTTGTGCCTGTGGAGAGGCTTCAGGGGGACGGTGAAGACCAGCAATGTCTTTCAGGGCTGGCACCTTCCTTGTGGGAGAAGGAGCCATAAGTTTACCTTTTCAGAAAAAAGCTTCTGCCGAGAACGAGCACCGTGACATGCTGAGTCTCTGGGAAAGCAGAGATCCCCAGTGCTGTTGTGCCTGTGGATAGGCTGCAGAGGGATACTGAAGATCAGCAGTATCTTTCAGGGCTGGCACCTTCCTTGTGGGAGAAGGAGCCGTAAGTTTGCCTTTTCAGAAAAAAGCTTCTGCCGAGAAAGAGCACTGTGACATGCTGAGTCTCTGGGAAAGCAGAGATCCCCAGTTTTGTTGTGCCTGTGGAGAGGCTTCAGGGGGACGGTGAAGACCAGCAATTTCTTTCAGGGCTGGCACCTTCCTTGTGGGAGAAGGAGCCGTAAGTTTGCCTTTTCAGAAAAAAGCTTCTGCCGAGAACGAGCACCGTGACATGCTGAGTCTCTGGGAAAGCAGAGATCCCCAGTGCTGTTGTGCCTGTGGATAGGCTGCAGAGGGATACTGAAGATCAGCAGTTTCTTTCAGGGCTGGCACCTTCCTTGTGGGAGAAGGAGCCGTAAGTTTGCCTTTTCAAAAAAAAGCTTCTGCCGAGAACGAGCACCGTGACATGCTGAGTCTCTGGGAAAGCAGAGATCCCCAGTGCTGTTGTGCCTGTGGATAGGCTGCAGAAGGATACTGAAGATCAGCAGTTTCTTTCAGGGCTGGCACCTTCCTTGTGGGAGAAGGAGCCGTAAGTTTGCCTTTTCAGAAAAAAGCTTCTGCCGAGAAAGAGCACCGTGACATGCTGAGTCTCTGGGAAAGCAGAGATCCCCAGTTTTGTTGTGCCTGTGGAGAGGCTTCAGGGGGACGGTGAAGACCAGCAATGTCTTTCAGGGCTGGCACCTTCCTTGTGGGAGAAGGAGCCATAAGTTTACCTTTTCAGAAAAAAGCTTCTGCCGAGAACGAGCACCGTGACATGCTGAGTCTCTGGGAAAGCAGAGATCCCCAGTGCTGTTGTGCCTGTGGATAGGCTGCAGAGGGATACTGAAGATCAGCAGTATCTTTCAGGGCTGGCACCTTCCTTGTGGGAGAAGGAGCTGTAAGTTTGCCTTTTCAGAAAAAAGCTTCTGCCGAGAAAGAGCACTGTGACATGCTGAGTCTCTGGGAAAGCAGAGATCCCCAGTTTTGTTGTGCCTGTGGAGAGGCTTCAGGGGGACGGTGAAGACCAGCAATTTCTTTCAGGGCTGGCACCTTCCTTGTGGGAGAAGGAGCCGTAAGTTTGCCTTTTCAGAAAAAAGCTTCTGCCGAGAACGAGCACCGTGACATGCTGAGTCTCTGGGAAAGCAGAGATCCCCAGTGCTGTTGTGCCTGTGGATAGGCTGCAGAGGGATACTGAAGATCAGCAGTTTCTTTCAGGGCTGGCACCTTCCTTGTGGGAGAAGGAGCCGTAAGTTTGCCTTTTCAAAAAAAAGCTTCTGCCGAGAACGAGCACCGTGACATGCTGAGTCTCTGGGAAAGCAGAGATCCCCAGTGCTGTTGTGCCTGTGGATAGGCTGCAGAAGGATACTGAAGATCAGCAGTTTCTTTCAGGGCTGGCACCTTCCTTGTGGGAGAAGGAGCCGTAAGTTTGCCTTTTCAGAAAAAAGCTTCTGCCGAGAAAGAGCACCGTGACATGCTGAGTCTCTGGGAAAGCAGAGATCCCCAGTTTTGTTGTGCCTGTGGAGAGGCTTCAGGGGGACGGTGAAGACCAGCAATTTCTTTCAGGGCTGGCACCTTCCTTGTGGGAGAAGGAGCCGTAAGTTTGCCTTTTCAGAAAAAAGCTTCTGCCGAGAAAGAGCACCGTGACATGCTGAGTCTCTGGGAAAGCAGAGATCCCCAGTGCTGTTGTGCCTGTGGATAGGCTGCAGAAGGATACTGAAGATCAGCAGTTTCTTTCAGGGCTGGCACCTTCCTTGTGGGAGAAGGAGCCGTAAGTTTGCCTTTTCAGAAAAAAGCTTCTGCCGAGAACGAGCACCGTGACATGCTGAGTCTCTGGGAAAGCAGAGATCCCCAGTGCTGTTGTGCCTGTGGATAGGCTGCAGAGGGATACTGAAGATCAGCAGTTTCTTTCAGGGCTGGCACCTTCCTTGTGGGAGAAGGAGCCGTAAGTTTGCCTTTTCAGAAAAAAGCTTCTGCCGAGAAAGAGCACTGTGACATGCTGAGTCTCTGGGAAAGCAGAGATCCCCAGTTTTGTTGTGCCTGTGGAGAGGCTTCAGGGGGACGGTGAAGACCAGCAATTTCTTTCAGGGCTGGCACCTTCCTTGTGGGAGAAGGAGCCGTAAGTTTGCCTTTTCAGAAAAAAGCTTCTGCCGAGAACGAGCACCGTGACATGCTGAGTCTCTGGGAAAGCAGAGATCCCCAGTGCTGTTGTGCCTGTGGATAGGCTGCAGAAGGATACTGAAGATCAGCAGTTTCTTTCAGGGCTGGCACCTTCCTTGTGGGAGAAGGAGCCGTAAGTTTGCCTTTTCAGAAAAAAGCTTCTGCCGAGAACGAGCACCGTGACATGCTGAGTCTCTGGGAAAGCAGAGATCCCCAGTGCTGTTGTGCCTGTGGATAGGCTGCAGAGGGATACTGAAGATCAGCAGTTTCTTTCAGGGCTGGCACCTTCCTTGTGGGAGAAGGAGCCGTAAGTTTGCCTTTTCAAAAAAAAGCATCTGCCGAGAACGAGCACCGTGACATGCTGAGTCTCTGGGAAAGCAGAGATCCCCAGTGCTGTTGTGCCTGTGGATAGGCTGCAGAAGGATACTGAAGATCAGCAGTTTCTTTCAGGGCTGGCACCTTCCTTGTGGGAGAAGGAGCTGTAAGTTTACCTTTTCAGGAAAAAGCTTCTGCCGAGAAAGAGCACCGTGAAATGCTGAGTCTCTGGGAAAGCAAAGATCCCCAGTGCTGTTGTGCCTGTGGATAGGCTGCAGAGGGATACTGAAGATCAGCAGTTTCTTTCAGGGCTGGCACCTTCCTTGTGGGAGAAGGAGCCGTAAGTTTGCCTTTTCAAAAAAAAGATTCTGCCGAGAACGAGCACCGTGACATGCTGAGTCTCTGGGAAAGCAGAGATCCCCAGTGCTGTTGTGCCTGTGGATAGGCTGCAGAAGGATACTGAAGATCAGCAGTTTCTTTCAGGGCTGGCACCTTCCTTGTGGGAGAAGGAGCCGTAAGTTTGCCTTTTCAGAAAAAAGCTTCTGCCGAGAAAGAGCACCGTGACATGCTGAGTCTCTGGGAAAGCAGAGATCCCCAGTTTTGTTGTGCCTGTGGAGAGGCTTCAGGGGGACGGTGAAGACCAGCAATTTCTTTCAGGGCTGGCACCTTCCTTGTGGGAGAAGGAGCCGTAAGTTTGCCTTTTCAGAAAAAAGCTTCTGCCGAGAACGAGCACCGTGACATGCTGAGTCTCTGGGAAAGCAGAGATCCCCAGTGCTGTTGTGCCTGTGGATAGGCTGCAGAGGGATACTGAAGATCAGCAGTTTCTTTCAGGGCTGGCACCTTCCTTGTGGGAGAAGGAGCCGTAAGTTTGCCTTTTCAGAAAAAAGCTTCTGCCGAGAAAGAGCACCGTGACATGCTGAGTCTCTGGGAAAGCAGAGATCCCCAGTTTTGTTGTGCCTGTGGAGAGGCTTCAGGGGGACGGTGAAGACCAGCAATTTCTTTCAGGGCTGGCACCTTCCTTGTGGGAGAAGGAGCCGTAAGTTTGCCTTTTCAGAAAAAAGCTTCTGCCGAGAACGAGCACCGTGACATGCTGAGTCTCTGGGAAAGCAGAGATCCCCAGTGCTGTTGTGCCTGTGGATAGGCTGCAGAGGGATACTGAAGATCAGCAGTTTCTTTCAGGGCTGGCACCTTCCTTGTGGGAGAAGGAGCCATAAGTTTACCTTTTCAGAAAAAAGCTTCTGCCGAGAAAGAGCACCGTGACATGCTGAGTCTCTGGGAAAGCAGAGATCCCCAGTGATGTTGTGCCTGTGGATAGGCTGCAGAGGGATACTGAAGATCAGCAGTTTCTTTCAGGGCTGGCACCTTCCTTGTGGGAGTAGGAGCCGTAAGTTTGCCTTTTCAGAAAAAAGCTTCTGCCGAGAAAGAGCACCGTGACATGCTGAGTCTCTGGGAAAGCAGAGATCCCCAGTGCTGTTGTGCCTGTGGATAGGCTGCAGAAGGATACTGAAGATCAGCAGTTTCTTTCAGGGCTGGCACCTTCCTTGTGGGAGAAGGAGCCGTAAGTTTGCCTTTTCAGAAAAAAGCTTCTGCCGAGAAAGAGCACCGTGACATGCTGAGTCTCTGGGAAAGCAGAGATCCCCAGTTTTGTTGTGCCTGTGGAGAGGCTTCAGAGGGACGGTGAAGACCAGCAATGTCTTTCAGGGCTGGCACCTTCCTTGTGGGAGAAGGAGCCATAAGTTTACCTTTTCAGAAAAAAGCTTCTGCCGAGAACGAGCACCGTGACATGCTGAGTCTCTGGGAAAGCAGAGATCCCCAGTGCTGTTGTGCCTGTGGATAGGCTGCAGAGGGATACTGAAGATCAGCAGTATCTTTCAGGGCTGGCACCTTCCTTGTGGGAGAAGGAGCCGTAAGTTTGCCTTTTCAGAAAAAAGCTTCTGCCGAGAAAGAGCACTGTGACATGCTGAGTCTCTGGGAAAGCAGAGATCCCCAGTTTTGTTGTGCCTGTGGAGAGGCTTCAGGGGGACGGTGAAGACCAGCAATTTCTTTCAGGGCTGGCACCTTCCTTGTGGGAGAAGGAGCCGTAAGTTTGCCTTTTCAGAAAAAAGCTTCTGCCGAGAAAGAGCACCGTGACATGCTGAGTCTCTGGGAAAGCAGAGATCCCCAGTGCTGTTGTGCCTGTGGATAGGCTGCAGAAGGATACTGAAGATCAGCAGTTTCTTTCAGGGCTGGCACCTTCCTTGTGGGAGAAGGAGCCGTAAGTTTGCCTTTTCAGAAAAAAGCTTCTGCCGAGAACGAGCACCGTGACATGCTGAGTCTCTGGGAAAGCAGAGATCCCCAGTGCTGTTGTGCCTGTGGATAGGCTGCAGAGGGATACTGAAGATCAGCAGTTTCTTTCAGGGCTGGCACCTTCCTTGTGGGAGAAGGAGCCGTAAGTTTGCCTTTTCAAAAAAAAGCTTCTGCCGAGAACGAGCACCGTGACATGCTGAGTCTCTGGGAAAGCAGAGATCCCCAGTGCTGTTGTGCCTGTGGATAGGCTGCAGAAGGATACTGAAGATCAGCAGTTTCTTTCAGGGCTGGCACCTTCCTTGTGGGAGAAGGAGCCGTAAGTTTGCCTTTTCAGAAAAAAGCTTCTGCCGAGAAAGAGCACCGTGACATGCTGAGTCTCTGGGAAAGCAGAGATCCCCAGTTTTGTTGTGCCTGTGGAGAGGCTTCAGGGGGACGGTGAAGACCAGCAATTTCTTTCAGGGCTGGCACCTTCCTTGTGGGAGAAGGAGCCGTAAGTTTGCCTTTTCAGAAAAAAGCTTCTGCCGAGAAAGAGCACCGTGACATGCTGAGTCTCTGGGAAAGCAGAGATCCCCAGTGCTGTTGTGCCTGTGGATAGGCTGCAGAAGGATACTGAAGATCAGCAGTTTCTTTCAGGGCTGGCACCTTCCTTGTGGGAGAAGGAGCCGTAAGTTTGCCTTTTCAGAAAAAAGCTTCTGCCGAGAACGAGCACCGTGACATGCTGAGTCTCTGGGAAAGCAGAGATCCCCAGTGCTGTTGTGCCTGTGGATAGGCTGCAGAGGGATACTGAAGATCAGCAGTTTCTTTCAGGGCTGGCACCTTCCTTGTGGGAGAAGGAGCCGTAAGTTTGCCTTTTCAAAAAAAAGCTTCTGCCGAGAACGAGCACCGTGACATGCTGAGTCTCTGGGAAAGCAGAGATCCCCAGTGCTGTTGTGCCTGTGGATAGGCTGCAGAAGGATACTGAAGATCAGCAGTTTCTTTCAGGGCTGGCACCTTCCTTGTGGGAGAAGGAGCCGTAAGTTTGCCTTTTCAGAAAAAAGCTTCTGCCGAGAAAGAGCACCGTGACATGCTGAGTCTCTGGGAAAGCAGAGATCCCCAGTTTTGTTGTGCCTGTGGAGAGGCTTCAGGGGGACGGTGAAGACCAGCAATTTCTTTCAGGGCTGGCACCTTCCTTGTGGGAGAAGGAGCCGTAAGTTTGCCTTTTCAGAAAAAAGCTTCTGCCGAGAACGAGCACCGTGACATGCTGAGTCTCTGGGAAAGCAGAGATCCCCAGTGCTGTTGTGCCTGTGGATAGGCTGCAGAGGGATACTGAAGATCAGCAGTTTCTTTCAGGGCTGGCACCTTCCTTGTGGGAGAAGGAGCCATAAGTTTACCTTTTCAGAAAAAAACTTCTGCCGAGAAAGAGCACCGTGAAATGCTGAGTCTCTGGGAAAGCAGAGATCCCCAGTGCTGTTGTGCCTGTGGATAGGCTGCAGAGGGATACTGAAGATCAGCAGTTTCTTTCAGGGCTGGCACCTTCCTTGTGGGAGAAGGAGCCGTAAGTTTGCCTTTTCAAAAAAAAGCTTCTGCCGAGAACGAGCACCGTGACATGCTGAGTCTCTGGGAAAGCAGAGATCCCCAGTGCTGTTGTGCCTGTGGATAGGCTGCAGAAGGATACTGAAGATCAGCAGTTTCTTTCAGGGCTGGCACCTTCCTTGTGGGAGAAGGAGCCGTAAGTTTGCCTTTTCAGAAAAAAGCTTCTGCCGAGAAAGAGCACCGTGACATGCTGAGTCTCTGGGAAAGCAGAGATCCCCAGTGCTGTTGTGCCTGTGGATAGGCTGCAGAAGGATACTGAAGATCAGCAGTTTCTTTCAGGGCTGGCACCTTCCTTGTGGGAGAAGGAGCCGTAAGTTTGCCTTTTCAGAAAAAAGCTTCTGCCGAGAAAGAGCACCGTGACATGCTGAGTCTCTGGGAAAGCAGAGATCCCCAGTGCTGTTGTGCCTGTGGATAGGCTTCAGAGGGATACTGAAGATCAGCAGTTTCTTTCAGGGCTGGCACCTTCCTTGTGGGAGAAGGAGCCGTAAGTTTGCCTTTTCAGAAAAAAGCTTCTGCCGAGAAAGAGCACCGTGACATGCTGAGTCTCTGGGAAAGCAGAGATCCCCAGTTTTGTTGTGCCTGTGGAGAGGCTTCAGGGGGACGGTGAAGACCAGCAATTTCTTTCAGGGCTGGCACCTTCCTTGTGGGAGAAGGAGCCGTAAGTTTGCCTTTTCTAAAAAAAGCTTCTGCCGAGAAAGAGCACCGTGACATGCTGAGTCTCTGGGAAAGCAGAGATCCCCAGTGCTGTTGTGCCTGTGGATAGGCTGCAGAAGGATACTGAAGATCAGCAGTTTCTTTCAGGGCTGGCACCTTCCTTGTGGGAGAAGGAGCCGTAAGTTTGCCTTTTCAGAAAAAAGCTTCTGCCGAGAACGAGCACCGTGACATGCTGAGTCTCTGGGAAAGCAGAGATCCCCAGTGCTGTTGTGCCTGTGGATAGGCTGCAGAGGGATACTGAAGATCAGCAGTTTCTTTCAGGGCTGGCACCTTCCTTGTGGGAGAAGGAGCCGTAAGTTTGCCTTTTCAGAAAAAAGCTTCTGCCGAGAACGAGCACCGTGACATGCTGAGTCTCTGGGAAAGCAGAGATCCCCAGTGCTGTTGTGCCTGTGGATAGGCTGCAGAAGGATACTGAAGATCAGCAGTTTCTTTCAGGGCTGGCACCTTCCTTGTGGGAGAAGGAGCCGTAAGTTTGCCTTTTCAGAAAAAAGCTTCTGCCGAGAAAGAGCACCGTGACATGCTGAGTCTCTGGGAAAGCAGAGATCCCCAGTTTTGTTCTGCCTGTGGAGAGGCTTCAGGGGGACGGTGAAGACCAGCAATGTCTTTCAGGGCTGGCACCTTCCTTGTGGGAGAAGGAGCCGTAAGTTTGCCTTTTCAGAAAAAAGCTTCTGCCGAGAACGAGCACCGTGACATGCTGAGTCTCTGGGAAAGCAGAGATCCCCAGTGCTGTTGTGCCTGTGGATAGGCAGCAGAGGGATACTGAAGATCAGCAGTATCTTTCAGGGCTCGCACCTTCCTTGTGGGAGAAGGAGCCGTAAGTTTGCCTTTTCAGAAAAAAGCTTCTGCCGAGAAAGAGCACTGTGACATGCTGAGTCTCTGGGAAAGCAGAGATCCCCAGTTTTGTTGTGCCTGTGGAGAGGCTTCAGGGGGACGGTGAAGACCAGCAATTTCTTTCAGGGCTGGCACCTTCCTTGTGGGAGAAGGAGCCGTAAGTTTGCCTTTTCAGAAAAAAGCTTCTGCCGAGAAAGAGCACCGTGACATGCTGAGTCTCTGGGAAAGCAGAGATCCCCAGTTTTGTTGTGCCTGTGGATAGGCTGCAGAAGGATACTGAAGATCAGCAGTTTCTTTCAGGGCTGGCACCTTCCTTGTGGGAGAAGGAGCCGTAAGTTTGCCTTTTCAGAAAAAAGCTTCTGCCGAGAACGAGCACCGTGACATGCTGAGTCTCTGGGAAAGCAGAGATCCCCAGTGCTGTTGTGCCTGTGGATAGGCTGCAGAGGGATACTGAAGATCAGCAGTTTCTTTCAGGGCTGGCACCTTCCTTGTGGGAGAAGGAGCCGTAAGTTTGCCTTTTCAAAAAAAAGCTTCTGCCGAGAACGAGCACCGTGACATGCTGAGTCTCTGGGAAAGCAGAGATCCCCAGTGCTGTTGTGCCTGTGGATAGGCTGCAGAAGGATACTGAAGATCAGCAGTTTCTTTCAGGGCTGGCACCTTCCTTGTGGGAGAAGGAGCCGTAAGTTTGCCTTTTCAGAAAAAAGCTTCTGCCGAGAGCGAGCACCGTGACATGCTGAGTCTCTGGGAAAGCAGAGATCCCCAGTGCTGTTGTGCCTGTGGATAGGCTGCAGAGGGATACTGAAGATCAGCAATTTCTTTCAGGGCTGGCACCTTCCTTGTGGGAGAAGGAGCCGTAAGTTTGCCTTTTCAGAAAAAAGCTTCTGCCGAGAACGAGCACCGTGACATGCTGAGTCTCTGGGAAAGCAGAGATCCCCAGTGCTGTTGTGCCTGTGGATAGGCTGCAGAGGGATACTGAAGATCTGTAGTTTCTTTCAGGGCTGGCACCTTCCTTGTGGGAGAAGGAGCCATAAGTTTACCTTTTCAGAAAAAAGCTTCTGCCGAGAAAGAGCACCGTGACATGCTGAGTCTCTGGGAAAGCAGAGATCCCCAGTGCTGTTGTGCCTGTGGATAGGCTGCAGAAGGATACTGAAGATCAGCAGTTTCTTTCAGGGCTGGCACCTTCCTTGTGGGAGAAGGAGCCGTAAGTTTGCCTTTTCAAAAAAAAGCTTCTGCCGAGAAAGAGCACCGTGACATGCTGAGTCTCTGGGAAAGCAGAGATCCCCAGTTTTGTTGTGCCTGTGGAGAGGCTTCAGGGGGACGGTGAAGACCATCAATGTCTTTCAGGGCTGGCACCTTCCTTGTGGGAGAAGGAGCCGTAAGTTTGCCTTTTCAGAAAAAAGCTTCTGCCGAGAACGAGCACCGTGACATGCTGAGTCTCTGGGAAAGCAGAGATCCCCAGTGCTGTTGTGCCTGTGGATAGGCTGCAGAGGGATACTGAAGATCAGCAGTATCTTTCAGGGCTGGCACCTTCCTTGTGGGAGAAGGAGCCGTAAGTTTGCCTTATCAGAAAAAAGCTTCTGCCGAGGAAGAGCACTGTGACATGCTGAGTCTCTGGGAAAGCAGAGATCCCCAGTTTTGTTGTGCCTGTGGAGAGGCTTCAGGGGGACGGTGAAGACCAGCAATTTCTTTCAGGGCTGGCACCTTCCTTGTGGGAGAAGGAGCCGTAAGTTTGCCTTTTCAGAAAAAAGCTTCTGCCGAGAAAGAGCACCGTGACATGCTGAGTCTCTGGGAAAGCAGAGATCCCCAGTGCTGTTGTGCCTGTGGATAGGCTGCAGAAGGATACTGAAGATCAGCAGTTTCTTTCAGGGCTGGCACCTTCCTTGTGGGAGAAGGAGCCGTAAGTTTGCCTTTTCAGAAAAAAGCTTCTGCCGAGAACGAGCACCGTGAAATGCTGAGTCTCTGGGAAAGCAGAGATCCCCAGTGCTGTTGTGCCTGTGGATAGGCTGCAGAGGGATACTGAAGATCAGCAGTTTCTTTCAGGGCTGGCACCTTCCTTGTGGGAGAAGGAGCCGTAAGTTTGCCTTTTCAAAAAAAAGCTTCTGCCGAGAACGAGCACCGTGACATGCTGAGTCTCTGGGAAAGCAGAGATCCCCAGTGCTGTTGTGCCTGTGGATAGGCTGCAGAAGGATACTGAAGATCAGCAGTTTCTTTCAGGGCTGGCACCTTCCTTGTGGGAGAAGGAGCCGTAAGTTTGCCTTTTCAGAAAAAAGCTTCTGCCGAGAAAGAGCACCGTGACATGCTGAGTCTCTGGCAAAGGAGAGATCCCCAGTTTTGTTGTGCCTGTGGAGAGGCTTCAGGGGGACGGTGAAGACCAGCAATTTCTTTCAGGGCTGGCTCCTTCCTTGTGGGAGAAGGAGCCGTAAGTTTGCCTTTTCAGAAAAAAGCTTCTGCCGAGAAAGAGCACCGTGACATGCTGAGTCTCTGGGAAAGCAGAGATCCCCAGTGCTGTTGTGCCTGTGGATAGGCTGCAGAGGGATACTGAAGATCAGCAGTTTCTTTCAGGGCTGGCACCTTCCTTGTGGGAGAAGGAGCCGTAAGTTTGCCTTTTCAGAAAAAAGCTTCTGCCGAGAAAGAGCACCGTGACATGCTGAGTCTCTGGGAAAGCAGAGATCCCCAGTTTTGTTGTGCCTGTGGAGAGGCTTCAGGGGGACGGTGAAGACCAGCAATTTCTTTCAGGGCTGGCACCTTCCTTGTGGGAGAAGGAGCCGTAACTTTGCCTTTTCAAAAAAAAGCTTCTGCCGAGAAAGAGCACCGTGACATGCTGAGTCTCTGGGAAAGCAGAGATCCCCAGTGCTGTTGTGCCTGTGGATAGGCTGCAGAAGGATACTGAAGATCAGCAGTTTCTTTCAGGGCTGGCACCTTCCTTGTGGGAGAAGGAGCCGTAAGTTTGCCTTTTCAGAAAAAAGCTGCTGCCGAGAACGAGCACCGTGACATGCTGAGTCTCTGGGAAAGCAGAGATCCCCAGTGCTGTTGTGCCTGTGGATAGGCTGCAGAGGGATACTGAAGATCAGCAGTTTCTTTCAGGGCTGGCACCTTCCTTGTGGGAGAAGGAGCCGTAAGTTTGCCTTTTCAGAAAAAAGCTTCTGCCGAGAACGAGCACCGTGACATGCTGAGTCTCTGGGAAAGCAGAGATCCCCAGTGCTGTTGTGCCTGTGGATAGGCTGCAGAAGGATACTGAAGATCAGCAGTTTCTTTCAGGGCTGGCACCTTCCTTGTGGGAGAAGGAGCCGTAAGTTTGCCTTTTCAGAAAAAAGCTTCTGCCGAGAAAGAGCACCGTGACATGCTGAGTCTCTGGGAAAGCAGAGATCCCCAGTTTTGTTGTGCCTGTGGAGAGGCTTCAGGGGGACGGTGAAGACCAGCAATGTCTTTCAGGGCTGGCACCTTCCTTGTGGGAGAAGGAGCCGTAAGTTTGCCTTTTCAGAAAAAAGCTTCTGCCGAGAACGAGCACCGTGACATGCTGAGTCTCTGGGAAAGCAGAGATCCCCAGTGCTGTTGTGCCTGTGGATAGGCTGCAGAGGGATACTGAAGATCAGCAGTATCTTTCAGGGCTCGCACCTTCCTTGTGGGAGAAGGAGCCGTAAGTTTGCCTTTTCAGAAAAAAGCTTCTGCCGAGAAAGAGCACTGTGACATGCTGAGTCTCTGGGAAAGCAGAGATCCCCAGTTTTGTTGTGCCTGTGGAGAGGCTTCAGGGGGACGGTGAAGACC
This sequence comes from Astur gentilis, assembly GCF_929443795.1. Taxonomy (NCBI): domain Eukaryota; kingdom Metazoa; phylum Chordata; class Aves; order Accipitriformes; family Accipitridae; genus Astur; species Astur gentilis. The sequence goes on from NC_064883.1 coordinate 1,378,214, forward strand.
AGCAATTTCTTTCAGGGCTGGCACCTTCCTTGTGGGAGAAGGAGCCGTAAGTTTGCCTTTTCAGAAAAAAGCTTCTGCCGAGAAAGAGCACCGTGACATGCTGAGTCTCTGGGAAAGCAGAGATCCCCAGTTTTGTTGTGCCTGTGGATAGGCTGCAGAAGGATACTGAAGATCAGCAGTTTCTTTCAGGGCTGGCACCTTCCTTGTGGGAGAAGGAGCCGTAAGTTTGCCTTTTCAGAAAAAAGCTTCTGCCGAGAACGAGCACCGTGACATGCTGAGTCTCTGGGAAAGCAGAGATCCCCAGTGCTGTTGTGCCTGTGGATAGGCTGCAGAGGGATACTGAAGATCAGCAGTTTCTTTCAGGGCTGGCACCTTCCTTGTGGGAGAAGGAGCCGTAAGTTTGCCTTTTCAAAAAAAAGCTTCTGCCGAGAACGAGCACCGTGACATGCTGAGTCTCTGGGAAAGCAGAGATCCCCAGTGCTGTTGTGCCTGTGGATAGGCTGCAGAAGGAAACTGAAGATCAGCAGTTTCTTTCAGGGCTGGCACCTTCCTTGTGGGAGAAGGAGCCGTAAGTTTGCCTTTTCAGAAAAAAGCTTCTGCCGAGAGCGAGCACCGTGACATGCTGAGTCTCTGGGAAAGCAGAGATCCCCAGTGCTGTTGTGCCTGTGGATAGGCTGCAGAGGGATACTGAAGATCAGCAATTTCTTTCAGGGCTGGCACCTTCCTTGTGGGAGAAGGAGCCGTAAGTTTGCCTTTTCAGAAAAAAGCTTCTGCCGAGAACGAGCACCGTGACATGCTGAGTCTCTGGGAAAGCAGAGATCCCCAGTGCTGTTGTGCCTGTGGATAGGCTGCAGAGGGATACTGAAGATCTGTAGTTTCTTTCAGGGCTGGCACCTTCCTTGTGGGAGAAGGAGCCATAAGTTTACCTTTTCAGAAAAAAGCTTCTGCCGAGAAAGAGCACCGTGACATGCTGAGTCTCTGGGAAAGCAGAGATCCCCAGTGCTGTTGTGCCTGTGGATAGGCTGCAGAAGGATACTGAAGATCAGCAGTTTCTTTCAGGGCTGGCACCTTCCTTGTGGGAGAAGGAGCCGTAAGTTTGCCTTTTCAAAAAAAAGCTTCTGCCGAGAAAGAGCACCGTGACATGCTGAGTCTCTGGGAAAGCAGAGATCCCCAGTTTTGTTGTGCCTGTGGAGAGGCTTCAGGGGGACGGTGAAGACCATCAATGTCTTTCAGGGCTGGCACCTTCCTTGTGGGAGAAGGAGCCGTAAGTTTGCCTTTTCAGAAAAAAGCTTCTGCCGAGAACGAGCACCGTGACATGCTGAGTCTCTGGGAAAGCAGAGATCCCCAGTGCTGTTGTGCCTGTGGATAGGCTGCAGAGGGATACTGAAGATCAGCAGTATCTTTCAGGGCTGGCACCTTCCTTGTGGGAGAAGGAGCCGTAAGTTTGCCTTATCAGAAAAAAGCTTCTGCCGAGGAAGAGCACTGTGACATGCTGAGTCTCTGGGAAAGCAGAGATCCCCAGTTTTGTTGTGCCTGTGGAGAGGCTTCAGGGGGACGGTGAAGACCAGCAATTTCTTTCAGGGCTGGCACCTTCCTTGTGGGAGAAGGAGCCGTAAGTTTGCCTTTTCAGAAAAAAGCTTCTGCCGAGAAAGAGCACCGTGACATGCTGAGTCTCTGGGAAAGCAGAGATCCCCAGTGCTGTTGTGCCTGTGGATAGGCTGCAGAAGGATACTGAAGATCAGCAGTTTCTTTCAGGGCTGGCACCTTCCTTGTGGGAGAAGGAGCCGTAAGTTTGCCTTTTCAGAAAAAAGCTTCTGCCGAGAACGAGCACCGTGAAATGCTGAGTCTCTGGGAAAGCAGAGATCCCCAGTGCTGTTGTGCCTGTGGATAGGCTGCAGAGGGATACTGAAGATCAGCAGTTTCTTTCAGGGCTGGCACCTTCCTTGTGGGAGAAGGAGCCGTAAGTTTGCCTTTTCAAAAAAAAGCTTCTGCCGAGAACGAGCACCGTGACATGCTGAGTCTCTGGGAAAGCAGAGATCCCCAGTGCTGTTGTGCCTGTGGATAGGCTGCAGAAGGATACTGAAGATCAGCAGTTTCTTTCAGGGCTGGCACCTTCCTTGTGGGAGAAGGAGCCGTAAGTTTGCCTTTTCAGAAAAAAGCTTCTGCCGAGAAAGAGCACTGTGACATGCTGAGTCTCTGGCAAAGGAGAGATCCCCAGTTTTGTTGTGCCTGTGGAGAGGCTTCAGGGGGACGGTGAAGACCAGCAATTTCTTTCAGGGCTGGCTCCTTCCTTGTGGGAGAAGGAGCCGTAAGTTTGCCTTTTCAGAAAAAAGCTTCTGCCGAGAACGAGCACCGTGACATGCTGAGTCTCTGGGAAAGCAGAGATCCCCAGTGCTGTTGTGCCTGTGGATAGGCTGCAGAGGGATACTGAAGATCAGCAGTTTCTTTCAGGGCTGGCACCTTCCTTGTGGGAGAAGGAGCCATAAGTTTACCTTTTCAGAAAAAAGCTTCTGCCGAGAAAGAGCACCGTGAAATGCTGAGTCTCTGGGAAAGCAGAGATCCCCAGTGCTGTTGTGCCTGTGGATAGGCTGCAGAGGGATAGTGAATACCAGCAAGATCTTTCAGGGCTAGCACCTTCCTTGTGGGAGAAGGAGCCACACTTTTGCCTTCTCAGAAAAAGCTTCTGCCGAGAACGAGCACCGTGACATGCTGAGTCTCTGGGAAAGCAGAGATCCCCAAAGCTGTTGTGCCTGTGGATAGGCTGCAGAGGGATAGTGAAAAACTGCATTAGTTTTCAGGGCTAGCACCTTCCCTGAGGGAGAAGGAGCCGAAAGTTTTCTTTTTCAGAAAAAAGCTTCTGCCGAGAGCGAGCACCGTGACATGCTGAGTCTCTGGGAAAGCAGAGATCCCCAAAGCTGTTGTGCCTGTGGATAGGCTGCAGGGGGATAGTGAAAAACTGCATTAGTTTTCAGGGCTGGCACCTTCCCTGTGGGAGAAGGAGCCGTAAGTTTGCCTTTTCAGAAAAAAGCTTCTGCCGAGAGCGAGCACCGTGACATGCTGAGTCTCTGGGAAAGCAGAGATCCCCAAAGCTGTTGTGCCTGTGGATAGGCTGCAGAGGGATAGTGAAAAACTGCATTAGTTTTCAGGGCTGGCACCTTCCCTGTGGGAGAAGGAGCCGTAAGTTTGCCTTTTCAGAAAAAAGCTTCTGCCGAGAGCGAGCACCGTGACATGCTGAGTCTCTGGGAAAGCAGAGATCCCCAAAGCTGTTGTGCCTGTGGATAGGCTGCAGAGGGATAGTGAAAAACTGCATTAGTTTTCAGGGCTGGCACCTTCCCTGTGGGAGAAGGAGCCGTAAGTTTGCCTTTTCAGAAAAAAGCTTCTGCCGAGAGCGAGCACCGTGACATGCTGAGTCTCTGGGAAAGCAGAGATCCCAAAAGCTGTTGTGCCTGTGGATAGGCTGCAGAGGGATAGTGAATACCAGCAAGATCTTTCAGGGCTGGCACCTTCCTTGTGGGAGAAGGAGCCGTAAGTTTGCCTTTTCAGAAAAAGGCTCTGGCGAGAGTGAGCACCGTGACATGCTGAGTCTCTGGGAAAGCAGAGATCCCCAAAGCTGTTGTGCCTGTGGATAGGCTGCAGAGGGATAGTGAAAAACTGCATTAGTTTTCAGGGCTGGCACCTTCCCTGTGGGAGAAGGAGCCGTAAGTTTGCCTTTTCAGAAAAAAGCTTCTGCCGAGAGCGAGCACCGTGACATGCTGAGTCTCTGGGAAAGCAGAGATCCCCAAAGCTGTTGTGCCTGTGGATAGGCTGCAGAGGGATAGTGAAAAACTGCATTAGTTTTCAGGGCTGGCACCTTCCCTGTGGGAGAAGGAGCCGTAAGTTTGCCTTTTCAGAAAAAAGCTTCTGCCGAGAGCGAGCACCGTGACATGCTGAGTCTCTGGGAAAGCAGAGATCCCCAAAGCTGTTGTGCCTGTGGATAGGCTGCAGAGGGATAGTGAAAAACTGCATTAGTTTTCAGGGCTGGCACCTTCCCTGTGGGAGAAGGAGCCGTAAGTTTGCCTTTTCAGAAAAAAGCTTCTGCCGAGAGCGAGCACCGTGACATGCTGAGTCTCTGGGAAAGCAGAGATCCCCAAAGCTGTTGTGCCTGTGGATAGGCTGCAGAGGGATAGTGAAAAAATGCATTAGTTTTCAGGGCTGGCACCTTCCCTGTGGGAGAAGGAGCCGTAAGTTTGCCTTTTCAGAAAAAAGCTTCTGCCGAGAGCGAGCACCGTGACATGCTGAGTCTCTGGGAAAGCAGAGATCCCCAAAGCTGTTGTGCCTGTGGATAGGCTGCAGAGGGATAGTGAAAAACTGCATTAGTTTTCAGGGCTGGCACCTTCCCTGTGGGAGAAGGAGCCGTAAGTTTGCCTTTTCAGAAAAAAGCTTCTGCCGAGAGCGAGCACCGTGACATGCTGAGTCTCTGGGAAAGCAGAGATCCCCAAAGCTGTTGTGCCTGTGGATAGGCTGCAGAGGGATAGTGAAAAACTGCATTAGTTTTCAGGGCTGGCACCTTCCCTGTGGGAGAAGGAGCCGTAAGTTTGCCTTTTCAGAAAAAAGCTTCTGCCGAGAGCGAGCACCATGACATGCTGAGTCTCTGGGAAAGCAGAGATCCCCAAAGCTGTTGTGCCTGTGGATAGGCTGCAGAGGGATAGTGAAAAACTGCATTAGTTTTCAGGGCTGGCACCTTCCCTGTGGGAGAAGGAGCCGTAAGTTTGCCTTTTCAGAAAAAAGCTTCTGCCGAGAGCGAGCACCGTGACATGCTGAGTCTCTGGGAAAGCAGAGATCCCAAAAGCTGTTGTGCCTGTGGATAGGCTGCAGAGGGATAGTGAAAAACTGCATTAGTTTTCAGGGCTGGCACCTTCCCTGTGGGAGAAGGAGCCGTAAGTTTGCCTTTTCAGAAAAAAGCTTCTGCCGAGAGCGAGCACCATGACATGCTGAGTCTCTGGGAAAGCAGAGATCCCAAAAGCTGTTGCGGCTAAAGATAGGCTGCAGAGGGATAGTGAATACCAGCAAGATCTTTCAGGGCTGGCACCTTCCTTGTGGGAGAAGGAGCCGTAAGTTTGCCTTTTCAGAAAAAGGCTCTGGCGAGAGTGAGCACCGTGACATGCTGAGTCTCTGGGAAAGCAGAGATCCCAAAAGCTGTTGTGCCTGTGGATAGGCTGCAGAGGGATAGTGAAAAACTGCATTAGTTTTCAGGGCTAGCACCTTCCCTGTGGGAGAAGGAGCCGTAAGTTTGCCTTTTCAGAAAAAAGCTTCTGCCGAGAGCGAGCACCGTGACATGCTGAGTCTCTGGGAAAGCAGAGATCCCCAAAGCTGTTGTGCCTGTGGATAGGCTGCAGAGGGATAGTGAAAAACTGCATTAGTTTTCAGGGCTGGCACCTTCCCTGTGGGAGAAGGAGCCATAAGTTTGCCTTTTCAGAAAAAAGCTTCTGCCGAGAGCGAGCACCGTGACATGCTGAGTCTCTGGGAAAGCAGAGATCCCAAAAGCTGTTGTGCCTGTGGATAGGCTGCAGAGGGATAGTGAATACCAGCAAGATCTTTCAGGGCTAGCACCTTCCTTGTGGGAGAAGGAGCCACACTTTTGCCTTCTCAGAAAAAGCTTCTGCCGAGAACGAGCACCGTGACATGCTGAGTCTCTGGGAAAGCAGAGATCCCCAAAGCTGTTGTGCCTGTGGATAGGCTGCAGAGGGATAGTGAAAAACTGCATTAGTTTTCAGGGCTAGCACCTTCCCTGAGGGAGAAGGAGCCGAAAGTTTTCTTTTTCAGAAAAAAGCTTCTGCCGAGAGCGAGCACCGTGACATGCTGAGTCTCTGGGAAAGCAGAGATCCCCAAAGCTGTTGTGCCTGTGGATAGGCTGCAGGGGGATAGTGAAAAACTGCATTAGTTTTCAGGGCTGGCACCTTCCCTGTGGGAGAAGGAGCCGTAAGTTTGCCTTTTCAGAAAAAAGCTTCTGCCGAGAGCGAGCACCGTGACATGCTGAGTCTCTGGGAAAGCAGAGATCCCCAAAGCTGTTGTGCCTGTGGATAGGCTGCAGAGGGATAGTGAAAAACTGCATTAGTTTTCAGGGCTGGCACCTTCCCTGTGGGAGAAGGAGCCGTAAGTTTGCCTTTTCAGAAAAAAGCTTCTGCCGAGAGCGAGCACCGTGACATGCTGAGTCTCTGGGAAAGCAGAGATCCCCAAAGCTGTTGTGCCTGTGGATAGGCTGCAGAGGGATAGTGAAAAACTGCATTAGTTTTCAGGGCTGGCACCTTCCCTGTGGGAGAAGGAGCCGTAAGTTTGCCTTTTCAGAAAAAAGCTTCTGCCGAGAAAGAGCACCGTGACATGCTGAGTCTCTGGCAAAGGAGAGATCCCCAGTTTTGTTGTGCCTGTGGAGAGGCTTCAGGGGGACGGTGAAGACCAGCAATTTCTTTCAGGGCTGGCACCTTCCTTGTGGGAGAAGGAGCCGTAAGTTTGCCTTTTCAGAAAAAAGCTTCTGCCGAGAACGAGCACCGTGACATGCTGAGTCTCTGGGAAAGCAGAGATCCCCAGTGCTGTTGTGCCTGTGGATAGGCTGCAGAGGGATACTGAAGATCAGCAGTTTCTTTCAGGGCTGGCACCTTCCTTGTGGGAGAAGGAGCCATAAGTTTACCTTTTCAGAAAAAAGCTTCTGCCGAGAAAGAGCACCGTGAAATGCTGAGTCTCTGGGAAAGCAGAGATCCCCAGTGCTGTTGTGCCTGTGGATAGGCTGCAGAGGGATAGTGAATACCAGCAAGATCTTTCAGGGCTAGCACCTTCCTTGTGGGAGAAGGAGCCACACTTTTGCCTTCTCAGAAAAAGCTTCTGCCGAGAACGAGCACCGTGACATGCTGAGTCTCTGGGAAAGCAGAGATCCCCAAAGCTGTTGTGCCTGTGGATAGGCTGCAGAGGGATAGTGAAAAACTGCATTAGTTTTCAGGGCTAGCACCTTCCCTGAGGGAGAAGGAGCCGAAAGTTTTCTTTTTCAGAAAAAAGCTTCTGCCGAGAGCGAGCACCGTGACATGCTGAGTCTCTGGGAAAGCAGAGATCCCCAAAGCTGTTGTGCCTGTGGATAGGCTGCAGGGGGATAGTGAAAAACTGCATTAGTTTTCAGGGCTGGCACCTTCCCTGTGGGAGAAGGAGCCGTAAGTTTGCCTTTTCAGAAAAAAGCTTCTGCCGAGAGCGAGCACCGTGACATGCTGAGTCTCTGGGAAAGCAGAGATCCCCAAAGCTGTTGTGCCTGTGGATAGGCTGCAGAGGGATAGTGAAAAACTGCATTAGTTTTCAGGGCTGGCACCTTCCCTGTGGGAGAAGGAGCCGTAAGTTTGCCTTTTCAGAAAAAAGCTTCTGCCGAGAGCGAGCACCGTGACATGCTGAGTCTCTGGGAAAGCAGAGATCCCCAAAGCTGTTGTGCCTGTGGATAGGCTGCAGAGGGATAGTGAAAAACTGCATTAGTTTTCAGGGCTGGCACCTTCCCTGTGGGAGAAGGAGCCGTAAGTTTGCCTTTTCAGAAAAAAGCTTCTGCCGAGAGCGAGCACCGTGACATGCTGAGTCTCTGGGAAAGCAGAGATCCCAAAAGCTGTTGTGCCTGTGGATAGGCTGCAGAGGGATAGTGAATACCAGCAAGATCTTTCAGGGCTAGCACCTTCCTTGTGGGAGAAGGAGCCACACTTTTGCCTTCTCAGAAAAAGCTTCTGCCGAGAACGAGCACCGTGACATGCTGAGTCTCTGGGAAAGCAGAGATCCCCAAAGCTGTTGTGCCTGTGGATAGGCTGCAGAGGGATAGTGAAAAACTGCATTAGTTTTCAGGGCTGGCACCTTCCCTGTGGGAGAAGGAGCCGAAAGTTTTCTTTTTCAGAAAAAAGCTTCTGCCGAGAGCGAGCACCGTGACATGCTGAGTCTCTGGGAAAGCAGAGATCCCCAAAGCTGTTGTGCCTGTGGATAGGCTGCAGAGGGATAGTGAAAAACTGCATTAGTTTTCAGGGCTGGCACCTTCCCTGTGGGAGAAGGAGCCGTAAGTTTGCCTTTTCAGAAAAAAGCTTCTGCCGAGAGCGAGCACCGTGACATGCTGAGTCTCTGGGAAAGCAGAGATCCCAAAAGCTGTTGTGCCTGTGGATAGGCTGCAGAGGGATAGTGAAAAACTGCATTAGTTTTCAGGGCTGGCACCTTCCCTGTGGGAGAAGGAGCCGTAAGTTTGCCTTTTCAGAAAAAAGCTTCTGCCGAGAGCGAGCACCATGACATGCTGAGTCTCTGGGAAAGCAGAGATCCCAAAAGCTGTTGCGGCTAAAGATAGGCTGCAGAGGGATAGTGAATACCAGCAAGATCTTTCAGGGCTGGCACCTTCCTTGTGGGAGAAGGAGCCGTAAGTTTGCCTTTTCAGAAAAAGGCTCTGGCGAGAGTGAGCACCGTGACATGCTGAGTCTCTGGGAAAGCAGAGATCCCAAAAGCTGTTGTGCCTGTGGATAGGCTGCAGAGGGATAGTGAAAAACTGCATTAGTTTTCAGGGCTAGCACCTTCCCTGTGGGAGAAGGAGCCGTAAGTTTGCCTTTTCAGAAAAAAGCTTCTGCCGAGAGCGAGCACCGTGACATGCTGAGTCTCTGGGAAAGCAGAGATCCCCAAAGCTGTTGTGCCTGTGGATAGGCTGCAGAGGGATAGTGAAAAACTGCATTAGTTTTCAGGGCTGGCACCTTCCCTGTGGGAGAAGGAGCCATAAGTTTGCCTTTTCAGAAAAAAGCTTCTGCCGAGAGCGAGCACCGTGACATGCTGAGTCTCTGGGAAAGCAGAGATCCCAAAAGCTGTTGTGCCTGTGGATAGGCTGCAGAGGGATAGTGAATACCAGCAAGATCTTTCAGGGCTAGCACCTTCCTTGTGGGAGAAGGAGCCACACTTTTGCCTTCTCAGAAAAAGCTTCTGCCGAGAACGAGCACCGTGACATGCTGAGTCTCTGGGAAAGCAGAGATCCCCAAAGCTGTTGTGCCTGTGGATAGGCTGCAGAGGGATAGTGAAAAACTGCATTAGTTTTCAGGGCTAGCACCTTCCCTGAGGGAGAAGGAGCCGAAAGTTTTCTTTTTCAGAAAAAAGCTTCTGCCGAGAGCGAGCACCGTGACATGCTGAGTCTCTGGGAAAGCAGAGATCCCCAAAGCTGTTGTGCCTGTGGATAGGCTGCAGGGGGATAGTGAAAAACTGCATTAGTTTTCAGGGCTGGCACCTTCCCTGTGGGAGAAGGAGCCGTAAGTTTGCCTTTTCAGAAAAAAGCTTCTGCCGAGAGCGAGCACCGTGACATGCTGAGTCTCTGGGAAAGCAGAGATCCCCAAAGCTGTTGTGCCTGTGGATAGGCTGCAGAGGGATAGTGAAAAACTGCATTAGTTTTCAGGGCTGGCACCTTCCCTGTGGGAGAAGGAGCCGTAAGTTTGCCTTTTCAGAAAAAAGCTTCTGCCGAGAGCGAGCACCGTGACATGCTGAGTCTCTGGGAAAGCAGAGATCCCCAAAGCTGTTGTGCCTGTGGATAGGCTGCAGAGGGATAGTGAAAAACTGCATTAGTTTTCAGGGCTGGCACCTTCCCTGTGGGAGAAGGAGCCGTAAGTTTGCCTTTTCAGAAAAAAGCTTCTGCCGAGAAAGAGCACCGTGACATGCTGAGTCTCTGGCAAAGGAGAGATCCCCAGTTTTGTTGTGCCTGTGGAGAGGCTTCAGGGGGACGGTGAAGACCAGCAATTTCTTTCAGGGCTGGCACCTTCCTTGTGGGAGAAGGAGCCGTAAGTTTGCCTTTTCAGAAAAAAGCTTCTGCCGAGAACGAGCACCGTGACATGCTGAGTCTCTGGGAAAGCAGAGATCCCCAGTGCTGTTGTGCCTGTGGATAGGCTGCAGAGGGATACTGAAGATCAGCAGTTTCTTTCAGGGCTGGCACCTTCCTTGTGGGAGAAGGAGCCATAAGTTTACCTTTTCAGAAAAAAGCTTCTGCCGAGAAAGAGCACCGTGAAATGCTGAGTCTCTGGGAAAGCAGAGATCCCCAGTGCTGTTGTGCCTGTGGATAGGCTGCAGAGGGATAGTGAATACCAGCAAGATCTTTCAGGGCTAGCACCTTCCTTGTGGGAGAAGGAGCCACACTTTTGCCTTCTCAGAAAAAGCTTCTGCCGAGAACGAGCACCGTGACATGCTGAGTCTCTGGGAAAGCAGAGATCCCCAAAGCTGTTGTGCCTGTGGATAGGCTGCAGAGGGATAGTGAAAAACTGCATTAGTTTTCAGGGCTAGCACCTTCCCTGAGGGAGAAGGAGCCGAAAGTTTTCTTTTTCAGAAAAAAGCTTCTGCCGAGAGCGAGCACCGTGACATGCTGAGTCTCTGGGAAAGCAGAGATCCCCAAAGCTGTTGTGCCTGTGGATAGGCTGCAGGGGGATAGTGAAAAACTGCATTAGTTTTCAGGGCTGGCACCTTCCCTGTGGGAGAAGGAGCCGTAAGTTTGCCTTTTCAGAAAAAAGCTTCTGCCGAGAGCGAGCACCGTGACATGCTGAGTCTCTGGGAAAGCAGAGATCCCCAAAGCTGTTGTGCCTGTGGATAGGCTGCAGAGGGATAGTGAAAAACTGCATTAGTTTTCAGGGCTGGCACCTTCCCTGTGGGAGAAGGAGCCGTAAGTTTGCCTTTTCAGAAAAAAGCTTCTGCCGAGAGCGAGCACCGTGACATGCTGAGTCTCTGGGAAAGCAGAGATCCCCAAAGCTGTTGTGCCTGTGGATAGGCTGCAGAGGGATAGTGAAAAACTGCATTAGTTTTCAGGGCTGGCACCTTCCCTGTGGGAGAAGGAGCCGTAAGTTTGCCTTTTCAGAAAAAAGCTTCTGCCGAGAGCGAGCACCGTGACATGCTGAGTCTCTGGGAAAGCAGAGATCCCAAAAGCTGTTGTGCCTGTGGATAGGCTGCAGAGGGATAGTGAATACCAGCAAGATCTTTCAGGGCTAGCACCTTCCTTGTGGGAGAAGGAGCCACACTTTTGCCTTCTCAGAAAAAGCTTCTGCCGAGAACGAGCACCGTGACATGCTGAGTCTCTGGGAAAGCAGAGATCCCCAAAGCTGTTGTGCCTGTGGATAGGCTGCAGAGGGATAGTGAAAAACTGCATTAGTTTTCAGGGCTGGCACCTTCCCTGTGGGAGAAGGAGCCGAAAGTTTTCTTTTTCAGAAAAAAGCTTCTGCCGAGAGCGAGCACCGTGACATGCTGAGTCTCTGGGAAAGCAGAGATCCCCAAAGCTGTTGTGCCTGTGGATAGGCTGCAGAGGGATAGTGAAAAACTGCATTAGTTTTCAGGGCTGGCACCTTCCCTGTGGGAGAAGGAGCCGTAAGTTTGCCTTTTCAGAAAAAAGCTTCTGCCGAGAGCGAGCACCGTGACATGCTGAGTCTCTGGGAAAGCAGAGATCCCAAAAGCTGTTGTGCCTGTGGATAGGCTGCAGAGGGATAGTGAAAAACTGCATTAGTTTTCAGGGCTGGCACCTTCCCTGTGGGAGAAGGAGCCGTAAGTTTGCCTTTTCAGAAAAAAGCTTCTGCCGAGAGCGAGCACCATGACATGCTGAGTCTCTGGGAAAGCAGAGATCCCAAAAGCTGTTGCGGCTAAAGATAGGCTGCAGAGGGATAGTGAATACCAGCAAGATCTTTCAGGGCTGGCACCTTCCTTGTGGGAGAAGGAGCCGTAAGTTTGCCTTTTCAGAAAAAGGCTCTGGCGAGAGTGAGCACCATGACATGCTGAGTCTCTGGGAAAGCAGAGATCCCAAAAGCTGTTGTGCCTGTGGATAGGCTGCAGAGGGATAGTGAAAAACTGCATTAGTTTTCAGGGCTAGCACCTTCCCTGTGGGAGAAGGAGCCGTAAGTTTGCCTTTTCAGAAAAAAGCTTCTGCCGAGAGCGAGCACCGTGACATGCTGAGTCTCTGGGAAAGCAGAGATCCCCAAAGCTGTTGTGCCTGTGGATAGGCTGCAGAGGGATAGTGAAAAACTGCATTAGTTTTCAGGGCTGGCACCTTCCTTGTGGGAGAAGGAGCCATAAGTTTACCTTTTCAGAAAAAAGCTTCTGCCGAGAAAGAGCACCGTGAAATGCTGAGTCTCTGGGAAAGCAGAGATCCCCAGTGCTGTTGTGCCTGTGGATAGGCTGCAGAGGGATAGTGAATACCAGCAAGATCTTTCAGGGCTAGCACCTTCCTTGTGGGAGAAGGAGCCACACTTTTGCCTTCTCAGAAAAAGCTTCTGCCGAGAACGAGCACCGTGACATGCTGAGTCTCTGGGAAAGCAGAGATCCCCAAAGCTGTTGTGCCTGTGGATAGGCTGCAGAGGGATAGTGAAAAACTGCATTAGTTTTCAGGGCTAGCACCTTCCCTGAGGGAGAAGGAGCCGAAAGTTTTCTTTTTCAGAAAAAAGCTTCTGCCGAGAGCGAGCACCGTGACATGCTGAGTCTCTGGGAAAGCAGAGATCCCCAAAGCTGTTGTGCCTGTGGATAGGCTGCAGGGGGATAGTGAAAAACTGCATTAGTTTTCAGGGCTGGCACCTTCCCTGTGGGAGAAGGAGCCGTAAGTTTGCCTTTTCAGAAAAAAGCTTCTGCCGAGAGCGAGCACCGTGACATGCTGAGTCTCTGGGAAAGCAGAGATCCCCAAAGCTGTTGTGCCTGTGGATAGGCTGCAGAGGGATAGTGAAAAACTGCATTAGTTTTCAGGGCTGGCACCTTCCCTGTGGGAGAAGGAGCCGTAAGTTTGCCTTTTCAGAAAAAAGCTTCTGCCGAGAGCGAGCACCGTGACATGCTGAGTCTCTGGGAAAGCAGAGATCCCCAAAGCTGTTGTGCCTGTGGATAGGCTGCAGAGGGATAGTGAAAAACTGCATTAGTTTTCAGGGCTGGCACCTTCCCTGTGGGAGAAGGAGCCGTAAGTTTGCCTTTTCAGAAAAAAGCTTCTGCCGAGAAAGAGCACCGTGACATGCTGAGTCTCTGGCAAAGGAGAGATCCCCAGTTTTGTTGTGCCTGTGGAGAGGCTTCAGGGGGACGGTGAAGACCAGCAATTTCTTTCAGGGCTGGCACCTTCCTTGTGGGAGAAGGAGCCGTAAGTTTGCCTTTTCAGAAAAAAGCTTCTGCCGAGAACGAGCACCGTGACATGCTGAGTCTCTGGGAAAGCAGAGATCCCCAGTGCTGTTGTGCCTGTGGATAGGCTGCAGAGGGATACTGAAGATCAGCAGTTTCTTTCAGGGCTGGCACCTTCCTTGTGGGAGAAGGAGCCATAAGTTTACCTTTTCAGAAAAAAGCTTCTGCCGAGAAAGAGCACCGTGAAATGCTGAGTCTCTGGGAAAGCAGAGATCCCCAGTGCTGTTGTGCCTGTGGATAGGCTGCAGAGGGATAGTGAATACCAGCAAGATCTTTCAGGGCTAGCACCTTCCTTGTGGGAGAAGGAGCCACACTTTTGCCTTCTCAGAAAAAGCTTCTGCCGAGAACGAGCACCGTGACATGCTGAGTCTCTGGGAAAGCAGAGATCCCCAAAGCTGTTGTGCCTGTGGATAGGCTGCAGAGGGATAGTGAAAAACTGCATTAGTTTTCAGGGCTAGCACCTTCCCTGAGGGAGAAGGAGCCGAAAGTTTTCTTTTTCAGAAAAAAGCTTCTGCCGAGAGCGAGCACCGTGACATGCTGAGTCTCTGGGAAAGCAGAGATCCCCAAAGCTGTTGTGCCTGTGGATAGGCTGCAGGGGGATAGTGAAAAACTGCATTAGTTTTCAGGGCTGGCACCTTCCCTGTGGGAGAAGGAGCCGTAAGTTTGCCTTTTCAGAAAAAAGCTTCTGCCGAGAGCGAGCACCGTGACATGCTGAGTCTCTGGGAAAGCAGAGATCCCCAAAGCTGTTGTGCCTGTGGATAGGCTGCAGAGGGATAGTGAAAAACTGCATTAGTTTTCAGGGCTGGCACCTTCCCTGTGGGAGAAGGAGCCGTAAGTTTGCCTTTTCAGAAAAAAGCTTCTGCCGAGAGCGAGCACCGTGACATGCTGAGTCTCTGGGAAAGCAGAGATCCCAAAAGCTGTTGTGCCTGTGGATAGGCTGCAGAGGGATAGTGAATACCAGCAAGATCTTTCAGGGCTAGCACCTTCCTTGTGGGAGAAGGAGCCACACTTTTGCCTTCTCAGAAAAAGCTTCTGCCGAGAACGAGCACCGTGACATGCTGAGTCTCTGGGAAAGCAGAGATCCCCAAAGCTGTTGTGCCTGTGGATAGGCTGCAGAGGGATAGTGAAAAACTGCATTAGTTTTCAGGGCTGGCACCTTCCCTGTGGGAGAAGGAGCCGAAAGTTTTCTTTTTCAGAAAAAAGCTTCTGCCGAGAGCGAGCACCGTGACATGCTGAGTCTCTGGGAAAGCAGAGATCCCCAAAGCTGTTGTGCCTGTGGATAGGCTGCAGAGGGATAGTGAAAAACTGCATTAGTTTTCAGGGCTGGCACCTTCCCTGTGGGAGAAGGAGCCGTAAGTTTGCCTTTTCAGAAAAAAGCTTCTGCCGAGAGCGAGCACCGTGACATGCTGAGTCTCTGGGAAAGCAGAGATCCCCAAAGCTGTTGTGCCTGTGGATAGGCTGCAGAGGGATAGTGAAAAACTGCATTAGTTTTCAGGGCTGGCACCTTCCCTGTGGGAGAAGGAGCCGTAAGTTTGCCTTTTCAGAAAAAAGCTTCTGCCGAGAGCGAGCACCGTGACATGCTGAGTCTCTGGGAAAGCAGAGATCCCCAAAGCTGTTGTGCCTGTGGATAGGCTGCAGAGGGATAGTGAAAAAATGCATTAGTTTTCAGGGCTGGCACCTTCCCTGTGGGAGAAGGAGCCGTAAGTTTGCCTTTTCAGAAAAAAGCTTCTGCCGAGAGCGAGCACCGTGACATGCTGAGTCTCTGGGAAAGCAGAGATCCCCAAAGCTGTTGTGCCTGTGGATAGGCTGCAGAGGGATAGTGAAAAACTGCATTAGTTTTCAGGGCTGGCACCTTCCCTGTGGGAGAAGGAGCCGTAAGTTTGCCTTTTCAGAAAAAAGCTTCTGCCGAGAGCGAGCACCGTGACATGCTGAGTCTCTGGGAAAGCAGAGATCCCCAAAGCTGTTGTGCCTGTGGATAGGCTGCAGAGGGATAGTGAAAAACTGCATTAGTTTTCAGGGCTGGCACCTTCCCTGTGGGAGAAGGAGCCGTAAGTTTGCCTTTTCAGAAAAAAGCTTCTGCCGAGAGCGAGCACCGTGACATGCTGAGTCTCTGGGAAAGCAGAGATCCCCAAAGCTGTTGTGCCTGTGGATAGGCTGCAGAGGGATAGTGAAAAACTGCATTAGTTTTCAGGGCTGGCACCTTCCCTGTGGGAGAAGGAGCCGTAAGTTTGCCTTTTCAGAAAAAAGCTTCTGCCGAGAGCGAGCACCGTGACATGCTGAGTCTCTGGGAAAGCAGAGATCCCCAAAGCTGTTGTGCCTGTGGATAGGCTGCAGAGGGATAGTGAAAAACTGCATTAGTTTTCAGGGCTGGCACCTTCCCTGTGGGAGAAGGAGCCGTAAGTTTGCCTTTTCAGAAAAAAGCTTCTGCCGAGAGCGAGCACCGTGACATGCTGAGTCTCTGGGAAAGCAGAGATCCCCAGTGCTGTTGTGCCTGTGGATAGGCTGCAGAGGGATAGTGAATACCAGCAAGATCTTTCAGGGCTAGCACCTTCCTTGTGGGAGAAGGAGCCACACTTTTGCCTTCTCAGAAAAAGCTTCTGCCGAGAACGAGCACCGTGACATGCTGAGTCTCTGGGAAAGCAGAGATCCCCAAAGCTGTTGTGCCTGTGGATAGGCTGCAGAGGGATAGTGAAAAACTGCATTAGTTTTCAGGGCTAGCACCTTCCCTGAGGGAGAAGGAGCCGAAAGTTTTCTTTTTCAGAAAAAAGCTTCTGCCGAGAGCGAGCACCGTGACATGCTGAGTCTCTGGGAAAGCAGAGATCCCCAAAGCTGTTGTGCCTGTGGATAGGCTGCAGGGGGATAGTGAAAAACTGCAGTAGTTTTCAGGGCTAGCACCTTCCCTGTGGGAGAAGGAGCCGTAAGTTTGCCTTTTCAGAAAAAAGCTTCTGCCGAGAGCGAGCACCGTGACATGCTGAGTCTCTGGGAAAGCAGAGATCCCCAAAGCTGTTGTGCCTGTGGATAGGCTGCAGAGGGATAGTGAAAAACTGCATTAGTTTTCAGGGCTGGCACCTTCCCTGTGGGAGAAGGAGCCGTAAGTTTGCCTTTTCAGAAAAAAGCTTCTGCCGAGAGCGAGCACCGTGACATGCTGAGTCTCTGGGAAAGCAGAGATCCCAAAAGCTGTTGTGCCTGTGGATAGGCTGCAGAGGGATAGTGAATACCAGCAAGATCTTTCAGGGCTAGCACCTTCCTTGTGGGAGAAGGAGCCACACTTTTGCCTTCTCAGAAAAAGCTTCTGCCGAGAACGAGCACCGTGACATGCTGAGTCTCTGGGAAAGCAGAGATCCCCAAAGCTGTTGTGCCTGTGGATAGGCTGCAGAGGGATAGTGAAAAACTGCATTAGTTTTCAGGGCTAGCACCTTCCCTGAGGGAGAAGGAGCCGTAAGTTTGCCTTTTCAGAAAAAAGCTTCTGCCGAGAGCGAGCACCGTGACATGCTGAGTCTCTGGGAAAGCAGAGATCCCCAAAGCTGTTGTGCCTGTGGATAGGCTGCAGGGGGATAGTGAAAAACTGCATTAGTTTTCAGGGCTGGCACCTTCCCTGTGGGAGAAGGAGCCGTAAGTTTGCCTTTTCAGAAAAAAGCTTCTGCCGAGAGCGAGCACCGTGACATGCTGAGTCTCTGGGAAAGCAGAGATCCCCAAAGCTGTTGTGCCTGTGGATAGGCTGCAGAGGGATAGTGAAAAACTGCATTAGTTTTCAGGGCTGGCACCTTCCCTGTGGGAGAAGGAGCCGTAAGTTTGCCTTTTCAGAAAAAAGCTTCTGCCGAGAGCGAGCACCGTGACATGCTGAGTCTCTGGGAAAGCAGAGATCCCCAAAGCTGTTGTGCCTGTGGATAGGCTGCAGAGGGATAGTGAAAAACTGCATTAGTTTTCAGGGCTGGCACCTTCCCTGTGGGAGAAGGAGCCGTAAGTTTGCCTTTTCAGAAAAAAGCTTCTGCCGAGAAAGAGCACCGTGACATGCTGAGTCTCTGGCAAAGGAGAGATCCCCAGTTTTGTTGTGCCTGTGGAGAGGCTTCAGGGGGACGGTGAAGACCAGCAATTTCTTTCAGGGCTGGCACCTTCCTTGTGGGAGAAGGAGCCGTAAGTTTGCCTTTTCAGAAAAAAGCTTCTGCCGAGAACGAGCACCGTGACATGCTGAGTCTCTGGGAAAGCAGAGATCCCCAGTGCTGTTGTGCCTGTGGATAGGCTGCAGAGGGATACTGAAGATCAGCAGTTTCTTTCAGGGCTGGCACCTTCCTTGTGGGAGAAGGAGCCATAAGTTTACCTTTTCAGAAAAAAGCTTCTGCCGAGAAAGAGCACCGTGAAATGCTGAGTCTCTGGGAAAGCAGAGATCCCCAGTGCTGTTGTGCCTGTGGATAGGCTGCAGAGGGATAGTGAATACCAGCAAGATCTTTCAGGGCTAGCACCTTCCTTGTGGGAGAAGGAGCCACACTTTTGCCTTCTCAGAAAAAGCTTCTGCCGAGAACGAGCACCGTGACATGCTGAGTCTCTGGGAAAGCAGAGATCCCCAAAGCTGTTGTGCCTGTGGATAGGCTGCAGAGGGATAGTGAAAAACTGCATTAGTTTTCAGGGCTAGCACCTTCCCTGAGGGAGAAGGAGCCGAAAGTTTTCTTTTTCAGAAAAAAGCTTCTGCCGAGAGCGAGCACCGTGACATGCTGAGTCTCTGGGAAAGCAGAGATCCCCAAAGCTGTTGTGCCTGTGGATAGGCTGCAGGGGGATAGTGAAAAACTGCATTAGTTTTCAGGGCTAGCACCTTCCTTGTGGGAGAAGGAGCCACACTTTTGCCTTCTCAGAAAAAGCTTCTGCCGAGAGCGAGCACCATGACATGCTGAGTCTCTGGGAAAGCAGAGATCCCAAAAGCTGTTGCGGCTAAAGATAGGCTGCAGAGGGATAGTGAATACCAGCAAGATCTTTCAGGGCTGGCACCTTCCTTGTGGGAGAAGGAGCCGTAAGTTTGCCTTTTCAGAAAAAGGCTCTGGCGAGAGTGAGCACCGTGACATGCTGAGTCTCTGGGAAAGCAGAGATCCCAAAAGCTGTTGTGCCTGTGGATAGGCTGCAGAGGGATAGTGAAAAACTGCATTAGTTTTCAGGGCTAGCACCTTCCCTGTGGGAGAAGGAGCCGTAAGTTTGCCTTTTCAGAAAAAAGCTTCTGCCGAGAGCGAGCACCGTGACATGCTGAGTCTCTGGGAAAGCAGAGATCCCCAAAGCTGTTGTGCCTGTGGATAGGCTGCAGAGGGATAGTGAAAAACTGCATTAGTTTTCAGGGCTGGCACCTTCCCTGTGGGAGAAGGAGCCGTAAGTTTGCCTTTTCAGAAAAAAGCTTCTGCCGAGAGCGAGCACCGTGACATGCTGAGTCTCTGGGAAAGCAGAGATCCCAAAAGCTGTTGTGCCTGTGGATAGGCTGCAGAGGGATAGTGAATACCAGCAAGATCTTTCAGGGCTAGCACCTTCCTTGTGGGAGAAGGAGCCACACGTTTGCCTTCTCAGAAAAAGCTTCTGCCGAGAACGAGCACCGTGACATGCTGAGTCTCTGGGAAAGCAGAGATCCCCAAAGCTGTTGTGCCTGTGGATAGGCTGCAGAGGGATAGTGAAAAACTGCATTAGTTTTCAGGGCTAGCACCTTCCCTGAGGGAGAAGGAGCCGAAAGTTTTCTTTTTCAGAAAAAAGCTTCTGCCGAGAGCGAGCACCGTGACATGCTGAGTCTCTGGGAAAGCAGAGATCCCCAAAGCTGTTGTGCCTGTGGATAGGCTGCAGAGGGATAGTGAAAAACTGCATTAGTTTTCAGGGCTGGCACCTTCCTTGTGGGAGAAGGAGCCATAAGTTTACCTTTTCAGAAAAAAGCTTCTGCCGAGAAAGAGCACCGTGAAATGCTGAGTCTCTGGGAAAGCAGAGATCCCCAGTGCTGTTGTGCCTGTGGATAGGCTGCAGAGGGATAGTGAATACCAGCAAGATCTTTCAGGGCTAGCACCTTCCTTGTGGGAGAAGGAGCCACACTTTTGCCTTCTCAGAAAAAGCTTCTGCCGAGAACGAGCACCGTGACATGCTGAGTCTCTGGGAAAGCAGAGATCCCCAAAGCTGTTGTGCCTGTGGATAGGCTGCAGAGGGATAGTGAAAAACTGCATTAGTTTTCAGGGCTAGCACCTTCCCTGAGGGAGAAGGAGCCGAAAGTTTTCTTTTTCAGAAAAAAGCTTCTGCCGAGAGCGAGCACCGTGACATGCTGAGTCTCTGGGAAAGCAGAGATCCCCAAAGCTGTTGTGCCTGTGGATAGGCTGCAGGGGGATAGTGAAAAACTGCATTAGTTTTCAGGGCTGGCACCTTCCCTGTGGGAGAAGGAGCCGTAAGTTTGCCTTTTCAGAAAAAAGCTTCTGCCGAGAGCGAGCACCGTGACATGCTGAGTCTCTGGGAAAGCAGAGATCCCCAAAGCTGTTGTGCCTGTGGATAGGCTGCAGAGGGATAGTGAAAAACTGCATTAGTTTTCAGGGCTGGCACCTTCCCTGTGGGAGAAGGAGCCGTAAGTTTGCCTTTTCAGAAAAAAGCTTCTGCCGAGAGCGAGCACCGTGACATGCTGAGTCTCTGGGAAAGCAGAGATCCCCAAAGCTGTTGTGCCTGTGGATAGGCTGCAGAGGGATAGTGAAAAACTGCATTAGTTTTCAGGGCTGGCACCTTCCCTGTGGGAGAAGGAGCCGTAAGTTTGCCTTTTCAGAAAAAAGCTTCTGCCGAGAAAGAGCACCGTGACATGCTGAGTCTCTGGCAAAGGAGAGATCCCCAGTTTTGTTGTGCCTGTGGAGAGGCTTCAGGGGGACGGTGAAGACCAGCAATTTCTTTCAGGGCTGGCACCTTCCTTGTGGGAGAAGGAGCCGTAAGTTTGCCTTTTCAGAAAAAAGCTTCTGCCGAGAACGAGCACCGTGACATGCTGAGTCTCTGGGAAAGCAGAGATCCCCAGTGCTGTTGTGCCTGTGGATAGGCTGCAGAGGGATACTGAAGATCAGCAGTTTCTTTCAGGGCTGGCACCTTCCTTGTGGGAGAAGGAGCCATAAGTTTACCTTTTCAGAAAAAAGCTTCTGCCGAGAAAGAGCACCGTGAAATGCTGAGTCTCTGGGAAAGCAGAGATCCCCAGTGCTGTTGTGCCTGTGGATAGGCTGCAGAGGGATAGTGAATACCAGCAAGATCTTTCAGGGCTAGCACCTTCCTTGTGGGAGAAGGAGCCACACTTTTGCCTTCTCAGAAAAAGCTTCTGCCGAGAACGAGCACCGTGACATGCTGAGTCTCTGGGAAAGCAGAGATCCCCAAAGCTGTTGTGCCTGTGGATAGGCTGCAGAGGGATAGTGAAAAACTGCATTAGTTTTCAGGGCTAGCACCTTCCCTGAGGGAGAAGGAGCCGAAAGTTTTCTTTTTCAGAAAAAAGCTTCTGCCGAGAGCGAGCACCGTGACATGCTGAGTCTCTGGGAAAGCAGAGATCCCCAAAGCTGTTGTGCCTGTGGATAGGCTGCAGGGGGATAGTGAAAAACTGCATTAGTTTTCAGGGCTGGCACCTTCCCTGTGGGAGAAGGAGCCGTAAGTTTGCCTTTTCAGAAAAAAGCTTCTGCCGAGAGCGAGCACCGTGACATGCTGAGTCTCTGGGAAAGCAGAGATCCCCAAAGCTGTTGTGCCTGTGGATAGGCTGCAGAGGGATAGTGAAAAACTGCATTAGTTTTCAGGGCTGGCACCTTCCCTGTGGGAGAAGGAGCCGTAAGTTTGCCTTTTCAGAAAAAAGCTTCTGCCGAGAGCGAGCACCGTGACATGCTGAGTCTCTGGGAAAGCAGAGATCCCAAAAGCTGTTGTGCCTGTGGATAGGCTGCAGAGGGATAGTGAATACCAGCAAGATCTTTCAGGGCTAGCACCTTCCTTGTGGGAGAAGGAGCCACACTTTTGCCTTCTCAGAAAAAGCTTCTGCCGAGAACGAGCACCGTGACATGCTGAGTCTCTGGGAAAGCAGAGATCCCCAAAGCTGTTGTGCCTGTGGATAGGCTGCAGAGGGATAGTGAAAAACTGCATTAGTTTTCAGGGCTGGCACCTTCCCTGTGGGAGAAGGAGCCGAAAGTTTTCTTTTTCAGAAAAAAGCTTCTGCCGAGAGCGAGCACCGTGACATGCTGAGTCTCTGGGAAAGCAGAGATCCCCAAAGCTGTTGTGCCTGTGGATAGGCTGCAGAGGGATAGTGAAAAACTGCATTAGTTTTCAGGGCTGGCACCTTCCCTGTGGGAGAAGGAGCCGTAAGTTTGCCTTTTCAGAAAAAAGCTTCTGCCGAGAGCGAGCACCGTGACATGCTGAGTCTCTGGGAAAGCAGAGATCCCCAAAGCTGTTGTGCCTGTGGATAGGCTGCAGAGGGATAGTGAAAAACTGCATTAGTTTTCAGGGCTGGCACCTTCCCTGTGGGAGAAGGAGCCGTAAGTTTGCCTTTTCAGAAAAAAGCTTCTGCCGAGAGCGAGCACCGTGACATGCTGAGTCTCTGGGAAAGCAGAGATCCCCAAAGCTGTTGTGCCTGTGGATAGGCTGCAGAGGGATAGTGAAAAAATGCATTAGTTTTCAGGGCTGGCACCTTCCCTGTGGGAGAAGGAGCCGTAAGTTTGCCTTTTCAGAAAAAAGCTTCTGCCGAGAGCGAGCACCGTGACATGCTGAGTCTCTGGGAAAGCAGAGATCCCCAAAGCTGTTGTGCCTGTGGATAGGCTGCAGAGGGATAGTGAAAAACTGCATTAGTTTTCAGGGCTGGCACCTTCCCTGTGGGAGAAGGAGCCGTAAGTTTGCCTTTTCAGAAAAAAGCTTCTGCCGAGAGCGAGCACCGTGACATGCTGAGTCTCTGGGAAAGCAGAGATCCCCAAAGCTGTTGTGCCTGTGGATAGGCTGCAGAGGGATAGTGAAAAACTGCATTAGTTTTCAGGGCTGGCACCTTCCCTGTGGGAGAAGGAGCCGTAAGTTTGCCTTTTCAGAAAAAAGCTTCTGCCGAGAGCGAGCACCGTGACATGCTGAGTCTCTGGGAAAGCAGAGATCCCCAAAGCTGTTGTGCCTGTGGATAGGCTGCAGAGGGATAGTGAAAAACTGCATTAGTTTTCAGGGCTGGCACCTTCCCTGTGGGAGAAGGAGCCGTAAGTTTGCCTTTTCAGAAAAAAGCTTCTGCCGAGAGCGAGCACCGTGACATGCTGAGTCTCTGGGAAAGCAGAGATCCCCAAAGCTGTTGTGCCTGTGGATAGGCTGCAGAGGGATAGTGAAAAACTGCATTAGTTTTCAGGGCTGGCACCTTCCCTGTGGGAGAAGGAGCCGTAAGTTTGCCTTTTCAGAAAAAAGCTTCTGCCGAGAGCGAGCACCGTGACATGCTGAGTCTCTGGGAAAGCAGAGATCCCCAGTGCTGTTGTGCCTGTGGATAGGCTGCAGAGGGATAGTGAATACCAGCAAGATCTTTCAGGGCTAGCACCTTCCTTGTGGGAGAAGGAGCCACACTTTTGCCTTCTCAGAAAAAGCTTCTGCCGAGAACGAGCACCGTGACATGCTGAGTCTCTGGGAAAGCAGAGATCCCCAAAGCTGTTGTGCCTGTGGATAGGCTGCAGAGGGATAGTGAAAAACTGCATTAGTTTTCAGGGCTAGCACCTTCCCTGAGGGAGAAGGAGCCGAAAGTTTTCTTTTTCAGAAAAAAGCTTCTGCCGAGAGCGAGCACCGTGACATGCTGAGTCTCTGGGAAAGCAGAGATCCCCAAAGCTGTTGTGCCTGTGGATAGGCTGCAGAGGGATAGTGAAAAACTGCAGTAGTTTTCAGGGCTAGCACCTTCCCTGTGGGAGAAGGAGCCGTAAGTTTGCCTTTTCAGAAAAAAGCTTCTGCCGAGAGCGAGCACCGTGACATGCTGAGTCTCTGGGAAAGCAGAGATCCCCAAAGCTGTTGTGCCTGTGGATAGGCTGCAGAGGGATAGTGAAAAACTGCATTAGTTTTCAGGGCTGGCACCTTCCCTGTGGGAGAAGGAGCCGTAAGTTTGCCTTTTCAGAAAAAAGCTTCTGCCGAGAGCGAGCACCGTGACATGCTGAGTCTCTGGGAAAGCAGAGATCCCAAAAGCTGTTGTGCCTGTGGATAGGCTGCAGAGGGATAGTGAATACCAGCAAGATCTTTCAGGGCTAGCACCTTCCTTGTGGGAGAAGGAGCCACACTTTTGCCTTCTCAGAAAAAGCTTCTGCCGAGAACGAGCACCGTGACATGCTGAGTCTCTGGGAAAGCAGAGATCCCCAAAGCTGTTGTGCCTGTGGATAGGCTGCAGAGGGATAGTGAAAAACTGCATTAGTTTTCAGGGCTAGCACCTTCCCTGAGGGAGAAGGAGCCGTAAGTTTGCCTTTTCAGAAAAAAGCTTCTGCCGAGAGCGAGCACCGTGACATGCTGAGTCTCTGGGAAAGCAGAGATCCCCAAAGCTGTTGTGCCTGTGGATAGGCTGCAGGGGGATAGTGAAAAACTGCATTAGTTTTCAGGGCTGGCACCTTCCCTGTGGGAGAAGGAGCCGTAAGTTTGCCTTTTCAGAAAAAAGCTTCTGCCGAGAGCGAGCACCGTGACATGCTGAGTCTCTGGGAAAGCAGAGATCCCCAAAGCTGTTGTGCCTGTGGATAGGCTGCAGAGGGATAGTGAAAAACTGCATTAGTTTTCAGGGCTGGCACCTTCCCTGTGGGAGAAGGAGCCGTAAGTTTGCCTTTTCAGAAAAAAGCTTCTGCCGAGAGCGAGCACCGTGACATGCTGAGTCTCTGGGAAAGCAGAGATCCCCAAAGCTGTTGTGCCTGTGGATAGGCTGCAGAGGGATAGTGAAAAACTGCATTAGTTTTCAGGGCTGGCACCTTCCCTGTGGGAGAAGGAGCCGTAAGTTTGCCTTTTCAGAAAAAAGCTTCTGCCGAGAAAGAGCACCGTGACATGCTGAGTCTCTGGCAAAGGAGAGATCCCCAGTTTTGTTGTGCCTGTGGAGAGGCTTCAGGGGGACGGTGAAGACCAGCAATTTCTTTCAGGGCTGGCACCTTCCTTGTGGGAGAAGGAGCCGTAAGTTTGCCTTTTCAGAAAAAAGCTTCTGCCGAGAACGAGCACCGTGACATGCTGAGTCTCTGGGAAAGCAGAGATCCCCAGTGCTGTTGTGCCTGTGGATAGGCTGCAGAGGGATACTGAAGATCAGCAGTTTCTTTCAGGGCTGGCACCTTCCTTGTGGGAGAAGGAGCCATAAGTTTACCTTTTCAGAAAAAAGCTTCTGCCGAGAAAGAGCACCGTGAAATGCTGAGTCTCTGGGAAAGCAGAGATCCCCAGTGCTGTTGTGCCTGTGGATAGGCTGCAGAGGGATAGTGAATACCAGCAAGATCTTTCAGGGCTAGCACCTTCCTTGTGGGAGAAGGAGCCACACTTTTGCCTTCTCAGAAAAAGCTTCTGCCGAGAACGAGCACCGTGACATGCTGAGTCTCTGGGAAAGCAGAGATCCCCAAAGCTGTTGTGCCTGTGGATAGGCTGCAGAGGGATAGTGAAAAACTGCATTAGTTTTCAGGGCTAGCACCTTCCCTGAGGGAGAAGGAGCCGAAAGTTTTCTTTTTCAGAAAAAAGCTTCTGCCGAGAGCGAGCACCGTGACATGCTGAGTCTCTGGGAAAGCAGAGATCCCCAAAGCTGTTGTGCCTGTGGATAGGCTGCAGGGGGATAGTGAAAAACTGCATTAGTTTTCAGGGCTAGCACCTTCCTTGTGGGAGAAGGAGCCACACTTTTGCCTTCTCAGAAAAAGCTTCTGCCGAGAGCGAGCACCATGACATGCTGAGTCTCTGGGAAAGCAGAGATCCCAAAAGCTGTTGCGGCTAAAGATAGGCTGCAGAGGGATAGTGAATACCAGCAAGATCTTTCAGGGCTGGCACCTTCCTTGTGGGAGAAGGAGCCGTAAGTTTGCCTTTTCAGAAAAAGGCTCTGGCGAGAGTGAGCACCGTGACATGCTGAGTCTCTGGGAAAGCAGAGATCCCAAAAGCTGTTGTGCCTGTGGATAGGCTGCAGAGGGATAGTGAAAAACTGCATTAGTTTTCAGGGCTAGCACCTTCCCTGTGGGAGAAGGAGCCGTAAGTTTGCCTTTTCAGAAAAAAGCTTCTGCCGAGAGCGAGCACCGTGACATGCTGAGTCTCTGGGAAAGCAGAGATCCCCAAAGCTGTTGTGCCTGTGGATAGGCTGCAGAGGGATAGTGAAAAACTGCATTAGTTTTCAGGGCTGGCACCTTCCCTGTGGGAGAAGGAGCCATAAGTTTGCCTTTTCAGAAAAAAGCTTCTGCCGAGAGCGAGCACCGTGACATGCTGAGTCTCTGGGAAAGCAGAGATCCCAAAAGCTGTTGTGCCTGTGGATAGGCTGCAGAGGGATAGTGAATACCAGCAAGATCTTTCAGGGCTAGCACCTTCCTTGTGGGAGAAGGAGCCACACGTTTGCCTTCTCAGAAAAAGCTTCTGCCGAGAACGAGCACCGTGACATGCTGAGTCTCTGGGAAAGCAGAGATCCCCAAAGCTGTTGTGCCTGTGGATAGGCTGCAGAGGGATAGTGAAAAACTGCATTAGTTTTCAGGGCTAGCACCTTCCCTGAGGGAGAAGGAGCCGAAAGTTTTCTTTTTCAGAAAAAAGCTTCTGCCGAGAGCGAGCACCGTGACATGCTGAGTCTCTGGGAAAGCAGAGATCCCCAAAGCTGTTGTGCCTGTGGATAGGCTGCAGAGGGATAGTGAAAAACTGCATTAGTTTTCAGGGCTGGCACCTTCCCTGTGGGAGAAGGAGCCGTAAGTTTGCCTTTTCAGAAAAAAGCTTCTGCCGAGAGCGAGCACCGTGACATGCTGAGTCTCTGGGAAAGCAGAGATCCCCAAAGCTGTTGTGCCTGTGGATAGGCTGCAGAGGGATAGTGAAAAACTGCATTAGTTTTCAGGGCTGGCACCTTCCCTGTGGGAGAAGGAGCCGTAAGTTTGCCTTTTCAGAAAAAAGCTTCTGCCGAGAAAGAGCACCGTGACATGCTGAGTCTCTGGCAAAGGAGAGATCCCCAGTTTTGTTGTGCCTGTGGAGAGGCTTCAGGGGGACGGTGAAGACCAGCAATTTCTTTCAGGGCTGGCACCTTCCTTGTGGGAGAAGGAGCCAGACGTTTGCCTTTTCAGAAAAAAGCTTCTGCCGAGAACGAGCACCGTGACATGCTGAGTCTCTGGGAAAGCAGAGATCCCCAGTGCTGTTGTGCCTGTGGATAGGCTGCAGAGGGATACTGAAGATCAGCAGTTTCTTTCAGGGCTGGCACCTTCCTTGTGGGAGAAGGAGCCATAAGTTTACCTTTTCAGAAAAAAGCTTCTGCCGAGAAAGAGCACCGTGAAATGCTGAGTCTCTGGGAAAGCAGAGATCCCCAGTGCTGTTGTGCCTGTGGATAGGCTGCAGAGGGATAGTGAATACCAGCAAGATCTTTCAGGGCTAGCACCTTCCTTGTGGGAGAAGGAGCCACACTTTTGCCTTCTCAGAAAAAGCTTCTGCCGAGAACGAGCACCGTGACATGCTGAGTCTCTGGGAAAGCAGAGATCCCCAAAGCTGTTGTGCCTGTGGATAGGCTGCAGAGGGATAGTGAAAAACTGCATTAGTTTTCAGGGCTAGCACCTTCCCTGAGGGAGAAGGAGCCGAAAGTTTTCTTTTTCAGAAAAAAGCTTCTGCCGAGAGCGAGCACCGTGACATGCTGAGTCTCTGGGAAAGCAGAGATCCCCAAAGCTGTTGTGCCTGTGGATAGGCTGCAGGGGGATAGTGAAAAACTGCATTAGTTTTCAGGGCTGGCACCTTCCCTGTGGGAGAAGGAGCCGTAAGTTTGCCTTTTCAGAAAAAAGCTTCTGCCGAGAGCGAGCACCGTGACATGCTGAGTCTCTGGGAAAGCAGAGATCCCCAAAGCTGTTGTGCCTGTGGATAGGCTGCAGAGGGATAGTGAAAAACTGCATTAGTTTTCAGGGCTGGCACCTTCCCTGTGGGAGAAGGAGCCGTAAGTTTGCCTTTTCAGAAAAAAGCTTCTGCCGAGAGCGAGCACCGTGACATGCTGAGTCTCTGGGAAAGCAGAGATCCCCAAAGCTGTTGTGCCTGTGGATAGGCTGCAGAGGGATAGTGAAAAACTGCATTAGTTTTCAGGGCTGGCACCTTCCCTGTGGGAGAAGGAGCCGTAAGTTTGCCTTTTCAGAAAAAAGCTTCTGCCGAGAGCGAGCACCGTGACATGCTGAGTCTCTGGGAAAGCAGAGATCCCCAAAGCTGTTGTGCCTGTGGATAGGCTGCAGAGGGATAGTGAATACCAGCAAGATCTTTCAGGGCTAGCACCTTCCTTGTGGGAGAAGGAGCCACACTTTTGCCTTCTCAGAAAAAGCTTCTGCCGAGAACGAGCACCGTGACATGCTGAGTCTCTGGGAAAGCAGAGATCCCCAAAGCTGTTGTGCCTGTGGATAGGCTGCAGAGGGATAGTGAAAAACTGCATTAGTTTTCAGGGCTGGCACCTTCCCTGTGGGAGAAGGAGCCGAAAGTTTTCTTTTTCAGAAAAAAGCTTCTGCCGAGAGCGAGCACCGTGACATGCTGAGTCTCTGGGAAAGCAGAGATCCCCAAAGCTGTTGTGCCTGTGGATAGGCTGCAGAGGGATAGTGAAAAACTGCATTAGTTTTCAGGGCTGGCACCTTCCCTGTGGGAGAAGGAGCCGTAAGTTTGCCTTTTCAGAAAAAAGCTTCTGCCGAGAGCGAGCACCGTGACATGCTGAGTCTCTGGGAAAGCAGAGATCCCCAAAGCTGTTGTGCCTGTGGATAGGCTGCAGAGGGATAGTGAAAAACTGCATTAGTTTTCAGGGCTGGCACCTTCCCTGTGGGAGAAGGAGCCGTAAGTTTGCCTTTTCAGAAAAAAGCTTCTGCCGAGAGCGAGCACCGTGACATGCTGAGTCTCTGGGAAAGCAGAGATCCCAAAAGCTGTTGTGCCTGTGGATAGGCTGCAGAGGGATAGTGAAAAAATGCATTAGTTTTCAGGGCTGGCACCTTCCCTGTGGGAGAAGGAGCCGTAAGTTTGCCTTTTCAGAAAAAAGCTTCTGCCGAGAGCGAGCACCGTGACATGCTGAGTCTCTGGGAAAGCAGAGATCCCCAAAGCTGTTGTGCCTGTGGATAGTCTGCAGAGGGATAGTGAAAAAATGCATTAGTTTTCAGGGCTGGCACCTTCCCTGTGGGAGAAGGAGCCGTAAGTTTGCCTTTTCAGAAAAAAGCTTCTGCCGAGAGCGAGCACCGTGACATGCTGAGTCTCTGGGAAAGCAGAGATCCCCAAAGCTGTTGTGCCTGTGGATAGGCTGCAGAGGGATAGTGAAAAACTGCATTAGTTTTCAGGGCTGGCACCTTCCCTGTGGGAGAAGGAGCCGTAAGTTTGCCTTTTCAGAAAAAAGCTTCTGCCGAGAGCGAGCACCGTGACATGCTGAGTCTCTGGGAAAGCAGAGATCCCCAAAGCTGTTGTGCCTGTGGATAGGCTGCAGAGGGATAGTGAAAAACTGCATTAGTTTTCAGGGCTGGCACCTTCCCTGTGGGAGAAGGAGCCGTAAGTTTGCCTTTTCAGAAAAAAGCTTCTGCCGAGAGCGAGCACCGTGACATGCTGAGTCTCTGGGAAAGCAGAGATCCCAAAAGCTGTTGTGCCTGTGGATAGGCTGCAGAGGGATAGTGAAAAACTGCATTAGTTTTCAGGGCTGGCACCTTCCCTGTGGGAGAAGGAGCCGTAAGTTTGCCTTTTCAGAAAAAAGCTTCTGCCGAGAGCGAGCACCATGACATGCTGAGTCTCTGGGAAAGCAGAGATCCCAAAAGCTGTTGCGGCTAAAGATAGGCTGCAGAGGGATAGTGAATACCAGCAAGATCTTTCAGGGCTGGCACCTTACTTGTGGGAGAAGGAGCCGTAAGTTTGCCTTTTCAGAAAAAGGCTCTGGCGAGAGTGAGCACCCTGACATGCTGAGTCTCTGGGAAAGCAGAGATCCCAAAAGCTGTTGTGCCTGTGGATAGGCTGCAGAGGGATAGTGAATACCAGCAAGATCTTTCAGGGCTAGCACCTTCCTTGTGGGAGAAGGAGCCACACTTTTGCCTTCTCAGAAAAAGCTTCTGCCGAGAACGAGCACCGTGACATGCTGAGTCTCTGGGAAAGCAGAGATCCCCAAAGCTGTTGTGCCTGTGGATAGGCTGCAGAGGGATAGTGAAAAACTGCATTAGTTTTCAGGGCTGGCACCTTCCCTGTGGGAGAAGGAGCCATAAGTTTGCCTTTTCAGAAAAAAGCTTCTGCCGAGAGCGAGCACCGTGACATGCTGAGTCTCTGGGAAAGCAGAGATCCCCAAAGCTGTTGTGCCTGTGGATAGGCTGCAGGGGGATAGTGAAAAACTGCATTAGTTTTCAGGGCTGGCACCTTCCCTGTGGGAGAAGGAGCCGTAAGTTTGCCTTTTCAGAAAAAAGCTTCTGCCGAGAGCGAGCACCGTGACATGCTGAGTCTCTGGGAAAGCAGAGATCCCCAAAGCTGTTGTGCCTGTGGATAGGCTGCAGAGGGATAGTGAAAAACTGCATTAGTTTTCAGGGCTGGCACCTTCCCTGTGGGAGAAGGAGCCGTAAGTTTGCCTTTTCAGAAAAAAGCTTCTGCCGAGAGCGAGCACCGTGACATGCTGAGTCTCTGGGAAAGCAGAGATCCCCAAAGCTGTTGTGCCTGTGGATAGGCTGCAGAGGGATAGTGAAAAACTGCATTAGTTTTCAGGGCTGGCACCTTCCCTGTGGGAGAAGGAGCCGTAAGTTTGCCTTTTCAGAAAAAAGCTTCTGCCGAGAGCGAGCACCGTGACATGCTGAGTCTCTGGGAAAGCAGAGATCCCAAAAGCTGTTGTGCCTGTGGATAGGCTGCAGAGGGATAGTGAAAAACTGCATTAGTTTTCAGGGCTGGCACCTTCCCTGTGGGAGAAGGAGCCGTAAGTTTGCCTTTTCAGAAAAAAGCTTCTGCCGAGAGCGAGCACCATGACATGCTGAGTCTCTGGGAAAGCAGAGATCCCAAAAGCTGTTGTGCCTGTGGATAGGCTGCAGAGGGATAGTGAAAAACTGCATTAGTTTTCAGGGCTGGCACCTTCCCTGTGGGAGAAGGAGCCGTAAGTTTGCCTTTTCAGAAAAAAGCTTCTGCCGAGAGCGAGCACCGTGACATGCTGAGTCTCTGGGAAAGCAGAGATCCCCAAAGCTGTTGTGCCTGTGGATAGGCTGCAGAGGGATAGTGAAAAACTGCATTAGTTTTCAGGGCTGGCACCTTCCCTGTGGGAGAAGGAGCCGTAAGTTTGCCTTTTCAGAAAAAAGCTTCTGCCGAGAGCGAGCACCGTGACATGCTGAGTCTCTGGGAAAGCAGAGATCCCCAAAGCTGTTGTGCCTGTGGATAGGCTGCAGAGGGATAGTGAAAAACTGCATTAGTTTTCAGGGCTGGCACCTTCCCTGTGGGAGAAGGAGCCGTAAGTTTGCCTTTTCAGAAAAAAGCTTCTGCCGAGAGCGAGCACCGTGACATGCTGAGTCTCTGGGAAAGCAGAGATCCCAAAAGCTGTTGTGCCTGTGGATAGGCTGCAGAGGGATAGTGAAAAACTGCATTAGTTTTCAGGGCTGGCACCTTCCCTGTGGGAGAAGGAGCCGTAAGTTTGCCTTTTCAGAAAAAAGCTTCTGCCGAGAGCGAGCACCGTGACATGCTGAGTCTCTGGGAAAGCAGAGATCCCCAAAGCTGTTGTGCCTGTGGATAGGCTGCAGAGGGATAGTGAAAAACTGCATTAGTTTTCAGGGCTGGCACCTTCCCTGTGGGAGAAGGAGCCGTAAGTTTGCCTTTTCAGAAAAAAGCTTCTGCCGAGAGCGAGCACCGTGACATGCTGAGTCTCTGGGAAAGCAGAGATCCCCAAAGCTGTTGTGCCTGTGGATAGGCTGCAGAGGGATAGTGAAAAACTGCATTAGTTTTCAGGGCTGGCACCTTCCCTGTGGGAGAAGGAGCCGTAAGTTTGCCTTTTCAGAAAAAAGCTTCTGCCGAGAGCGAGCACCGTGACATGCTGAGTCTCTGGGAAAGCAGAGATCCCCAGTGCTGTTGTGCCTGTGGATAGGCTGCAGAGGGATAGTGAAAAACTGCATTAGTTTTCAGGGCTGGCACCTTCCCTGTGGGAGAAGGAGCCGTAAGTTTGCCTTTTCAGAAAAAAGCTTCTGCCGAGAGCGAGCACCGTGACATGCTGAGTCTCTGGGAAAGCAGAGATCCCCAAAGCTGTTGTGCCTGTGGATAGGCTGCAGAGGGATAGTGAAAAACTGCATTAGTTTTCAGGGCTGGCACCTTCCCTGTGGGAGAAGGAGCCGTAAGTTTGCCTTTTCAGAAAAAAGCTTCTGCCGAGAGCGAGCACCGTGACATGCTGAGTCTCTGGGAAAGCAGAGATCCCCAAAGCTGTTGTGCCTGTGGATAGGCTGCAGAGGGATAGTGAAAAACTGCATTAGTTTTCAGGGCTGGCACCTTCCCTGTGGGAGAAGGAGCCGTAAGTTTGCCTTTTCAGAAAAAAGCTTCTGCCGAGAGCGAGCACCGTGACATGCTGAGTCTCTGGGAAAGCAGAGATCCCCAAAGCTGTTGTGCCTGTGGATAGGCTGCAGAGGGATAGTGAAAAACTGCATTAGTTTTCAGGGCTGGCACCTTCCCTGTGGGAGAAGGAGCCGTAAGTTTGCCTTTTCAGAAAAAAGCTTCTGCCGAGAGCGAGCACCGTGACATGCTGAGTCTCTGGGAAAGCAGAGATCCCAAAAGCTGTTGTGCCTGTGGATAGGCTGCAGAGGGATAGTGAAAAACTGCATTAGTTTTCAGGGCTGGCACCTTCCCTGTGGGAGAAGGAGCCGTAAGTTTGCCTTTTCAGAAAAAAGCTTCTGCCGAGAGCGAGCACCATGACATGCTGAGTCTCTGGGAAAGCAGAGATCCCAAAAGCTGTTGCGGCTAAAGATAGGCTGCAGAGGGATAGTGAATACCAGCAAGATCTTTCAGGGCTGGCACCTTCCTTGTGGGAGAAGGAGCCGTAAGTTTGCCTTTTCAGAAAAAGGCTCTGGCGAGAGTGAGCACCGTGACATGCTGAGTCTCTGGGAAAGCAGAGATCCCAAAAGCTGTTGTGCCTGTGGATAGGCTGCAGAGGGATAGTGAAAAACTGCATTAGTTTTCAGGGCTGGCACCTTCCCTGTGGGAGAAGGAGCCGTAAGTTTGCCTTTTCAGAAAAAAGCTTCTGCCGAGAGCGAGCACCATGACATGCTGAGTCTCTGGGAAAGCAGAGATCCCAAAAGCTGTTGTGCCTGTGGATAGGCTGCAGAGGGATAGTGAAAAACTGCATTAGTTTTCAGGGCTGGCACCTTCCCTGTGGGAGAAGGAGCCGTAAGTTTGCCTTTTCAGAAAAAAGCTTCTGCCGAGAGCGAGCACCATGACATGCTGAGTCTCTGGGAAAGCAGAGATCCCAAAAGCTGTTGTGCCTGTGGATAGGCTGCAGAGGGATAGTGAAAAACTGCATTAGTTTTCAGGGCTGGCACCTTCCCTGTGGGAGAAGGAGCCGTAAGTTTGCCTTTTCAGAAAAAAGCTTCTGCCGAGAGCGAGCACCGTGACATGCTGAGTCTCTGGGAAAGCAGAGATCCCCAAAGCTGTTGTGCCTGTGGATAGGCTGCAGAGGGATAGTGAAAAACTGCATTAGTTTTCAGGGCTGGCACCTTCCCTGTGGGAGAAGGAGCCGTAAGTTTGCCTTTTCAGAAAAAAGCTTCTGCCGAGAGCGAGCACCGTGACATGCTGAGTCTCTGGGAAAGCAGAGATCCCCAAAGCTGTTGTGCCTGTGGATAGGCTGCAGAGGGATAGTGAAAAACTGCATTAGTTTTCAGGGCTGGCACCTTCCCTGTGGGAGAAGGAGCCGTAAGTTTGCCTTTTCAGAAAAAAGCTTCTGCCGAGAGCGAGCACCGTGACATGCTGAGTCTCTGGGAAAGCAGAGATCCCAAAAGCTGTTGTGCCTGTGGATAGGCTGCAGAGGGATAGTGAAAA
The DNA here is from genome assembly GCF_929443795.1 of Astur gentilis. Lineage (NCBI taxonomy): Eukaryota > Metazoa > Chordata > Aves > Accipitriformes > Accipitridae > Astur > Astur gentilis. The sequence continues at coordinate 1,411,412 of NC_064883.1, forward strand.
ACTGCATTAGTTTTCAGGGCTGGCACCTTCCCTGTGGGAGAAGGAGCCGTAAGTTTGCCTTTTCAGAAAAAAGCTTCTGCCGAGAGCGAGCACCGTGACATGCTGAGTCTCTGGGAAAGCAGAGATCCCCAGTGCTGTTGTGCCTGTGGATAGGCTGCAGAGGGATAGTGAAAAACTGCATTAGTTTTCAGGGCTGGCACCTTCCCTGTGGGAGAAGGAGCCGTAAGTTTGCCTTTTCAGAAAAAAGCTTCTGCCGAGAGCGAGCACCGTGACATGCTGAGTCTCTGGGAAAGCAGAGATCCCCAAAGCTGTTGTGCCTGTGGATAGGCTGCAGAGGGATAGTGAAAAACTGCATTAGTTTTCAGGGCTGGCACCTTCCCTGTGGGAGAAGGAGCCGTAAGTTTGCCTTTTCAGAAAAAAGCTTCTGCCGAGAGCGAGCACCGTGACATGCTGAGTCTCTGGGAAAGCAGAGATCCCCAAAGCTGTTGTGCCTGTGGATAGGCTGCAGAGGGATAGTGAAAAACTGCATTAGTTTTCAGGGCTGGCACCTTCCCTGTGGGAGAAGGAGCCGTAAGTTTGCCTTTTCAGAAAAAAGCTTCTGCCGAGAGCGAGCACCGTGACATGCTGAGTCTCTGGGAAAGCAGAGATCCCCAAAGCTGTTGTGCCTGTGGATAGGCTGCAGAGGGATAGTGAAAAACTGCATTAGTTTTCAGGGCTGGCACCTTCCCTGTGGGAGAAGGAGCCGTAAGTTTGCCTTTTCAGAAAAAAGCTTCTGCCGAGAGCGAGCACCGTGACATGCTGAGTCTCTGGGAAAGCAGAGATCCCAAAAGCTGTTGTGCCTGTGGATAGGCTGCAGAGGGATAGTGAAAAACTGCATTAGTTTTCAGGGCTGGCACCTTCCCTGTGGGAGAAGGAGCCGTAAGTTTGCCTTTTCAGAAAAAAGCTTCTGCCGAGAGCGAGCACCATGACATGCTGAGTCTCTGGGAAAGCAGAGATCCCAAAAGCTGTTGCGGCTAAAGATAGGCTGCAGAGGGATAGTGAATACCAGCAAGATCTTTCAGGGCTGGCACCTTCCTTGTGGGAGAAGGAGCCGTAAGTTTGCCTTTTCAGAAAAAGGCTCTGGCGAGAGTGAGCACCGTGACATGCTGAGTCTCTGGGAAAGCAGAGATCCCAAAAGCTGTTGTGCCTGTGGATAGGCTGCAGAGGGATAGTGAAAAACTGCATTAGTTTTCAGGGCTAGCACCTTCCCTGTGGGAGAAGGAGCCGTAAGTTTGCCTTTTCAGAAAAAAGCTTCTGCCGAGAGCGAGCACCGTGACATGCTGAGTCTCTGGGAAAGCAGAGATCCCCAAAGCTGTTGTGCCTGTGGATAGGCTGCAGAGGGATAGTGAATACCAGCAAGATCTTTCAGGGCTAGCACCTTCCTTGTGGGAGAAGGAGCCACACTTTTGCCTTCTCAGAAAAAGCTTCTGCCGAGAACGAGCACCGTGACATGCTGAGTCTCTGGGAAAGCAGAGATCCCCAAAGCTGTTGTGCCTGTGGATAGGCTGCAGAGGGATAGTGAAAAACTGCATTAGTTTTCAGGGCTAGCACCTTCCCTGAGGGAGAAGGAGACGAAAGTTTTCTTTTTCAGAAAAAAGCTTCTGCCGAGAGCGAGCACCGTGACATGCTGAGTCTCTGGGAAAGCAGAGATCCCCAAAGCTGTTGTGCCTGTGGATAGGCTGCAGGGGGATAGTGAAAAACTGCATTAGTTTTCAGGGCTGGCACCTTCCCTGTGGGAGAAGGATCCGTAAGTTTGCCTTTTCAGAAAAAAGCTTCTGCCGAGAGCGAGCACCGTGACATGCTGAGTCTCTGGGAAAGCAGAGATCCCCAAAGCTGTTGTGCCTGTGGATAGGCTGCAGAGGGATAGTGAAAAACTGCATTAGTTTTCAGGGCTGGCACCTTCCCTGTGGGAGAAGGAGCCGTAAGTTTGCCTTTTCAGAAAAAAGCTTCTGCCGAGAGCGAGCACCGTGACATGCTGAGTCTCTGGGAAAGCAGAGATCCCCAAAGCTGTTGTGCCTGTGGATAGGCTGCAGAGGGATAGTGAAAAACTGCATTAGTTTTCAGGGCTGGCACCTTCCCTGTGGGAGAAGGAGCCGTAAGTTTGCCTTTTCAGAAAAAAGCTTCTGCCGAGAGCGAGCACCGTGACATGCTGAGTCTCTGGCAAAGGAGAGATCCCCAGTTTTGTTGTGCCTGTGGAGAGGCTTCAGGGGGACGGTGAAGACCAGCAATTTCTTTCAGGGCTGGCACCTTCCTTGTGGGAGAAGGAGCCGTAAGTTTGCCTTTTCAGAAAAAAGCTTCTGCCGAGAACGAGCACCGTGACATGCTGAGTCTCTGGGAAAGCAGAGATCCCCGGTGCTGTTGTGCCTGTGGATAGGCTGCAGAGGGATACTGAAGATCAGCAGTTTCTTTCAGGGCTGGCACCTTCCTTGTGGTAGAAGGAGCCATAAGTTTACCTTTTCAGAAAAAAGCTTCTGCCGAGAAAGAGCACCGTGAAATGCTGAGTCTCTGGGAAAGCAGAGATCCCCAGTGCTGTTGTGCCTGTGGATAGGCTGCAGAGGGATAGTGAATACCAGCAAGATCTTTCAGGGCTAGCACCTTCCTTGTGGGAGAAGGAGCCACACTTTTGCCTTCTCAGAAAAAGCTTCTGCCGAGAACGAGCACCGTGACATGCTGAGTCTCTGGGAAAGCAGAGATCCCCAAAGCTGTTGTGCCTGTGGATAGGCTGCAGAGGGATAGTGAAAAACTGCATTAGTTTTCAGGGCTAGCACCTTCCCTGAGGGAGAAGGAGCCGAAAGTTTTCTTTTTCAGAAAAAAGCTTCTGCCGAGAGCGAGCACCGTGACATGCTGAGTCTCTGGGAAAGCAGAGATCCCCAAAGCTGTTGTGCCTGTGGATAGGCTGCAGGGGGATAGTGAAAAACTGCATTAGTTTTCAGGGCTGGCACCTTCCCTGTGGGAGAAGGAGCCGTAAGTTTGCCTTTTCAGAAAAAAGCTTCTGCCGAGAGCGAGCACCGTGACATGCTGAGTCTCTGGGAAAGCAGAGATCCCCAAAGCTGTTGTGCCTGTGGATAGGCTGCAGAGGGATAGTGAAAAACTGCATTAGTTTTCAGGGCTGGCACCTTCCCTGTGGGAGAAGGAGCCGTAAGTTTGCCTTTTCAGAAAAAAGCTTCTGCCGAGAGCGAGCACCGTGACATGCTGAGTCTCTGGGAAAGCAGAGATCCCCAAAGCTGTTGTGCCTGTGGATAGGCTGCAGAGGGATAGTGAAAAACTGCATTAGTTTTCAGGGCTGGCACCTTCCCTGTGGGAGAAGGAGCCGTAAGTTTGCCTTTTCAGAAAAAAGCTTCTGCCGAGAGCGAGCACCATGACATGCTGAGTCTCTGGGAAAGCAGAGATCCCAAAAGCTGTTGTGCCTGTGGATAGGCTGCAGAGGGATAGTGAAAAACTGCATTAGTTTTCAGGGCTGGCACCTTCCCTGTGGGAGAAGGAGCCGTAAGTTTGCCTTTTCAGAAAAAAGCTTCTGCCGAGAGCGAGCACCGTGACATGCTGAGTCTCTGGGAAAGCAGAGATCCCCAAAGCTGTTGTGCCTGTGGATAGGCTGCAGAGGGATAGTGAAAAACTGCATTAGTTTTCAGGGCTGGCACCTTCCCTGTGGGAGAAGGAGCCGTAAGTTTGCCTTTTCAGAAAAAAGCTTCTGCCGAGAGCGAGCACCATGACATGCTGAGTCTCTGGGAAAGCAGAGATCCCAAAAGCTGTTGCGGCTAAAGATAGGCTGCAGAGGGATAGTGAATACCAGCAAGATCTTTCAGGGCTGGCACCTTCCTTGTGGGAGAAGGAGCCGTAAGTTTGCCTTTTCAGAAAAAGGCTCTGGCGAGAGTGAGCACCGTGACATGCTGAGTCTCTGGGAAAGCAGAGATCCCAAAAGCTGTTGTGCCTGTGGATAGGCTGCAGAGGGATAGTGAAAAACTGCATTAGTTTTCAGGGCTAGCACCTTCCCTGTGGGAGAAGGAGCCGTAAGTTTGCCTTTTCAGAAAAAAGCTTCTGCCGAGAGCGAGCACCGTGACATGCTGAGTCTCTGGGAAAGCAGAGATCCCCAAAGCTGTTGTGCCTGTGGATAGGCTGCAGAGGGATAGTGAAAAACTGCATTAGTTTTCAGGGCTGGCACCTTCCCTGTGGGAGAAGGAGCCATAAGTTTGCCTTTTCAGAAAAAAGCTTCTGCCGAGAGCGAGCACCGTGACATGCTGAGTCTCTGGGAAAGCAGAGATCCCAAAAGCTGTTGTGCCTGTGGATAGGCTGCAGAGGGATAGTGAATACCAGCAAGATCTTTCAGGGCTAGCACCTTCCTTGTGGGAGAAGGAGCCACACTTTTGCCTTCTCAGAAAAAGCTTCTGCCGAGAACGAGCACCGTGACATGCTGAGTCTCTGGGAAAGCAGAGATCCCCAAAGCTGTTGTGCCTGTGGATAGGCTGCAGAGGGATAGTGAAAAACTGCATTAGTTTTCAGGGCTGGCACCTTCCCTGTGGGAGAAGGAGCCGAAAGTTTTCTTTTTCAGAAAAAAGCTTCTGCCGAGAGCGAGCACCGTGACATGCTGAGTCTCTGGGAAAGCAGAGATCCCCAAAGCTGTTGTGCCTGTGGATAGGCTGCAGGGGGATAGTGAAAAACTGCATTAGTTTTCAGGGCTGGCACCTTCCCTGTGGGAGAAGGAGCCGTAAGTTTGCCTTTTCAGAAAAAAGCTTCTGCCGAGAGCGAGCACCGTGACATGCTGAGTCTCTGGGAAAGCAGAGATCCCCAAAGCTGTTGTGCCTGTGGATAGGCTGCAGAGGGATAGTGAAAAACTGCATTAGTTTTCAGGGCTGGCACCTTCCCTGTGGGAGAAGGAGCCGTAAGTTTGCCTTTTCAGAAAAAAGCTTCTGCCGAGAGCGAGCACCGTGACATGCTGAGTCTCTGGGAAAGCAGAGATCCCCAAAGCTGTTGTGCCTGTGGATAGGCTGCAGAGGGATAGTGAAAAACTGCATTAGTTTTCAGGGCTGGCACCTTCCCTGTGGGAGAAGGAGCCGTAAGTTTGCCTTTTCAGAAAAAAGCTTCTGCCGAGAAAGAGCACCGTGACATGCTGAGTCTCTGGCAAAGGAGAGATCCCCAGTTTTGTTGTGCCTGTGGAGAGGCTTCAGGGGGACGGTGAAGACCAGCAATTTCTTTCAGGGCTGGCACCTTCCTTGTGGGAGAAGGAGCCGTAAGTTTGCCTTTTCAGAAAAAAGCTTCTGCCGAGAACGAGCACCGTGACATGCTGAGTCTCTGGGAAAGCAGAGATCCCCAGTGCTGTTGTGCCTGTGGATAGGCTGCAGAGGGATACTGAAGATCAGCAGTTTCTTTCAGGGCTGGCACCTTCCTTGTGGGAGAAGGAGCCATAAGTTTACCTTTTCAGAAAAAAGCTTCTGCCGAGAAAGAGCACCGTGAAATGCTGAGTCTCTGGGAAAGCAGAGATCCCCAGTGCTGTTGTGCCTGTGGATAGGCTGCAGAGGGATAGTGAATACCAGCAAGATCTTTCAGGGCTAGCACCTTCCTTGTGGGAGAAGGAGCCACACTTTTGCCTTCTCAGAAAAAGCTTCTGCCGAGAACGAGCACCGTGACATGCTGAGTCTCTGGGAAAGCAGAGATCCCCAAAGCTGTTGTGCCTGTGGATAGGCTGCAGAGGGATAGTGAAAAACTGCATTAGTTTTCAGGGCTAGCACCTTCCCTGAGGGAGAAGGAGCCGAAAGTTTTCTTTTTCAGAAAAAAGCTTCTGCCGAGAGCGAGCACCGTGACATGCTGAGTCTCTGGGAAAGCAGAGATCCCCAAAGCTGTTGTGCCTGTGGATAGGCTGCAGGGGGATAGTGAAAAACTGCATTAGTTTTCAGGGCTGGCACCTTCCCTGTGGGAGAAGGAGCCGTAAGTTTGCCTTTTCAGAAAAAAGCTTCTGCCGAGAGCGAGCACCGTGACATGCTGAGTCTCTGGGAAAGCAGAGATCCCCAAAGCTGTTGTGCCTGTGGATAGGCTGCAGAGGGATAGTGAAAAACTGCATTAGTTTTCAGGGCTGGCACCTTCCCTGTGGGAGAAGGAGCCGTAAGTTTGCCTTTTCAGAAAAAAGCTTCTGCCGAGAGCGAGCACCGTGACATGCTGAGTCTCTGGGAAAGCAGAGATCCCAAAAGCTGTTGTGCCTGTGGATAGGCTGCAGAGGGATAGTGAATACCAGCAAGATCTTTCAGGGCTAGCACCTTCCTTGTGGGAGAAGGAGCCACACTTTTGCCTTCTCAGAAAAAGCTTCTGCCGAGAACGAGCACCGTGACATGCTGAGTCTCTGGGAAAGCAGAGATCCCCAAAGCTGTTGTGCCTGTGGATAGGCTGCAGAGGGATAGTGAAAAACTGCATTAGTTTTCAGGGCTGGCACCTTCCCTGTGGGAGAAGGAGCCGAAAGTTTTCTTTTTCAGAAAAAAGCTTCTGCCGAGAGCGAGCACCGTGACATGCTGAGTCTCTGGGAAAGCAGAGATCCCCAAAGCTGTTGTGCCTGTGGATAGGCTGCAGAGGGATAGTGAAAAACTGCATTAGTTTTCAGGGCTGGCACCTTCCCTGTGGGAGAAGGAGCCGTAAGTTTGCCTTTTCAGAAAAAAGCTTCTGCCGAGAGCGAGCACCGTGACATGCTGAGTCTCTGGGAAAGCAGAGATCCCCAAAGCTGTTGTGCCTGTGGATAGGCTGCAGAGGGATAGTGAAAAACTGCATTAGTTTTCAGGGCTGGCACCTTCCCTGTGGGAGAAGGAGCCGTAAGTTTGCCTTTTCAGAAAAAAGCTTCTGCCGAGAGCGAGCACCGTGACATGCTGAGTCTCTGGGAAAGCAGAGATCCCCAAAGCTGTTGTGCCTGTGGATAGGCTGCAGAGGGATAGTGAATACCAGCAAGATCTTTCAGGGCTGGCACCTTCCTTGTGGGAGAAGGAGCCGTAAGTTTGCCTTTTCAGAAAAAGGCTCTGGCGAGAGTGAGCACCGTGACATGCTGAGTCTCTGGGAAAGCAGAGATCCCAAAAGCTGTTGTGCCTGTGGATAGGCTGCAGAGGGATAGTGAAAAACTGCATTAGTTTTCAGGGCTAGCACCTTCCCTGTGGGAGAAGGAGCCGTAAGTTTGCCTTTTCAGAAAAAAGCTTCTGCCGAGAGCGAGCACCGTGACATGCTGAGTCTCTGGGAAAGCAGAGATCCCCAAAGCTGTTGTGCCTGTGGATAGGCTGCAGAGGGATAGTGAAAAACTGCATTAGTTTTCAGGGCTGGCACCTTCCCTGTGGGAGAAGGAGCCATAAGTTTGCCTTTTCAGAAAAAAGCTTCTGCCGAGAGCGAGCACCGTGACATGCTGAGTCTCTGGGAAAGCAGAGATCCCAAAAGCTGTTGTGCCTGTGGATAGGCTGCAGAGGGATAGTGAATACCAGCAAGATCTTTCAGGGCTAGCACCTTCCTTGTGGGAGAAGGAGCCACACTTTTGCCTTCTCAGAAAAAGCTTCTGCCGAGAACGAGCACCGTGACATGCTGAGTCTCTGGGAAAGCAGAGATCCCCAAAGCTGTTGTGCCTGTGGATAGGCTGCAGAGGGATAGTGAAAAACTGCATTAGTTTTCAGGGCTGGCACCTTCCCTGTGGGAGAAGGAGCCGAAAGTTTTCTTTTTCAGAAAAAAGCTTCTGCCGAGAGCGAGCACCGTGACATGCTGAGTCTCTGGGAAAGCAGAGATCCCCAAAGCTGTTGTGCCTGTGGATAGGCTGCAGGGGGATAGTGAAAAACTGCATTAGTTTTCAGGGCTGGCACCTTCCCTGTGGGAGAAGGAGCCGTAAGTTTGCCTTTTCAGAAAAAAGCTTCTGCCAAGAGCGAGCACCGTGACATGCTGAGTCTCTGGGAAAGCAGAGATCCCCAAAGCTGTTGTGCCTGTGGATAGGCTGCAGAGGGATAGTGAAAAACTGCATTAGTTTTCAGGGCTGGCACCTTCCCTGTGGGAGAAGGAGCCGTAAGTTTGCCTTTTCAGAAAAAAGCTTCTGCCGAGAGCGAGCACCGTGACATGCTGAGTCTCTGGGAAAGCAGAGATCCCCAAAGCTGTTGTGCCTGTGGATAGGCTGCAGAGGGATAGTGAAAAACTGCATTAGTTTTCAGGGCTGGCACCTTCCCTGTGGGAGAAGGAGCCGTAAGTTTGCCTTTTCAGAAAAAAGCTTCTGCCGAGAAAGAGCACCGTGACATGCTGAGTCTCTGGCAAAGGAGAGATCCCCAGTTTTGTTGTGCCTGTGGAGAGGCTTCAGGGGGACGGTGAAGACCAGCAATTTCTTTCAGGGCTGGCACCTTCCTTGTGGGAGAAGGAGCCGTAAGTTTGCCTTTTCAGAAAAAAGCTTCTGCCGAGAACGAGCACCGTGACATGCTGAGTCTCTGGGAAAGCAGAGATCCCCAGTGCTGTTGTGCCTGTGGATAGGCTGCAGAGGGATACTGAAGATCAGCAGTTTCTTTCAGGGCTGGCACCTTCCTTGTGGGAGAAGGAGCCATAAGTTTACCTTTTCAGAAAAAAGCTTCTGCCGAGAAAGAGCACCGTGAAATGCTGAGTCTCTGGGAAAGCAGAGATCCCCAGTGCTGTTGTGCCTGTGGATAGGCTGCAGAGGGATAGTGAATACCAGCAAGATCTTTCAGGGCTAGCACCTTCCTTGTGGGAGAAGGAGCCACACTTTTGCCTTCTCAGAAAAAGCTTCTGCCGAGAACGAGCACCGTGACATGCTGAGTCTCTGGGAAAGCAGAGATCCCCAAAGCTGTTGTGCCTGTGGATAGGCTGCAGAGGGATAGTGAAAAACTGCATTAGTTTTCAGGGCTAGCACCTTCCCTGAGGGAGAAGGAGCCGAAAGTTTTCTTTTTCAGAAAAAAGCTTCTGCCAAGAGCGAGCACCGTGACATGCTGAGTCTCTGGGAAAGCAGAGATCCCCAAAGCTGTTGTGCCTGTGGATAGGCTGCAGGGGGATAGTGAAAAACTGCATTAGTTTTCAGGGCTGGCACCTTCCCTGTGGGAGAAGGAGCCGTAAGTTTGCCTTTTCAGAAAAAAGCTTCTGCCGAGAGCGAGCACCGTGACATGCTGAGTCTCTGGGAAAGCAGAGATCCCCAAAGCTGTTGTGCCTGTGGATAGGCTGCAGAGGGATAGTGAAAAACTGCATTAGTTTTCAGGGCTGGCACCTTCCCTGTGGGAGAAGGAGCCGTAAGTTTGCCTTTTCAGAAAAAAGCTTCTGCCGAGAGCGAGCACCGTGACATGCTGAGTCTCTGGGAAAGCAGAGATCCCAAAAGCTGTTGTGCCTGTGGATAGGCTGCAGAGGGATAGTGAATACCAGCAAGATCTTTCAGGGCTAGCACCTTCCTTGTGGGAGAAGGAGCCACACTTTTGCCTTCTCAGAAAAAGCTTCTGCCGAGAACGAGCACCGTGACATGCTGAGTCTCTGGGAAAGCAGAGATCCCCAAAGCTGTTGTGCCTGTGGATAGGCTGCAGAGGGATAGTGAAAAACTGCATTAGTTTTCAGGGCTGGCACCTTCCCTGTGGGAGAAGGAGCCGAAAGTTTTCTTTTTCAGAAAAAAGCTTCTGCCGAGAGCGAGCACCGTGACATGCTGAGTCTCTGGGAAAGCAGAGATCCCCAAAGCTGTTGTGCCTGTGGATAGGCTGCAGAGGGATAGTGAAAAACTGCATTAGTTTTCAGGGCTGGCACCTTCCCTGTGGGAGAAGGAGCCGTAAGTTTGCCTTTTCAGAAAAAAGCTTCTGCCGAGAGCGAGCACCGTGACATGCTGAGTCTCTGGGAAAGCAGAGATCCCCAAAGCTGTTGTGCCTGTGGATAGGCTGCAGAGGGATAGTGAAAAACTGCATTAGTTTTCAGGGCTGGCACCTTCCCTGTGGGAGAAGGAGCCGTAAGTTTGCCTTTTCAGAAAAAAGCTTCTGCCGAGAGCGAGCACCGTGACATGCTGAGTCTCTGGGAAAGCAGAGATCCCCAAAGCTGTTGTGCCTGTGGATAGGCTGCAGAGGGATAGTGAAAAACTGCATTAGTTTTCAGGGCTGGCACCTTCCCTGTGGGAGAAGGAGCCGTAAGTTTGCCTTTTCAGAAAAAAGCTTCTGCCGAGAGCGAGCACCGTGACATGCTGAGTCTCTGGGAAAGCAGAGATCCCCAAAGCTGTTGTGCCTGTGGATAGGCTGCAGAGGGATAGTGAAAAAATGCATTAGTTTTCAGGGCTGGCACCTTCCCTGTGGGAGAAGGAGCCGTAAGTTTGCCTTTTCAGAAAAAAGCTTCTGCCGAGAGCGAGCACCGTGACATGCTGAGTCTCTGGGAAAGCAGAGATCCCCAAAGCTGTTGTGCCTGTGGATAGGCTGCAGAGGGATAGTGAAAAACTGCATTAGTTTTCAGGGCTGGCACCTTCCCTGTGGGAGAAGGAGCCGTAAGTTTGCCTTTTCAGAAAAAAGCTTCTGCCGAGAGCGAGCACCATGACATGCTGAGTCTCTGGGAAAGCAGAGATCCCCAAAGCTGTTGTGCCTGTGGATAGGCTGCAGAGGGATAGTGAAAAACTGCATTAGTTTTCAGGGCTGGCACCTTCCCTGTGGGAGAAGGAGCCGTAAGTTTGCCTTTTCAGAAAAAAGCTTCTGCCGAGAGCGAGCACCGTGACATGCTGAGTCTCTGGGAAAGCAGAGATCCCCAAAGCTGTTGTGCCTGTGGATAGGCTGCAGAGGGATAGTGAAAAACTGCATTAGTTTTCAGGGCTAGCACCTTCCCTGTGGGAGAAGGAGCCGTAAGTTTGCCTTTTCAGAAAAAAGCTTCTGCCGAGAGCGAGCACCGTGACATGCTGAGTCTCTGGGAAAGCAGAGATCCCCAAAGCTGTTGTGCCTGTGGATAGGCTGCAGAGGGATAGTGAAAAACTGCATTAGTTTTCAGGGCTGGCACCTTCCCTGTGGGAGAAGGAGCCATAAGTTTGCCTTTTCAGAAAAAAGCTTCTGCCGAGAGCGAGCACCGTGACATGCTGAGTCTCTGGGAAAGCAGAGATCCCAAAAGCTGTTGTGCCTGTGGATAGGCTGCAGAGGGATAGTGAATACCAGCAAGATCTTTCAGGGCTAGCACCTTCCTTGTGGGAGAAGGAGCCACACTTTTGCCTTCTCAGAAAAAGCTTCTGCCGAGAACGAGCACCGTGACATGCTGAGTCTCTGGGAAAGCAGAGATCCCCAAAGCTGTTGTGCCTGTGGATAGGCTGCAGAGGGATAGTGAAAAACTGCATTAGTTTTCAGGGCTAGCACCTTCCCTGTGGGAGAAGGAGCCGAAAGTTTTCTTTTTCAGAAAAAAGCTTCTGCCGAGAGCGAGCACCGTGACATGCTGAGTCTCTGGGAAAGCAGAGATCCCCAAAGCTGTTGTGCCTGTGGATAGGCTGCAGGGGGATAGTGAAAAACTGCATTAGTTTTCAGGGCTGGCACCTTCCCTGTGGGAGAAGGAGCCGTAAGTTTGCCTTTTCAGAAAAAAGCTTCTGCCGAGAGCGAGCACCGTGACATGCTGAGTCTCTGGGAAAGCAGAGATCCCCAAAGCTGTTGTGCCTGTGGATAGGCTGCAGAGGGATAGTGAAAAACTGCATTAGTTTTCAGGGCTGGCACCTTCCCTGTGGGAGAAGGAGCCGTAAGTTTGCCTTTTCAGAAAAAAGCTTCTGCCGAGAAAGAGCACCGTGACATGCTGAGTCTCTGGCAAAGGAGAGATCCCCAGTTTTGTTGTGCCTGTGGAGAGGCTTCAGGGGGACGGTGAAGACCAGCAATTTCTTTCAGGGCTGGCACCTTCCTTGTGGGAGAAGGAGCCGTAAGTTTGCCTTTTCAGAAAAAAGCTTCTGCCGAGAACGAGCACCGTGACATGCTGAGTCTCTGGGAAAGCAGAGATCCCCAGTGCTGTTGTGCCTGTGGATAGGCTGCAGAGGGATACTGAAGATCAGCAGTTTCTTTCAGGGCTGGCACCTTCCTTGTGGGAGAAGGAGCCATAAGTTTACCTTTTCAGAAAAAAGCTTCTGCCGAGAAAGAGCACCGTGAAATGCTGAGTCTCTGGGAAAGCAGAGATCCCCAGTGCTGTTGTGCCTGTGGATAGGCTGCAGAGGGATAGTGAATACCAGCAAGATCTGTCAGGGCTAGCACCTTCCTTGTGGGAGAAGGAGCCACACTTTTGCCTTCTCAGAAAAAGCTTCTGCCGAGAACGAGCACCGTGACATGCTGAGTCTCTGGGAAAGCAGAGATCCCCAAAGCTGTTGTGCCTGTGGATAGGCTGCAGAGGGATAGTGAAAAACTGCATTAGTTTTCAGGGCTAGCACCTTCCCTGAGGGAGAAGGAGCCGAAAGTTTTCTTTTTCAGAAAAAAGCTTCTGCCGAGAGCGAGCACCGTGACATGCTGAGTCTCTGGGAAAGCAGAGATCCCCAAAGCTGTTGTGCCTGTGGATAGGCTGCAGGGGGATAGTGAAAAACTGCATTAGTTTTCAGGGCTGGCACCTTCCCTGTGGGAGAAGGAGCCGTAAGTTTGCCTTTTCAGAAAAAAGCTTCTGCCGAGAGCGAGCACCGTGACATGCTGAGTCTCTGGGAAAGCAGAGATCCCCAAAGCTGTTGTGCCTGTGGATAGGCTGCAGAGGGATAGTGAAAAACTGCATTAGTTTTCAGGGCTGGCACCTTCCCTGTGGGAGAAGGAGCCGTAAGTTTGCCTTTTCAGAAAAAAGCTTCTGCCGAGAGCGAGCACCGTGACATGCTGAGTCTCTGGGAAAGCAGAGATCCCAAAAGCTGTTGTGCCTGTGGATAGGCTGCAGAGGGATAGTGAATACCAGCAAGATCTTTCAGGGCTAGCACCTTCCTTGTGGGAGAAGGAGCCACACTTTTGCCTTCTCAGAAAAAGCTTCTGCCGAGAACGAGCACCGTGACATGCTGAGTCTCTGGGAAAGCAGAGATCCCCAAAGCTGTTGTGCCTGTGGATAGGCTGCAGAGGGATAGTGAAAAACTGCATTAGTTTTCAGGGCTGGCACCTTCCCTGTGGGAGAAGGAGCCGTAAGTTTGCCTTTTCAGAAAAAAGCTTCTGCCGAGAGCGAGCACCGTGACATGCTGAGTCTCTGGGAAAGCAGAGATCCCCAAAGCTGTTGTGCCTGTGGATAGGCTGCAGAGGGATAGTGAAAAACTGCATTAGTTTTCAGGGCTGGCACCTTCCCTGTGGGAGAAGGAGCCGTAAGTTTGCCTTTTCAGAAAAAAGCTTCTGCCGAGAGCGAGCACCGTGACATGCTGAGTCTCTGGGAAAGCAGAGATCCCCAAAGCTGTTGTGCCTGTGGATAGGCTGCAGAGGGATAGTGAAAAACTGCATTAGTTTTCAGGGCTGGCACCTTCCCTGTGGGAGAAGGAGCCGTAAGTTTGCCTTTTCAGAAAAAAGCTTCTGCCGAGAGCGAGCACCGTGACATGCTGAGTCTCTGGGAAAGCAGAGATCCCCAAAGCTGTTGTGCCTGTGGATAGGCTGCAGAGGGATAGTGAAAAACTGCATTAGTTTTCAGGGCTGGCACCTTCCCTGTGGGAGAAGGAGCCGTAAGTTTGCCTTTTCAGAAAAAAGCTTCTGCCGAGAGCGAGCACCGTGACATGCTGAGTCTCTGGGAAAGCAGAGATCCCCAAAGCTGTTGTGCCTGTGGATAGGCTGCAGAGGGATAGTGAAAAACTGCATTAGTTTTCAGGGCTGGCACCTTCCCTGTGGGAGAAGGAGCCGTAAGTTTGCCTTTTCAGAAAAAAGCTTCTGCCGAGAGCGAGCACCGTGACATGCTGAGTCTCTGGGAAAGCAGAGATCCCCAAAGCTGTTGTGCCTGTGGATAGGCTGCAGAGGGATAGTGAAAAACTGCATTAGTTTTCAGGGCTGGCACCTTCCCTGTGGGAGAAGGAGCCGTAAGTTTGCCTTTTCAGAAAAAAGCTTCTGCCGAGAGCGAGCACCGTGACATGCTGAGTCTCTGGGAAAGCAGAGATCCCCAAAGCTGTTGTGCCTGTGGATAGGCTGCAGAGGGATAGTGAAAAACTGCATTAGTTTTCAGGGCTGGCACCTTCCCTGTGGGAGAAGGAGCCGTAAGTTTGCCTTTTCAGAAAAAAGCTTCTGCCGAGAGCGAGCACCATGACATGCTGAGTCTCTGGGAAAGCAGAGATCCCAAAAGCTGTTGCGGCTAAAGATAGGCTGCAGAGGGATAGTGAATACCAGCAATTTCTTTCAGGGCTGGCACCTTCCTTGTGGGAGAAGGAGCCGTAAGTTTGCCTTTTCAGAAAAAGGCTCTGGCGAGAGTGAGCACCGTGACATGCTGAGTCTCTGGGAAAGCAGAGATCCCAAAAGCTGTTGTGCCTGTGGATAGGCTGCAGAGGGATAGTGAATACCAGCAAGATCTTTCAGGGCTAGCACCTTCCTTGTGGGAGAAGGAGCCACACTTTTGCCTTCTCAGAAAAAGCTTCTGCCGAGAACGAGCACCGTGACATGCTGAGTCTCTGGGAAAGCAGAGATCCCCAAAGCTGTTGTGCCTGTGGATAGGCTGCAGAGGGATAGTGAAAAACTGCATTAGTTTTCAGGGCTGGCACCTTCCCTGTGGGAGAAGGAGCCGTAAGTTTGCCTTTTCAGAAAAAAGCTTCTGCCGAGAGCGAGCACCGTGACATGCTGAGTCTCTGGGAAAGCAGAGATCCCAAAAGCTGTTGTGCCTGTGGATAGGCTGCAGAGGGATAGTGAATACCAGCAAGATCTTTCAGGGCTAGCACCTTCCTTGTGGGAGAAGGAGCCACACTTTTGCCTTCTCAGAAAAAGCTTCTGCCGAGAACGAGCACCGTGACATGCTGAGTCTCTGGGAAAGCAGAGATCCCCAAAGCTGTTGTGCCTGTGGATAGGCTGCAGAGGGATAGTGAAAAACTGCATTAGTTTTCAGGGCTGGCACCTTCCCTGTGGGAGAAGGAGCCGAAAGTTTTCTTTTTCAGAAAAAAGCTTCTGCCGAGAGCGAGCACCGTGACATGCTGAGTCTCTGGGAAAGCAGAGATCCCCAAAGCTGTTGTGCCTGTGGATAGGCTGCAGAGGGATAGTGAAAAACTGCATTAGTTTTCAGGGCTGGCACCTTCCCTGTGGGAGAAGGAGCCGTAAGTTTGCCTTTTCAGAAAAAAGCTTCTGCCGAGAGCGAGCACCGTGACATGCTGAGTCTCTGGGAAAGCAGAGATCCCCAAAGCTGTTGTGCCTGTGGATAGGCTGCAGAGGGATAGTGAAAAACTGCATTAGTTTTCAGGGCTGGCACCTTCCCTGTGGGAGAAGGAGCCGTAAGTTTCCCTTTCCAGAAAAAAGCTTCTGCCGAGAGCGAGCACCGTGACATGCTGAGTCTCTGGGAAAGCAGAGATCCCCAAAGCTGTTGTGCCTGTGGATAGGCTGCAGAGGGATAGTGAAAAACTGCATTAGTTTTCAGGGCTGGCACCTTCCCTGTGGGAGAAGGAGCCGTAAGTTTGCCTTTTCAGAAAAAAGCTTCTGCCGAGAGCGAGCACCGTGACATGCTGAGTCTCTGGGAAAGCAGAGATCCCCAAAGCTGTTGTGCCTGTGGATAGGCTGCAGAGGGATAGTGAAAAAATGCATTAGTTTTCAGGGCTGGCACCTTCCCTGTGGGAGAAGGAGCCGTAAGTTTGCCTTTTCAGAAAAAAGCTTCTGCCGAGAGCGAGCACCGTGACATGCTGAGTCTCTGGGAAAGCAGAGATCCCCAAAGCTGTTGTGCCTGTGGATAGGCTGCAGGGGGATAGTGAAAAACTGCATTAGTTTTCAGGGCTGGCACCTTCCCTGTGGGAGAAGGAGCCGTAAGTTTGCCTTTTCAGAAAAAAGCTTCTGCCGAGAGCGAGCACCGTGACATGCTGAGTCTCTGGGAAAGCAGAGATCCCCAAAGCTGTTGTGCCTGTGGATAGGCTGCAGAGGGATAGTGAAAAACTGCATTAGTTTTCAGGGCTGGCACCTTCCCTGTGGGAGAAGGAGCCGTAAGTTTGCCTTTTCAGAAAAAAGCTTCTGCCGAGAGCGAGCACCGTGACATGCTGAGTCTCTGGGAAAGCAGAGATCCCCAACGCTGTTGTGCCTGTGGATAGGCTGCAGAGGGATAGTGAAAAACTGCATTAGTTTTCAGGGCTGGCACCTTCCCTGTGGGAGAAGGAGCCGTAAGTTTGCCTTTTCAGAAAAAAGCTTCTGCCGAGAAAGAGCACCGTGACATGCTGAGTCTCTGGCAAAGGAGAGATCCCCAGTTTTGTTGTGCCTGTGGAGAGGCTTCAGGGGGACGGTGAAGACCAGCAATTTCTTTCAGGGCTGGCACCTTCCTTGTGGGAGAAGGAGCCGTAAGTTTGCCTTTTCAGAAAAAAGCTTCTGCCGAGAACGAGCACCGTGACATGCTGAGTCTCTGGGAAAGCAGAGATCCCCAGTGCTGTTGTGCCTGTGGATAGGCTGCAGAGGGATACTGAAGATCAGCAGTTTCTTTCAGGGCTGGCACCTTCCTTGTGGGAGAAGGAGCCATAAGTTTACCTTTTCAGAAAAAAGCTTCTGCCGAGAAAGAGCACCGTGAAATGCTGAGTCTCTGGGAAAGCAGAGATCCCCAGTGCTGTTGTGCCTGTGGATAGGCTGCAGAGGGATATTGAATACCAGCAAGATCTTTCAGGGCTAGCACCTTCCTTGTGGGAGAAGGAGCCACACTTTTGCCTTCTCAGAAAAAGCTTCTGCCGAGAACGAGCACCGTGACATGCTGAGTCTCTGGGAAAGCAGAGATCCCCAAAGCTGTTGTGCCTGTGGATAGGCTGCAGAGGGATAGTGAAAAACTGCATTAGTTTTCAGGGCTAGCACCTTCCCTGAGGGAGAAGGAGCCGAAAGTTTTCTTTTTCAGAAAAAAGCTTCTGCCGAGAGCGAGCACCGTGACATGCTGAGTCTCTGGGAAAGCAGAGATCCCCAAAGCTGTTGTGCCTGTGGATAGGCTGCAGGGGGATAGTGAAAAACTGCATTAGTTTTCAGGGCTGGCACCTTCCCTGTGGGAGAAGGAGCCGTAAGTTTGCCTTTTCAGAAAAAAGCTTCTGCCGAGAGCGAGCACCGTGACATGCTGAGTCTCTGGGAAAGCAGAGATCCCCAAAGCTGTTGTGCCTGTGGATAGGCTGCAGAGGGATAGTGAAAAACTGCATTAGTTTTCAGGGCTGGCACCTTCCCTGTGGGAGAAGGAGCCGTAAGTTTGCCTTTTCAGAAAAAAGCTTCTGCCGAGAGCGAGCACCGTGACATGCTGAGTCTCTGGGAAAGCAGAGATCCCAAAAGCTGTTGTGCCTGTGGATAGGCTGCAGAGGGATAGTGAATACCAGCAAGATCCTTCAGGGCTAGCACCTTCCTTGTGGGAGAAGGAGCCACACTTTTGCCTTCTCAGAAAAAGCTTCTGCCGAGAACGAGCACCGTGACATGCTGAGTCTCTGGGAAAGCAGAGATCCCCAAAGCTGTTGTGCCTGTGGATAGGCTGCAGAGGGATAGTGAAAAACTGCATTAGTTTTCAGGGCTGGCACCTTCCCTGTGGGAGAAGGAGCCGAAAGTTTTCTTTTTCAGAAAAAAGCTTCTGCCGAGAGCGAGCACCGTGACATGCTGAGTCTCTGGGAAAGCAGAGATCCCCAAAGCTGTTGTGCCTGTGGATAGGCTGCAGAGGGATAGTGAAAAACTGCATTAGTTTTAAGGGCTGGCACCTTCCCTGTGGGAGAAGGAGCCGTAAGTTTGCCTTTTCAGAAAAAAGCTTCTGCCGAGAGCGAGCACCGTGACATGCTGAGTCTCTGGGAAAGCAGAGATCCCCAAAGCTGTTGTGCCTGTGGATAGGCTGCAGAGGGATAGTGAAAAACTGCATTAGTTTTCAGGGCTGGCACCTTCCCTGTGGGAGAAGGAGCCGTAAGTTTGCCTTTTCAGAAAAAAGCTTCTGCCGAGAGCGAGCACCGTGACATGCTGAGTCTCTGGGAAAGCAGAGATCCCCAAAGCTGTTGTGCCTGTGGATAGGCTGCAGAGGGATAGTGAATACCAGCAAGATCTTTCAGGGCTGGCACCTTCCTTGTGGGAGAAGGAGCCGTAAGTTTGCCTTTTCAGAAAAAGGCTCTGGCGAGAGTGAGCACCGTGACATGCTGAGTCTCTGGGAAAGCAGAGATCCCAAAAGCTGTTGTGCCTGTGGATAGGCTGCAGAGGGATAGTGAAAAACTGCATTAGTTTTCAGGGCTAGCACCTTCCCTGTGGGAGAAGGAGCCGTAAGTTTGCCTTTTCAGAAAAAAGCTTCTGCCGAGAGCGAGCACCGTGACATGCTGAGTCTCTGGGAAAGCAGAGATCCCCAAAGCTGTTGTGCCTGTGGATAGGCTGCAGAGGGATAGTGAAAAACTGCATTAGTTTTCAGGGCTGGCACCTTCCCTGTGGGAGAAGGAGCCATAAGTTTGCCTTTTCAGAAAAAAGCTTCTGCCGAGAGCGAGCACCGTGACATGCTGAGTCTCTGGGAAAGCAGAGATCCCAAAAGCTGTTGTGCCTGTGGATAGGCTGCAGAGGGATAGTGAATACCAGCAAGATCTTTCAGGGCTAGCACCTTCCTTGTGGGAGAAGGAGCCACACTTTTGCCTTCTCAGAAAAAGCTTCTGCCGAGAACGAGCACCGTGACATGCTGAGTCTCTGGGAAAGCAGAGATCCCCAAAGCTGTTGTGCCTGTGGATAGGCTGCAGAGGGATAGTGAAAAACTGCATTAGTTTTCAGGGCTGGCACCTTCCCTGTGGGAGAAGGAGCCGAAAGTTTTCTTTTTCAGAAAAAAGCTTCTGCCGAGAGCGAGCACCGTGACATGCTGAGTCTCTGGGAAAGCAGAGATCCCCAAAGCTGTTGTGCCTGTGGATAGGCTGCAGGGGGATAGTGAAAAACTGCATTAGTTTTCAGGGCTGGCACCTTCCCTGTGGGAGAAGGAGCCGTAAGTTTGCCTTTTCAGAAAAAAGCTTCTGCCGAGAGCGAGCACCGTGACATGCTGAGTCTCTGGGAAAGCAGAGATCCCCAAAGCTGTTGTGCCTGTGGATAGGCTGCAGAGGGATAGTGAAAAACTGCATTAGTTTTCAGGGCTGGCACCTTCCCTGTGGGAGAAGGAGCCGTAAGTTTGCCTTTTCAGAAAAAAGCTTCTGCCGAGAGCGAGCACCGTGACATGCTGAGTCTCTGGGAAAGCAGAGATCCCCAAAGCTGTTGTGCCTGTGGATAGGCTGCAGAGGGATAGTGAAAAACTGCATTAGTTTTCAGGGCTGGCACCTTCCCTGTGGGAGAAGGAGCCGTAAGTTTGCCTTTTCAGAAAAAAGCTTCTGCCGAGAAAGAGCACCGTGACATGCTGAGTCTCTGGCAAAGGAGAGATCCCCAGTTTTGTTGTGCCTGTGGAGAGGCTTCAGGGGGACGGTGAAGACCAGCAATTTCTTTCAGGGCTGGCACCTTCCTTGTGGGAGAAGGAGCCGTAAGTTTGCCTTTTCAGAAAAAAGCTTCTGCCGAGAACGAGCACCGTGACATGCTGAGTCTCTGGGAAAGCAGAGATCCCCAGTGCTGTTGTGCCTGTGGATAGGCTGCAGAGGGATACTGAAGATCAGCAGTTTCTTTCAGGGCTGGCACCTTCCTTGTGGGAGAAGGAGCCATAAGTTTACCTTTTCAGAAAAAAGCTTCTGCCGAGAAAGAGCACCGTGAAATGCTGAGTCTCTGGGAAAGCAGAGATCCCCAGTGCTGTTGTGCCTGTGGATAGGCTGCAGAGGGATAGTGAATACCAGCAAGATCTTTCAGGGCTAGCACCTTCCTTGTGGGAGAAGGAGCCACACTTTTGCCTTCTCAGAAAAAGCTTCTGCCGAGAACGAGCACCGTGACATGCTGAGTCTCTGGGAAAGCAGAGATCCCCAAAGCTGTTGTGCCTGTGGATAGGCTGCAGAGGGATAGTGAAAAACTGCATTAGTTTTCAGGGCTAGCACCTTCCCTGAGGGAGAAGGAGCCGAAAGTTTTCTTTTTCAGAAAAAAGCTTCTGCCGAGAGCGAGCACCGTGACATGCTGAGTCTCTGGGAAAGCAGAGATCCCCAAAGCTGTTGTGCCTGTGGATAGGCTGCAGGGGGATAGTGAAAAACTGCATTAGTTTTCAGGGCTGGCACCTTCCCTGTGGGAGAAGGAGCCGTAAGTTTGCCTTTTCAGAAAAAAGCTTCTGCCGAGAGCGAGCACCGTGACATGCTGAGTCTCTGGGAAAGCAGAGATCCCCAAAGCTGTTGTGCCTGTGGATAGGCTGCAGAGGGATAGTGAAAAACTGCATTAGTTTTCAGGGCTGGCACCTTCCCTGTGGGAGAAGGAGCCGTAAGTTTGCCTTTTCAGAAAAAAGCTTCTGCCGAGAGCGAGCACCGTGACATGCTGAGTCTCTGGGAAAGCAGAGATCCCAAAAGCTGTTGTGCCTGTGGATAGGCTGCAGAGGGATAGTGAATACCAGCAAGATCTTTCAGGGCTAGCACCTTCCTTGTGGGAGAAGGAGCCACACTTTTGCCTTCTCAGAAAAAGCTTCTGCCGAGAACGAGCACCGTGACATGCTGAGTCTCTGGGAAAGCAGAGATCCCCAAAGCTGTTGTGCCTGTGGATAGGCTGCAGAGGGATAGTGAAAAACTGCATTAGTTTTCAGGGCTGGCACCTTCCCTGTGGGAGAAGGAGCCGAAAGTTTTCTTTTTCAGAAAAAAGCTTCTGCCGAGAGCGAGCACCGTGACATGCTGAGTCTCTGGGAAAGCAGAGATCCCCAAAGCTGTTGTGCCTGTGGATAGGCTGCAGAGGGATAGTGAAAAACTGCATTAGTTTTCAGGGCTGGCACCTTCCCTGTGGGAGAAGGAGCCGTAAGTTTGCCTTTTCAGAAAAAAGCTTCTGCCGAGAGCGAGCACCGTGACATGCTGAGTCTCTGGGAAAGCAGAGATCCCCAAAGCTGTTGTGCCTGTGGATAGGCTGCAGAGGGATAGTGAAAAACTGCATTAGTTTTCAGGGCTGGCACCTTCCCTGTGGGAGAAGGAGCCGTAAGTTTGCCTTTTCAGAAAAAAGCTTCTGCCGAGAGCGAGCACCGTGACATGCTGAGTCTCTGGGAAAGCAGAGATCCCCAAAGCTGTTGTGCCTGTGGATAGGCTGCAGAGGGATAGTGAAAAACTGCATTAGTTTTCAGGGCTGGCACCTTCCCTGTGGGAGAAGGAGCCGTAAGTTTCCCTTTCCAGAAAAAAGCTTCTGCCGAGAGCGAGCACCGTGACATGCAGAGTCTCTGGGAAAGCAGAGATCCCCAAAGCTGTTGTGCCTGTGGATAGGCTGCAGAGGGATAGTGAAAAACTGCATTAGTTTTCAGGGCTGGCACCTTCCCTGTGGGAGAAGGAGCCGTAAGTTTGCCTTTTCAGAAAAAAGCTTCTGCCGAGAGCGAGCACCGTGACATGCTGAGTCTCTGGGAAAGCAGAGATCCCCAAAGCTGTTGTGCCTGTGGATAGGCTGCAGAGGGATAGTGAAAAAATGCATTAGTTTTCAGGGCTGGCACCTTCCCTGTGGGAGAAGGAGCCGTAAGTTTGCCTTTTCAGAAAAAAGCTTCTGCCGAGAGCGAGCACCGTGACATGCTGAGTCTCTGGGAAAGCAGAGATCCCCAAAGCTGTTGTGCCTGTGGATAGGCTGCAGGGGGATAGTGAAAAACTGCATTAGTTTTCAGGGCTGGCACCTTCCCTGTGGGAGAAGGAGCCGTAAGTTTGCCTTTTCAGAAAAAAGCTTCTGCCGAGAGCGAGCACCGTGACATGCTGAGTCTCTGGGAAAGCAGAGATCCCCAAAGCTGTTGTGCCTGTGGATAGGCTGCAGAGGGATAGTGAAAAACTGCATTAGTTTTCTGGGCTGGCACCTTCCCTGTGGGAGAAGGAGCCGTAAGTTTGCCTTTTCAGAAAAAAGCTTCTGCCGAGAGCGAGCACCGTGACATGCTGAGTCTCTGGGAAAGCAGAGATCCCCAAAGCTGTTGTGCCTGTGGATAGGCTGCAGAGGGATAGTGAAAAACTGCATTAGTTTTCAGGGCTGGCACCTTCCCTGTGGGAGAAGGAGCCGTAAGTTTGCCTTTTCAGAAAAAAGCTTCTGCCGAGAAAGAGCACCGTGACATGCTGAGTCTCTGGCAAAGGAGAGATCCCCAGTTTTGTTGTGCCTGTGGAGAGGCTTCAGGGGGACGGTGAAGACCAGCAATTTCTTTCAGGGCTGGCACCTTCCTTGTGGGAGAAGGAGCCGTAAGTTTGCCTTTTCAGAAAAAAGCTTCTGCCGAGAACGAGCACCGTGACATGCTGAGTCTCTGGGAAAGCAGAGATCCCCAGTGCTGTTGTGCCTGTGGATAGGCTGCAGAGGGATACTGAAGATCAGCAGTTTCTTTCAGGGCTGGCACCTTCCTTGTGGGAGAAGGAGCCATAAGTTTACCTTTTCAGAAAAAAGCTTCTGCCGAGAAAGAGCACCGTGAAATGCTGAGTCTCTGGGAAAGCAGAGATCCCCAGTGCTGTTGTGCCTGTGGATAGGCTGCAGAGGGATAGTGAATACCAGCAAGATCTTTCAGGGCTAGCACCTTCCTTGTGGGAGAAGGAGCCACACTTTTGCCTTCTCAGAAAAAGCTTCTGCCGAGAACGAGCACCGTGACATGCTGAGTCTCTGGGAAAGCAGAGATCCCCAAAGCTGTTGTGCCTGTGGATAGGCTGCAGAGGGATAGTGAAAAACTGCATTAGTTTTCAGGGCTAGCACCTTCCCTGAGGGAGAAGGAGCCGAAAGTTTTCTTTTTCAGAAAAAAGCTTCTGCCGAGAGCGAGCACCGTGACATGCTGAGTCTCTGGGAAAGCAGAGATCCCCAAAGCTGTTGTGCCTGTGGATAGGCTGCAGGGGGATAGTGAAAAACTGCATTAGTTTTCAGGGCTGGCACCTTCCCTGTGGGAGAAGGAGCCGTAAGTTTGCCTTTTCAGAAAAAAGCTTCTGCCGAGAGCGAGCACCGTGACATGCTGAGTCTCTGGGAAAGCAGAGATCCCCAAAGCTGTTGTGCCTGTGGATAGGCTGCAGAGGGATAGTGAAAAACTGCATTAGTTTTCAGGGCTGGCACCTTCCCTGTGGGAGAAGGAGCCGTAAGTTTGCCTTTTCAGAAAAAAGCTTCTGCCGAGAGCGAGCACCGTGACATGCTGAGTCTCTGGGAAAGCAGAGATCCCAAAAGCTGTTGTGCCTGTGGATAGGCTGCAGAGGGATAGTGAATACCAGCAAGATCTTTCAGGGCTAGCACCTTCCTTGTGGGAGAAGGAGCCACACTTTTGCCTTCTCAGAAAAAGCTTCTGCCGAGAACGAGCACCGTGACATGCTGAGTCTCTGGGAAAGCAGAGATCCCCAAAGCTGTTGTGCCTGTGGATAGGCTGCAGAGGGATAGTGAAAAACTGCATTAGTTTTCAGGGCTGGCACCTTCCCTGTGGGAGAAGGAGCCGAAAGTTTTCTTTTTCAGAAAAAAGCTTCTGCCGAGAGCGAGCACCGTGACATGCTGAGTCTCTGGGAAAGCAGAGATCCCCAAAGCTGTTGTGCCTGTGGATAGGCTGCAGAGGGATAGTGAAAAACTGCATTAGTTTTCAGGGCTGGCACCTTCCCTGTGGGAGAAGGAGCCGTAAGTTTGCCTTTTCAGAAAAAAGCTTCTGCCGAGAGCGAGCACCGTGACATGCTGAGTCTCTGGGAAAGCAGAGATCCCCAAAGCTGTTGTGCCTGTGGATAGGCTGCAGAGGGATAGTGAAAAACTGCATTAGTTTTCAGGGCTGGCACCTTCCCTGTGGGAGAAGGAGCCGTAAGTTTGCCTTTTCAGAAAAAAGCTTCTGCCGAGAGCGAGCACCGTGACATGCTGAGTCTCTGGGAAAGCAGAGATCCCCAAAGCTGTTGTGCCTGTGGATAGGCTGCAGAGGGATAGTGAATACCAGCAAGATCTTTCAGGGCTGGCACCTTCCTTGTGGGAGAAGGAGCCGTAAGTTTGCCTTTTCAGAAAAAGGCTCTGGCGAGAGTGAGCACCGTGACATGCTGAGTCTCTGGGAAAGCAGAGATCCCAAAAGCTGTTGTGCCTGTGGATAGGCTGCAGAGGGATAGTGAAAAACTGCATTAGTTTTCAGGGCTAGCACCTTCCCTGTGGGAGAAGGAGCCGTAAGTTTGCCTTTTCAGAAAAAAGCTTCTGCCGAGAGCGAGCACCGTGACATGCTGAGTCTCTGGGAAAGCAGAGATCCCCAAAGCTGTTGTGCCTGTGGATAGGCTGCAGAGGGATAGTGAAAAACTGCATTAGTTTTCAGGGCTGGCACCTTCCCTGTGGGAGAAGGAGCCATAAGTTTGCCTTTTCAGAAAAAAGCTTCTGCCGAGAGCGAGCACCGTGACATGCTGAGTCTCTGGGAAAGCAGAGATCCCAAAAGCTGTTGTGCCTGTGGATAGGCTGCAGAGGGATAGTGAATACCAGCAAGATCTTTCAGGGCTAGCACCTTCCTTGTGGGAGAAGGAGCCACACTTTTGCCTTCTCAGAAAAAGCTTCTGCCGAGAACGAGCACCGTGACATGCTGAGTCTCTGGGAAAGCAGAGATCCCCAAAGCTGTTGTGCCTGTGGATAGGCTGCAGAGGGATAGTGAAAAACTGCATTAGTTTTCAGGGCTGGCACCTTCCCTGTGGGAGAAGGAGCCGAAAGTTTTCTTTTTCAGAAAAAAGCTTCTGCCGAGAGCGAGCACCGTGACATGCTGAGTCTCTGGGAAAGCAGAGATCCCCAAAGCTGTTGTGCCTGTGGATAGGCTGCAGGGGGATAGTGAAAAACTGCATTAGTTTTCAGGGCTGGCACCTTCCCTGTGGGAGAAGGAGCCGTAAGTTTGCCTTTTCAGAAAAAAGCTTCTGCCGAGAGCGAGCACCGTGACATGCTGAGTCTCTGGGAAAGCAGAGATCCCCAAAGCTGTTGTGCCTGTGGATAGGCTGCAGAGGGATAGTGAAAAACTGCATTAGTTTTCAGGGCTGGCACCTTCCCTGTGGGAGAAGGAGCCGTAAGTTTGCCTTTTCAGAAAAAAGCTTCTGCCGAGAGCGAGCACCGTGACATGCTGAGTCTCTGGGAAAGCAGAGATCCCCAAAGCTGTTGTGCCTGTGGATAGGCTGCAGAGGGATAGTGAAAAACTGCATTAGTTTTCAGGGCTGGCACCTTCCCTGTGGGAGAAGGAGCCGTAAGTTTGCCTTTTCAGAAAAAAGCTTCTGCCGAGAAAGAGCACCGTGACATGCTGAGTCTCTGGCAAAGGAGAGATCCCCAGTTTTGTTGTGCCTGTGGAGAGGCTTCAGGGGGACGGTGAAGACCAGCAATTTCTTTCAGGGCTGGCACCTTCCTTGTGGGAGAAGGAGCCGTAAGTTTGCCTTTTCAGAAAAAAGCTTCTGCCGAGAACGAGCACCGTGACATGCTGAGTCTCTGGGAAAGCAGAGATCCCCAGTGCTGTTGTGCCTGTGGATAGGCTGCAGAGGGATACTGAAGATCAGCAGTTTCTTTCAGGGCTGGCACCTTCCTTGTGGGAGAAGGAGCCATAAGTTTACCTTTTCAGAAAAAAGCTTCTGCCGAGAAAGAGCACCGTGAAATGATGAGTCTCTGGGAAAGCAGAGATCCCCAGTGCTGTTGTGCCTGTGGATAGGCTGCAGAGGGATAGTGAATACCAGCAAGATCTGTCAGGGCTAGCACCTTCCTTGTGGGAGAAGGAGCCACACTTTTGCCTTCTCAGAAAAAGCTTCTGCCGAGAACGAGCACCGTGACATGCTGAGTCTCTGGGAAAGCAGAGATCCCCAAAGCTGTTGTGCCTGTGGATAGGCTGCAGAGGGATAGTGAAAAACTGCATTAGTTTTCAGGGCTAGCACCTTCCCTGAGGGAGAAGGAGCCGAAAGTTTTCTTTTTCAGAAAAAAGCTTCTGCCGAGAGCGAGCACCGTGACATGCTGAGTCTCTGGGAAAGCAGAGATCCCCAAAGCTGTTGTGCCTGTGGATAGGCTGCAGGGGGATAGTGAAAAACTGCATTAGTTTTCAGGGCTGGCACCTTCCCTGTGGGAGAAGGAGCCGTAAGTTTGCCTTTTCAGAAAAAAGCTTCTGCCGAGAGCGAGCACCGTGACATGCTGAGTCTCTGGGAAAGCAGAGATCCCCAAAGCTGTTGTGCCTGTGGATAGGCTGCAGAGGGATAGTGAAAAACTGCATTAGTTTTCAGGGCTGGCACCTTCCCTGTGGGAGAAGGAGCCGTAAGTTTGCCTTTTCAGAAAAAAGCTTCTGCCGAGAGCGAGCACCGTGACATGCTGAGTCTCTGGGAAAGCAGAGATCCCAAAAGCTGTTGTGCCTGTGGATAGGCTGCAGAGGGATAGTGAATACCAGCAAGATCTTTCAGGGCTAGCACCTTCCTTGTGGGAGAAGGAGCCACACTTTTGCCTTCTCAGAAAAAGCTTCTGCCGAGAACGAGCACCGTGACATGCTGAGTCTCTGGGAAAGCAGAGATCCCCAAAGCTGTTGTGCCTGTGGATAGGCTGCAGAGGGATAGTGAAAAACTGCATTAGTTTTCAGGGCTGGCACCTTCCCTGTGGGAGAAGGAGCCGAAAGTTTTCTTTTTCAGAAAAAAGCTTCTGCCGAGAGCGAGCACCGTGACATGCTGAGTCTCTGGGAAAGCAGAGATCCCCAAAGCTGTTGTGCCTGTGGATAGGCTGCAGAGGGATAGTGAAAAACTGCATTAGTTTTCAGGGCTGGCACCTTCCCTGTGGGAGAAGGAGCCGTAAGTTTGCCTTTTCAGAAAAAAGCTTCTGCCGAGAGCGAGCACCGTGACATGCTGAGTCTCTGGGAAAGCAGAGATCCCCAAAGCTGTTGTGCCTGTGGATAGGCTGCAGAGGGATAGTGAAAAACTGCATTAGTTTTCAGGGCTGGCACCTTCCCTGTGGGAGAAGGAGCCGTAAGTTTGCCTTTTCAGAAAAAAGCTTCTGCCGAGAGCGAGCACCGTGACATGCTGAGTCTCTGGGAAAGCAGAGATCCCCAAAGCTGTTGTGCCTGTGGATAGGCTGCAGAGGGATAGTGAAAAACTGCATTAGTTTTCAGGGCTGGCACCTTCCCTGTGGGAGAAGGAGCCGTAAGTTTGCCTTTTCAGAAAAAAGCTTCTGCCGAGAGCGAGCACCGTGACATGCTGAGTCTCTGGGAAAGCAGAGATCCCCAAAGCTGTTGTGCCTGTGGATAGGCTGCAGAGGGATAGTGAAAAAATGCATTAGTTTTCAGGGCTGGCACCTTCCCTGTGGGAGAAGGAGCCGTAAGTTTGCCTTTTCAGAAAAAAGCTTCTGCCGAGAGCGAGCACCGTGACATGCTGAGTCTCTGGGAAAGCAGAGATCCCCAAAGCTGTTGTGCCTGTGGATAGGCTGCAGGGGGATAGTGAAAAACTGCATTAGTTTTCAGGGCTGGCACCTTCCCTGTGGGAGAAGGAGCCGTAAGTTTGCCTTTTCAGAAAAAAGCTTCTGCCGAGAGCGAGCACCATGACATGCTGAGTCTCTGGGAAAGCAGAGATCCCCAAAGCTGTTGTGCCTGTGGATAGGCTGCAGAGGGATAGTGAAAAACTGCATTAGTTTTCAGGGCTGGCACCTTCCCTGTGGGAGAAGGAGCCGTAAGTTTGCCTTTTCAGAAAAAAGCTTCTGCCGAGAGCGAGCACCGTGACATGCTGAGTCTCTGGGAAAGCAGAGATCCCCAAAGCTGTTGTGCCTGTGGATAGGCTGCAGAGGGATAGTGAAAAACTGCATTAGTTTTCAGGGCTAGCACCTTCCCTGTGGGAGAAGGAGCCGTAAGTTTGCCTTTTCAGAAAAAAGCTTCTGCCGAGAGCGAGCACCGTGACATGCTGAGTCTCTGGGAAAGCAGAGATCCCCAAAGCTGTTGTGCCTGTGGATAGGCTGCAGAGGGATAGTGAAAAACTGCATTAGTTTTCAGGGCTGGCACCTTCCCTGTGGGAGAAGGAGCCATAAGTTTGCCTTTTCAGAAAAAAGCTTCTGCCGAGAGCGAGCACCGTGACATGCTGAGTCTCTGGGAAAGCAGAGATCCCAAAAGCTGTTGTGCCTGTGGATAGGCTGCAGAGGGATAGTGAATACCAGCAAGATCTTTCAGGGCTAGCACCTTCCTTGTGGGAGAAGGAGCCACACTTTTGCCTTCTCAGAAAAAGCTTCTGCCGAGAACGAGCACCGTGACATGCTGAGTCTCTGGGAAAGCAGAGATCCCCAAAGCTGTTGTGCCTGTGGATAGGCTGCAGAGGGATAGTGAAAAACTGCATTAGTTTTCAGGGCTAGCACCTTCCCTGAGGGAGAAGGAGCCGAAAGTTTTCTTTTTCAGAAAAAAGCTTCTGCCGAGAGCGAGCACCGTGACATGCTGAGTCTCTGGGAAAGCAGAGATCCCCAAAGCTGTTGTGCCTGTGGATAGGCTGCAGGGGGATAGTGAAAAACTGCATTAGTTTTCAGGGCTGGCACCTTCCCTGTGGGAGAAGGAGCCGTAAGTTTGCCTTTTCAGAAAAAAGCTTCTGCCGAGAGCGAGCACCGTGACATGCTGAGTCTCTGGGAAAGCAGAGATCCCCAGTGCTGTTGTGCCTGTGGATAGGCTGCAGAGGGATAGTGAAAAACTGCATTAGTTTTCAGGGCTGGCACCTTCCCTGTGGGAGAAGGAGCCGTAAGTTTGCCTTTTCAGAAAAAAGCTTCTGCCGAGAAAGAGCACCGTGACATGCTGAGTCTCTGGCAAAGGAGAGATCCCCAGTTTTGTTGTGCCTGTGGAGAGGCTTCAGGGGGACGGTGAAGACCAGCAATTTCTTTCAGGGCTGGCACCTTCCTTGTGGGAGAAGGAGCCGTAAGTTTGCCTTTTCAGAAAAAAGCTTCTGCCGAGAACGAGCACCGTGACATGCTGAGTCTCTGGGAAAGCAGAGATCCCCAGTGCTGTTGTGCCTGTGGATAGGCTGCAGAGGGATACTGAAGATCAGCAGTTTCTTTCAGGGCTGGCACCTTCCTTGTGGGAGAAGGAGCCATAAGTTTACCTTTTCAGAAAAAAGCTTCTGCCGAGAAAGAGCACCGTGAAATGCTGAGTCTCTGGGAAAGCAGAGATCCCCAGTGCTGTTGTGCCTGTGGATAGGCTGCAGAGGGATAGTGAATACCAGCAAGATCTGTCAGGGCTAGCACCTTCCTTGTGGGAGAAGGAGCCACACTTTTGCCTTCTCAGAAAAAGCTTCTGCCGAGAACGAGCACCGTGACATGCTGAGTCTCTGGGAAAGCAGAGATCCCCAAAGCTGTTGTGCCTGTGGATAGGCTGCAGAGGGATAGTGAAAAACTGCATTAGTTTTCAGGGCTAGCACCTTCCCTGAGGGAGAAGGAGCCGAAAGTTTTCTTTTTCAGAAAAAAGCTTCTGCCGAGAGCGAGCACCGTGACATGCTGAGTCTCTGGGAAAGCAGAGATCCCCAAAGCTGTTGTGCCTGTGGATAGGCTGCAGGGGGATAGTGAAAAACTGCATTAGTTTTCAGGGCTGGCACCTTCCCTGTGGGAGAAGGAGCCGTAAGTTTGCCTTTTCAGAAAAAAGCTTCTGCCGAGAGCGAGCACCGTGACATGCTGAGTCTCTGGGAAAGCAGAGATCCCCAAAGCTGTTGTGCCTGTGGATAGGCTGCAGAGGGATAGTGAAAAACTGCATTAGTTTTCAGGGCTGGCACCTTCCCTGTGGGAGAAGGAGCCGTAAGTTTGCCTCTTCAGAAAAAAGCTTCTGCCGAGAGCGAGCACCGTGACATGCTGAGTCTCTGGGAAAGCAGAGATCCCAAAAGCTGTTGTGCCTGTGGATAGGCTGCAGAGGGATAGTGAATACCAGCAAGATCTTTCAGGGCTAGCACCTTCCTTGTGGGAGAAGGAGCCACACTTTTGCCTTCTCAGAAAAAGCTTCTGCCGAGAACGAGCACCGTGACATGCTGAGTCTCTGGGAAAGCAGAGATCCCCAAAGCTGTTGTGCCTGTGGATAGGCTGCAGAGGGATAGTGAAAAACTGCATTAGTTTTCAGGGCTGGCACCTTCCCTGTGGGAGAAGGAGCCGAAAGTTTTCTTTTTCAGAAAAAAGCTTCTGCCGAGAGCGAGCACCGTGACATGCTGAGTCTCTGGGAAAGCAGAGATCCCCAAAGCTGTTGTGCCTGTGGATAGGCTGCAGAGGGATAGTGAAAAACTGCATTAGTTTTCAGGGCTGGCACCTTCCCTGTGGGAGAAGGAGCCGTAAGTTTGCCTTTTCAGAAAAAAGCTTCTGCCGAGAGCGAGCACCGTGACATGCTGAGTCTCTGGGAAAGCAGAGATCCCAAAAGCTGTTGTGCCTGTGGATAGGCTGCAGAGGGATAGTGAAAAACTGCATTAGTTTTCAGGGCTGGCACCTTCCCTGTGGGAGAAGGAGCCGTAAGTTTGCCTTTTCAGAAAAAAGCTTCTGCCGAGAGCGAGCACCGTGACATGCTGAGTCTCTGGGAAAGCAGAGATCCCCAAAGCTGTTGTGCCTGTGGATAGGCTGCAGAGGGATAGTGAAAAACTGCATTAGTTTTCAGGGCTGGCACCTTCCCTGTGGGAGAAGGAGCCGTAAGTTTGCCTTTTCAGAAAAAAGCTTCTGCCGAGAGCGAGCACCGTGACATGCTGAGTCTCTGGGAAAGCAGAGATCCCCAAAGCTGTTGTGCCTGTGGATAGGCTGCAGAGGGATAGTGAAAAAATGCATTAGTTTTCAGGGCTGGCACCTTCCCTGTGGGAGAAGGAGCCGTAAGTTTGCCTTTTCAGAAAAAAGCTTCTGCCGAGAGCGAGCACCGTGACATGCTGAGTCTCTGGGAAAGCAGAGATCCCCAAAGCTGTTGTGCCTGTGGATAGGCTGCAGAGGGATAGTGAAAAACTGCATTAGTTTTCAGGGCTGGCACCTTCCCTGTGGGAGAAGGAGCCGTAAGTTTGCCTTTTCAGAAAAAAGCTTCTGCCGAGAGCGAGCACCGTGACATGCTGAGTCTCTGGGAAAGCAGAGATCCCCAAAGCTGTTGTGCCTGTGGATAGGCTGCAGAGGGATAGTGAAAAACTGCATTAGTTTTCAGGGCTGGCACCTTCCCTGTGGGAGAAGGAGCCGTAAGTTTGCCTTTTCAGAAAAAAGCTTCTGCCGAGAGCGAGCACCGTGACATGCTGAGTCTCTGGGAAAGCAGAGATCCCCAAAGCTGTTGTGCCTGTGGATAGGCTGCAGAGGGATAGTGAAAAACTGCATTAGTTTTCAGGGCTGGCACCTTCCCTGTGGGAGAAGGAGCCGTAAGTTTGCCTTTTCAGAAAAAAGCTTCTGCCGAGAGCGAGCACCATGACATGCTGAGTCTCTGGGAAAGCAGAGATCCCAAAAGCTGTTGCGGCTAAAGATAGGCTGCAGAGGGATAGTGAATACCAGCAAGATCTTTCAGGGCTGGCACCTTCCTTGTGGGAGAAGGAGCCGTAAGTTTGCCTTTTCAGAAAAAGGCTCTGGCGAGAGTGAGCACCGTGACATGCTGAGTCTCTGGGAAAGCAGAGATCCCAAAAGCTGTTGTGCCTGTGGATAGGCTGCAGAGGGATAGTGAATACCAGCAAGATCTTTCAGGGCTAGCACCTTCCTTGTGGGAGAAGGAGCCACACTTTTGCCTTCTCAGAAAAAGCTTCTGCCGAGAACGAGCACCGTGACATGCTGAGTCTCTGGGAAAGCAGAGATCCCCAAAGCTGTTGTGCCTGTGGATAGGCTGCAGAGGGATAGTGAAAAACTGCATTAGTTTTCAGGGCTGGCACCTTCCCTGTGGGAGAAGGAGCCGTAAGTTTGCCTTTTCAGAAAAAAGCTTCTGCCGAGAGCGAGCACCGTGACATGCTGAGTCTCTGGGAAAGCAGAGATCCCAAAAGCTGTTGTGCCTGTGGATAGGCTGCAGAGGGATAGTGAATACCAGCAAGATCTTTCAGGGCTAGCACCTTCCTTGTGGGAGAAGGAGCCACACTTTTGCCTTCTCAGAAAAAGCTTCTGCCGAGAACGAGCACCGTGACATGCTGAGTCTCTGGGAAAGCAGAGATCCCCAAAGCTGTTGTGCCTGTGGATAGGCTGCAGAGGGATAGTGAAAAACTGCATTAGTTTTCAGGGCTGGCACCTTCCCTGTGGGAGAAGGAGCCGAAAGTTTTCTTTTTCAGAAAAAAGCTTCTGCCGAGAGCGAGCACCGTGACATGCTGAGTCTCTGGGAAAGCAGAGATCCCCAAAGCTGTTGTGCCTGTGGATAGGCTGCAGAGGGATAGTGAAAAACTGCATTAGTTTTCAGGGCTGGCACCTTCCCTGTGGGAGAAGGAGCCGTAAGTTTGCCTTTTCAGAAAAAAGCTTCTGCCGAGAGCGAGCACCGTGACATGCTGAGTCTCTGGGAAAGCAGAGATCCCCAAAGCTGTTGTGCCTGTGGATAGGCTGCAGAGGGATAGTGAAAAACTGCATTAGTTTTCAGGGCTGGCACCTTCCCTGTGGGAGAAGGAGCCGTAAGTTTCCCTTTCCAGAAAAAAGCTTCTGCCGAGAGCGAGCACCGTGACATGCTGAGTCTCTGGGAAAGCAGAGATCCCCAAAGCTGTTGTGCCTGTGGATAGGCTGCAGAGGGATAGTGAAAAACTGCATTAGTTTTCAGGGCTGGCACCTTCCCTGTGGGAGAAGGAGCCGTAAGTTTGCCTTTTCAGAAAAAAGCTTCTGCCGAGAGCGAGCACCGTGACATGCTGAGTCTCTGGGAAAGCAGAGATCCCCAGTGCTGTTGTGCCTGTGGATAGGCTGCAGAGGGATAGTGAAAAAATGCATTAGTTTTCAGGGCTGGCACCTTCCCTGTGGGAGAAGGAGCCGTAAGTTTGCCTTTTCAGAAAAAAGCTTCTGCCGAGAGCGAGCACCGTGACATGCTGAGTCTCTGGGAAAGCAGAGATCCCCAAAGCTGTTGTGCCTGTGGATAGGCTGCAGAGGGATAGTGAAAAACTGCATTAGTTTTCAGGGCTGGCACCTTCCCTGTGGGAGAAGGAGCCGTAAGTTTGCCTTTTCAGAAAAAAGCTTCTGCCGAGAGCGAGCACCGTGACATGCTGAGTCTCTGGGAAAGCAGAGATCCCCAAAGCTGTTGTGCCTGTGGATAGGCTGCAGAGGGATAGTGAAAAACTGCATTAGTTTTCAGGGCTGGCACCTTCCCTGTGGGAGAAGGAGCCGTAAGTTTGCCTTTTCAGAAAAAAGCTTCTGCCGAGAGCGAGCACCGTGACATGCTGAGTCTCTGGGAAAGCAGAGATCCCCAAAGCTGTTGTGCCTGTGGATAGGCTGCAGAGGGATAGTGAAAAACTGCATTAGTTTTCAGGGCTGGCACCTTCCCTGTGGGAGAAGGAGCCGAAAGTTTTCTTTTTCAGAAAAAAGCTTCTGCCGAGAGCGAGCACCGTGACATGCTGAGTCTCTGGGAAAGCAGAGATCCCCAAAGCTGTTGTGCCTGTGGATAGGCTGCAGAGGGATAGTGAAAAACTGCATTAGTTTTCAGGGCTGGCACCTTCCCTGTGGGAGAAGGAGCCGTAAGTTTGCCTTTTCAGAAAAAAGCTTCTGCCGAGAGCGAGCACCGTGACATGCTGAGTCTCTGGGAAAGCAGAGATCCCCAAAGCTGTTGTGCCTGTGGATAGGCTGCAGAGGGATAGTGAAAAACTGCATTAGTTTTCAGGGCTGGCACCTTCCCTGTGGGAGAAGGAGCCGTAAGTTTGCCTTTTCAGAAAAAAGCTTCTGCCGAGAGCGAGCACCATGACATGCTGAGTCTCTGGGAAAGCAGAGATCCCAAAAGCTGTTGTGCCTGTGGATAGGCTGCAGAGGGATAGTGAAAAACTGCATTAGTTTTCAGGGCTGGCACCTTCCCTGTGGGAGAAGGAGCCGTAAGTTTGCCTTTTCAGAAAAAAGCTTCTGCCGAGAGCGAGCACCGTGACATGCTGAGTCTCTGGGAAAGCAGAGATCCCCAAAGCTGTTGTGCCTGTGGATAGGCTGCAGAGGGATAGTGAAAAACTGCATTAGTTTTCAGGGCTGGCACCTTCCTTGTGGGAGAAGGAGCCGTAAGTTTGCCTTTTCAGAAAAAAGCTTCTGCCGAGAGCGAGCACCATGACATGCTGAGTCTCTGGGAAAGCAGAGATCCCAAAAGCTGTTGCGGCTAAAGATAGGCTGCAGAGGGATAGTGAATACCAGCAAGATCTTTCAGGGCTGGCACCTTCCTTGTGGGAGAAGGAGCCGTAAGTTTGCCTTTTCAGAAAAAGGCTCTGGCGAGAGTGAGCACCGTGACATGCTGAGTCTCTGGGAAAGCAGAGATCCCAAAAGCTGTTGTGCCTGTGGATAGGCTGCAGAGGGATAGTGAATACCAGCAAGATCTTTCAGGGCTAGCACCTTCCTTGTGGGAGAAGGAGCCACACTTTTGCCTTCTCAGAAAAAGCTTCTGCCGAGAACGAGCACCGTGACATGCTGAGTCTCTGGGAAAGCAGAGATCCCCAAAGCTGTTGTGCCTGTGGATAGGCTGCAGAGGGATAGTGAAAAACTGCATTAGTTTTCAGGGCTAGCACCTTCCCTGAGGGAGAAGGAGCCGAAAGTTTGCCTTTTCAGAAAAAAGCTTCTGCCGAGAGCGAGCACCGTGACATGCTGAGTCTCTGGGAAAGCAGAGATCCCCAAAGCTGTTGTGCCTGTGGATAGGCTGCAGGGGGATAGTGAAAAACTGCATTAGTTTTCAGGGCTGGCACCTTCCCTGTGGGAGAAGGAGCCGTAAGTTTGCCTTTTCAGAAAAAAGCTTCTGCCGAGAGCGAGCACCGTGACATGCTGAGTCTCTGGGAAAGCAGAGATCCCCAAAGCTGTTGTGCCTGTGGATAGGCTGCAGAGGGATAGTGAAAAACTGCATTAGTTTTCAGGGCTGGCACCTTCCCTGTGGGAGAAGGAGCCGTAAGTTTGCCTTTTCAGAAAAAAGCTTCTGCCGAGAGCGAGCACCGTGACATGCTGAGTCTCTGGGAAAGCAGAGATCCCCAAAGCTGTTGTGCCTGTGGATAGGCTGCAGAGGGATAGTGAAAAACTGCATTAGTTTTCAGGGCTGGCACCTTCCCTGTGGGAGAAGGAGCCGTAAGTTTGCCTTTTCAGAAAAAAGCTTCTGCCGAGAGCGAGCACCGTGACATGCTGAGTCTCTGGGAAAGCAGAGATCCCAAAAGCTGTTGTGCCTGTGGATAGGCTGCAGAGGGATAGTGAAAAACTGCATTAGTTTTCAGGGCTGGCACCTTCCCTGTGGGAGAAGGAGCCGTAAGTTTGCCTTTTCAGAAAAAAGCTTCTGCCGAGAGCGAGCACCGTGACATGCTGAGTCTCTGGGAAAGCAGAGATCCCCAAAGCTGTTGTGCCTGTGGATAGGCTGCAGAGGGATAGTGAAAAACTGCATTAGTTTTCAGGGCTGGCACCTTCCCTGTGGGAGAAGGAGCCGTAAGTTTGCCTTTTCAGAAAAAAGCTTCTGCCGAGAGCGAGCACCGTGACATGCTGAGTCTCTGGGAAAGCAGAGATCCCCAAAGCTGTTGTGCCTGTGGATAGGCTGCAGAGGGATAGTGAAAAACTGCATTAGTTTTCAGGGCTGGCACCTTCCCTGTGGGAGAAGGAGCCGTAAGTTTCCCTTTCCAGAAAAAAGCTTCTGCCGAGAGCGAGCACCGTGACATGCTGAGTCTCTGGGAAAGCAGAGATCCCCAAAGCTGTTGTGCCTGTGGATAGGCTGCAGAGGGATAGTGAAAAACTGCATTAGTTTTCAGGGCTGGCACCTTCCCTGTGGGAGAAGGAGCCGTAAGTTTGCCTTTTCAGAAAAAAGCTTCTGCCGAGAGCGAGCACCGTGACATGCTGAGTCTCTGGGAAAGCAGAGATCCCCAGTGCTGTTGTGCCTGTGGATAGGCTGCAGAGGGATAGTGAAAAAATGCATTAGTTTTCAGGGCTGGCACCTTCCCTGTGGGAGAAGGAGCCGTAAGTTTGCCTTTTCAGAAAAAAGCTTCTGCCGAGAGCGAGCACCGTGACATGCTGAGTCTCTGGGAAAGCAGAGATCCCCAAAGCTGTTGTGCCTGTGGATAGGCTGCAGAGGGATAGTGAAAAACTGCATTAGTTTTCAGGGCTGGCACCTTCCCTGTGGGAGAAGGAGCCGTAAGTTTGCCTTTTCAGAAAAAAGCTTCTGCCGAGAGCGAGCACCGTGACATGCTGAGTCTCTGGGAAAGCAGAGATCCCCAAAGCTGTTGTGCCTGTGGATAGGCTGCAGAGGGATAGTGAAAAACTGCATTAGTTTTCAGGGCTGGCACCTTCCCTGTGGGAGAAGGAGCCGTAAGTTTGCCTTTTCAGAAAAAAGCTTCTGCCGAGAGCGAGCACCGTGACATGCTGAGTCTCTGGGAAAGCAGAGATCCCCAAAGCTGTTGTGCCTGTGGATAGGCTGCAGAGGGATAGTGAAAAACTGCATTAGTTTTCAGGGCTGGCACCTTCCCTGTGGGAGAAGGAGCCGAAAGTTTTCTTTTTCAGAAAAAAGCTTCTGCCGAGAGCGAGCACCGTGACATGCTGAGTCTCTGGGAAAGCAGAGATCCCCAAAGCTGTTGTGCCTGTGGATAGGCTGCAGAGGGATAGTGAAAAACTGCATTAGTTTTCAGGGCTGGCACCTTCCCTGTGGG
Source organism: Astur gentilis (assembly GCF_929443795.1). Lineage (NCBI taxonomy): Eukaryota > Metazoa > Chordata > Aves > Accipitriformes > Accipitridae > Astur > Astur gentilis. The sequence continues at coordinate 1,448,127 of NC_064883.1, forward strand.
AGAAGGAGCCGTAAGTTTGCCTTTTCAGAAAAAAGCTTCTGCCGAGAGCGAGCACCGTGACATGCTGAGTCTCTGGGAAAGCAGAGATCCCCAAAGCTGTTGTGCCTGTGGATAGGCTGCAGAGGGATAGTGAAAAACTGCATTAGTTTTCAGGGCTGGCACCTTCCCTGTGGGAGAAGGAGCCGTAAGTTTGCCTTTTCAGAAAAAAGCTTCTGCCGAGAGCGAGCACCATGACATGCTGAGTCTCTGGGAAAGCAGAGATCCCAAAAGCTGTTGTGCCTGTGGATAGGCTGCAGAGGGATAGTGAAAAACTGCATTAGTTTTCAGGGCTGGCACCTTCCCTGTGGGAGAAGGAGCCGTAAGTTTGCCTTTTCAGAAAAAAGCTTCTGCCGAGAGCGAGCACCGTGACATGCTGAGTCTCTGGGAAAGCAGAGATCCCCAAAGCTGTTGTGCCTGTGGATAGGCTGCAGAGGGATAGTGAAAAACTGCATTAGTTTTCAGGGCTGGCACCTTCCTTGTGGGAGAAGGAGCCGTAAGTTTGCCTTTTCAGAAAAAAGCTTCTGCCGAGAGCGAGCACCATGACATGCTGAGTCTCTGGGAAAGCAGAGATCCCAAAAGCTGTTGCGGCTAAAGATAGGCTGCAGAGGGATAGTGAATACCAGCAAGATCTTTCAGGGCTGGCACCTTCCTTGTGGGAGAAGGAGCCGTAAGTTTGCCTTTTCAGAAAAAGGCTCTGGCGAGAGTGAGCACCGTGACATGCTGAGTCTCTGGGAAAGCAGAGATCCCAAAAGCTGTTGTGCCTGTGGATAGGCTGCAGAGGGATAGTGAATACCAGCAAGATCTTTCAGGGCTAGCACCTTCCTTGTGGGAGAAGGAGCCACACTTTTGCCTTCTCAGAAAAAGCTTCTGCCGAGAACGAGCACCGTGACATGCTGAGTCTCTGGGAAAGCAGAGATCCCCAAAGCTGTTGTGCCTGTGGATAGGCTGCAGAGGGATAGTGAAAAACTGCATTAGTTTTCAGGGCTAGCACCTTCCCTGAGGGAGAAGGAGCCGAAAGTTTGCCTTTTCAGAAAAAAGCTTCTGCCGAGAGCGAGCACCGTGACATGCTGAGTCTCTGGGAAAGCAGAGATCCCCAAAGCTGTTGTGCCTGTGGATAGGCTGCAGGGGGATAGTGAAAAACTGCATTAGTTTTCAGGGCTGGCACCTTCCCTGTGGGAGAAGGAGCCGTAAGTTTGCCTTTTCAGAAAAAAGCTTCTGCCGAGAGCGAGCACCGTGACATGCTGAGTCTCTGGGAAAGCAGAGATCCCCAAAGCTGTTGTGCCTGTGGATAGGCTGCAGAGGGATAGTGAAAAACTGCATTAGTTTTCAGGGCTGGCACCTTCCCTGTGGGAGAAGGAGCCGTAAGTTTGCCTTTTCAGAAAAAAGCTTCTGCCGAGAGCGAGCACCGTGACATGCTGAGTCTCTGGGAAAGCAGAGATCCCCAAAGCTGTTGTGCCTGTGGATAGGCTGCAGAGGGATAGTGAAAAACTGCATTAGTTTTCAGGGCTGGCACCTTCCCTGTGGGAGAAGGAGCCGTAAGTTTGCCTTTTCAGAAAAAAGCTTCTGCCGAGAGCGAGCACCGTGACATGCTGAGTCTCTGGGAAAGCAGAGATCCCAAAAGCTGTTGTGCCTGTGGATAGGCTGCAGAGGGATAGTGAAAAACTGCATTAGTTTTCAGGGCTGGCACCTTCCCTGTGGGAGAAGGAGCCGTAAGTTTGCCTTTTCAGAAAAAAGCTTCTGCCGAGAGCGAGCACCGTGACATGCTGAGTCTCTGGGAAAGCAGAGATCCCCAAAGCTGTTGTGCCTGTGGATAGGCTGCAGAGGGATAGTGAAAAACTGCATTAGTTTTCAGGGCTGGCACCTTCCCTGTGGGAGAAGGAGCCGTAAGTTTGCCTTTTCAGAAAAAAGCTTCTGCCGAGAGCGAGCACCGTGACATGCTGAGTCTCTGGGAAAGCAGAGATCCCCAAAGCTGTTGTGCCTGTGGATAGGCTGCAGAGGGATAGTGAAAAACTGCATTAGTTTTCAGGGCTGGCACCTTCCCTGTGGGAGAAGGAGCCGTAAGTTTGCCTTTTCAGAAAAAAGCTTCTGCCGAGAAAGAGCACCGTGACATGCTGAGTCTCTGGCAAAGGAGAGATCCCCAGTTTTGTTGTGCCTGTGGAGAGGCTTCAGGGGGACGGTGAAGACCAGCAATTTCTTTCAGGGCTGGCACCTTCCTTGTGGGAGAAGGAGCCGTAAGTTTGCCTTTTCAGAAAAAAGCTTCTGCCGAGAACGAGCACCGTGACATGCTGAGTCTCTGGGAAAGCAGAGATCCCCAGTGCTGTTGTGCCTGTGGATAGGCTGCAGAGGGATACTGAAGATCAGCAGTTTCTTTCAGGGCTGGCACCTTCCTTGTGTTAGAAGGAGCCATAAGTTTACCTTTTCAGAAAAAAGCTTCTGCCGAGAATGAGCACCGTGAAATGCTGAGTCTCTGGGAAAGCAGAGATCCCCAGTGCTGTTGTGCCTGTGGATAGGCTGCAGAGGGATAGTGAATACCAGCAAGATCTTTCAGGGCTAGCACCTTCCTTGTGGGAGAAGGAGCCACACTTTTGCCTTCTCAGAAAAAGCTTCTGCCGAGAACGAGCACCGTGACATGCTGAGTCTCTGGGAAAGCAGAGATCCCCAAAGCTGTTGTGCCTGTGGATAGGCTGCAGAGGGATAGTGAAAAACTGCATTAGTTTTCAGGGCTAGCACCTTCCCTGAGGGAGAAGGAGCCGAAAGTTTTCTTTTTCAGAAAAAAGCTTCTGCCGAGAGCGAGCACCGTGACATGCTGAGTCTCTGGGAAAGCAGAGATCCCCAAAGCTGTTGTGCCTGTGGATAGGCTGCAGGGGGATAGTGAAAAACTGCATTAGTTTTCAGGGCTGGCACCTTCCCTGTGGGAGAAGGAGCCGTAAGTTTGCCTTTTCCGAAAAAAGCTTCTGCCGAGAGCGAGCACCGTGACATGCTGAGTCTCTGGGAAAGCAGAGATCCCCAAAGCTGTTGTGCCTGTGGATAGGCTGCAGAGGGATAGTGAAAAACTGCATTAGTTTTCAGGGCTGGCACCTTCCCTGTGGGAGAAGGAGCCGTAAGTTTGCCTTTTCAGAAAAAAACTTCTGCCGAGAGCGAGCACCGTGACATGCTGAGTCTCTGGGAAAGCAGAGATCCCCAAAGCTGTTGTGCCTGTGGATAGGCTGCAGAGGGATAGTGAAAAACTGCATTAGTTTTCAGGGCTGGCACCTTCCCTGTGGGAGAAGGAGCCGTAAGTTTGCCTTTTCAGAAAAAAGCTTCTGCCGAGAGCGAGCACCGTGACATGCTGAGTCTCTGGGAAAGCAGAGATCCCAAAAGCTGTTGTGCCTGTGGATAGGCTGCAGAGGGATAGTGAATACCAGCAAGATCTTTCAGGGCTAGCACCTTCCTTGTGGGAGAAGGAGCCACACTTTTGCCTTCTCAGAAAAAGCTTCTGCCGAGAACGAGCACCGTGACATGCTGAGTCTCTGGGAAAGCAGAGATCCCCAAAGCTGTTGTGCCTGTGGATAGGCTGCAGAGGGATAGTGAAAAACTGCATTAGTTTTCAGGGCTGGCACCTTCCCTGTGGGAGAAGGAGCCGAAAGTTTTCTTTTTCAGAAAAAAGCTTCTGCCGAGAGCGAGCACCGTGACATGCTGAGTCTCTGGGAAAGCAGAGATCCCAAAAGCTGTTGTGCCTGTGGATAGGCTGCAGAGGGATAGTGAAAAACTGCATTAGTTTTCAGGGCTAGCACCTTCCCTGAGGGAGAAGGAGCCGAAAGTTTTCTTTTTCAGAAAAAAGCTTCTGCCGAGAGCGAGCACCGTGACATGCTGAGTCTCTGGGAAAGCAGAGATCCCCAAAGCTGTTGTGCCTGTGGATAGGCTGCAGGGGGATAGTGAAAAACTGCATTAGTTTTCAGGGCTGGCACCTTCCCTGTGGGAGAAGGAGCCGTAAGTTTGCCTTTTCAGAAAAAAGCTTCTGCCGAGAGCGAGCACCGTGACATGCTGAGTCTCTGGGAAAGCAGAGATCCCCAAAGCTGTTGTGCCTGTGGATAGGCTGCAGAGGGATAGTGAAAAACTGCATTAGTTTTCAGGGCTGGCACCTTCCCTGTGGGAGAAGGAGCCGTAAGTTTGCCTTTTCAGAAAAAAGCTTCTGCCGAGAGCGAGCACCGTGACATGCTGAGTCTCTGGGAAAGCAGAGATCCCCAAAGCTGTTGTGCCTGTGGATAGGCTGCAGAGGGATAGTGAAAAACTGCATTAGTTTTCAGGGCTGGCACCTTCCCTGTGGGAGAAGGAGCCGTAAGTTTGCCTTTTCAGAAAAAAGCTTCTGCCGAGAGCGAGCACCGTGACATGCTGAGTCTCTGGGAAAGCAGAGATCCCAAAAGCTGTTGTGCCTGTGGATAGGCTGCAGAGGGATAGTGAATACCAGCAAGATCTTTCAGGGCTAGCACCTTCCTTGTGGGAGAAGGAGCCACACTTTTGCCTTCTCAGAAAAAGCTTCTGCCGAGAACGAGCACCGTGACATGCTGAGTCTCTGGGAAAGCAGAGATCCCCAAAGCTGTTGTGCCTGTGGATAGGCTGCAGAGGGATAGTGAAAAACTGCATTAGTTTTCAGGGCTGGCACCTTCCCTGTGGGAGAAGGAGCCGAAAGTTTTCTTTTTCAGAAAAAAGCTTCTGCCGAGAGCGAGCACCGTGACATGCTGAGTCTCTGGGAAAGCAGAGATCCCCAAAGCTGTTGTGCCTGTGGATAGGCTGCAGAGGGATAGTGAAAAACTGCATTAGTTTTCAGGGCTGGCACCTTCCCTGTGGGAGAAGGAGCCGTAAGTTTGCCTTTTCAGAAAAAAGCTTCTGCCGAGAGCGAGCACCGTGACATGCTGAGTCTCTGGGAAAGCAGAGATCCCCAAAGCTGTTGTGCCTGTGGATAGGCTGCAGAGGGATAGTGAAAAACTGCATTAGTTTTCAGGGCTGGCACCTTCCCTGTGGGAGAAGGAGCCGTAAGTTTGCCTTTTCAGAAAAAAGCTTCTGCCGAGAGCGAGCACCGTGACATGCTGAGTCTCTGGGAAAGCAGAGATCCCCAAAGCTGTTGTGCCTGTGGATAGGCTGCAGAGGGATAGTGAAAAACTGCATTAGTTTTCAGGGCTGGCACCTTCCCTGTGGGAGAAGGAGCCGTAAGTTTGCCTTTTCAGAAAAAAGCTTCTGCCGAGAGCGAGCACCGTGACATGCTGAGTCTCTGGGAAAGCAGAGATCCCCAAAGCTGTTGTGCCTGTGGATAGGCTGCAGAGGGATAGTGAAAAAATGCATTAGTTTTCAGGGCTGGCACCTTCCCTGTGGGAGAAGGAGCCGTAAGTTTGCCTTTTCAGAAAAAAGCTTCTGCCGAGAGCGAGCACCGTGACATGCTGAGTCTCTGGGAAAGCAGAGATCCCCAAAGCTGTTGTGCCTGTGGATAGGCTGCAGAGGGATAGTGAAAAACTGCATTAGTTTTCAGGGCTAGCACCTTCCCTGAGGGAGAAGGAGCCGAAAGTTTGCCTTTTCAGAAAAAAGCTTCTGCCGAGAGCGAGCACCGTGACATGCTGAGTCTCTGGGAAAGCAGAGATCCCCAAAGCTGTTGTGCCTGTGGATAGGCTGCAGGGGGATAGTGAAAAACTGCATTAGTTTTCAGGGCTGGCACCTTCCCTGTGGGAGAAGGAGCCGTAAGTTTGCCTTTTCAGAAAAAAGCTTCTGCCGAGAGCGAGCACCGTGACATGCTGAGTCTCTGGGAAAGCAGAGATCCCCAAAGCTGTTGTGCCTGTGGATAGGCTGCAGAGGGATAGTGAAAAACTGCATTAGTTTTCAGGGCTGGCACCTTCCCTGTGGGAGAAGGAGCCGTAAGTTTGCCTTTTCAGAAAAAAGCTTCTGCCGAGAGCGAGCACCGTGACATGCTGAGTCTCTGGGAAAGCAGAGATCCCCAAAGCTGTTGTGCCTGTGGATAGGCTGCAGAGGGATAGTGAAAAACTGCATTAGTTTTCAGGGCTGGCACCTTCCCTGTGGGAGAAGGAGCCGTAAGTTTGCCTTTTCAGAAAAAAGCTTCTGCCGAGAGCGAGCACCGTGACATGCTGAGTCTCTGGAAAGCAGAGATCCCAAAAGCTGTTGTGCCTGTGGATAGGCTGCAGAGGGATAGTGAAAAACTGCATTAGTTTTCAGGGCTGGCACCTTCCCTGTGGGAGAAGGAGCCGTAAGTTTGCCTTTTCAGAAAAAAGCTTCTGCCGAGAGCGAGCACCGTGACATGCTGAGTCTCTGGGAAAGCAGAGATCCCAAAAGCTGTTGTGCCTGTGGATAGGCTGCAGAGGGATAGTGAAAAACTGCATTAGTTTTCAGGGCTGGCACCTTCCCTGTGGGAGAAGGAGCCGTAAGTTTGCCTTTTCAGAAAAAAGCTTCTGCCGAGAGCGAGCACCGTGACATGCTGAGTCTCTGGGAAAGCAGAGATCCCCAAAGCTGTTGTGCCTGTGGATAGGCTGCAGAGGGATAGTGAAAAACTGCATTAGTTTTCAGGGCTGGCACCTTCCCTGTGGGAGAAGGAGCCGTAAGTTTGCCTTTTCAGAAAAAAGCTTCTGCCGAGAGCGAGCACCGTGACATGCTGAGTCTCTGGGAAAGCAGAGATCCCCAAAGCTGTTGTGCCTGTGGATAGGCTGCAGAGGGATAGTGAATACCAGCAAGATCTTTCAGGGCTAGCACCTTCCTTGTGGGAGAAGGAGCCACACTTTTGCCTTCTCAGAAAAAGCTTCTGCCGAGAACGAGCACCGTGACATGCTGAGTCTCTGGGAAAGCAGAGATCCCCAAAGCTGTTGTGCCTGTGGATAGGCTGCAGAGGGATAGTGAAAAACTGCATTAGTTTTCAGGGCTAGCACCTTCCCTGAGGGAGAAGGAGCCGAAAGTTTTCTTTTTCAGAAAAAAGCTTCTGCCGAGAGCGAGCACCGTGACATGCTGAGTCTCTGGGAAAGCAGAGATCCCCAAAGCTGTTGTGCCTGTGGATAGGCTGCAGGGGGATAGTGAAAAACTGCATTAGTTTTCAGGGCTGGCACCTTCCCTGTGGGAGAAGGAGCCGTAAGTTTGCCTTTTCAGAAAAAAGCTTCTGCCGAGAGCGAGCACCGTGACATGCTGAGTCTCTGGGAAAGCAGAGATCCCCAAAGCTGTTGTGCCTGTGGATAGGCTGCAGAGGGATAGTGAAAAACTGCATTAGTTTTCAGGGCTGGCACCTTCCCTGTGGGAGAAGGAGCCGTAAGTTTGCCTTTTCAGAAAAAAGCTTCTGCCGAGAGCGAGCACCGTGACATGCTGAGTCTCTGGGAAAGCAGAGATCCCCAAAGCTGTTGTGCCTGTGGATAGGCTGCAGAGGGATAGTGAAAAACTGCATTAGTTTTCAGGGCTGGCACCTTCCCTGTGGGAGAAGGAGCCGTAAGTTTGCCTTTTCAGAAAAAAGCTTCTGCCGAGAGCGAGCACCGTGACATGCTGAGTCTCTGGGAAAGCAGAGATCCCCAAAGCTGTTGTGCCTGTGGATAGGCTGCAGAGGGATAGTGAAAAACTGCATTAGTTTTCAGGGCTGGCACCTTCCCTGTGGGAGAAGGAGCCGTAAGTTTGCCTTTTCAGAAAAAAGCTTCTGCCGAGAGCGAGCACCGTGACATGCTGAGTCTCTGGGAAAGCAGAGATCCCAAAAGCTGTTGTGCCTGTGGATAGGCTGCAGAGGGATAGTGAATACCAGCAAGATCTTTCAGGGCTAGCACCTTCCTTGTGGGAGAAGGAGCCACACTTTTGCCTTCTCAGAAAAAGCTTCTGCCGAGAACGAGCACCGTGACATGCTGAGTCTCTGGGAAAGCAGAGATCCCCAAAGCTGTTGTGCCTGTGGATAGGCTGCAGAGGGATAGTGAAAAACTGCATTAGTTTTCAGGGCTGGCACCTTCCCTGTGGGAGAAGGAGCCGAAAGTTTTCTTTTTCAGAAAAAAGCTTCTGCCGAGAGCGAGCACCGTGACATGCTGAGTCTCTGGGAAAGCAGAGATCCCCAAAGCTGTTGTGCCTGTGGATAGGCTGCAGAGGGATAGTGAAAAACTGCATTAGTTTTCAGGGCTGGCACCTTCCCTGTGGGAGAAGGAGCCGTAAGTTTGCCTTTTCAGAAAAAAGCTTCTGCCGAGAGCGAGCACCGTGACATGCTGAGTCTCTGGGAAAGCAGAGATCCCCAAAGCTGTTGTGCCTGTGGATAGGCTGCAGAGGGATAGTGAAAAACTGCATTAGTTTTCAGGGCTGGCACCTTCCCTGTGGGAGAAGGAGCCGTAAGTTTGCCTTTTCAGAAAAAAGCTTCTGCCGAGAGCGAGCACCGTGACATGCTGAGTCTCTGGGAAAGCAGAGATCCCCAAAGCTGTTGTGCCTGTGGATAGGCTGCAGAGGGATAGTGAAAAACTGCATTAGTTTTCAGGGCTGGCACCTTCCCTGTGGGAGAAGGAGCCGTAAGTTTGCCTTTTCAGAAAAAAGCTTCTGCCGAGAGCGAGCACCGTGACATGCTGAGTCTCTGGGAAAGCAGAGATCCCCAAAGCTGTTGTGCCTGTGGATAGGCTGCAGAGGGATAGTGAAAAAATGCATTAGTTTTCAGGGCTGGCACCTTCCCTGTGGGAGAAGGAGCCGTAAGTTTGCCTTTTCAGAAAAAAGCTTCTGCCGAGAGCGAGCACCGTGACATGCTGAGTCTCTGGGAAAGCAGAGATCCCCAAAGCTGTTGTGCCTGTGGATAGGCTGCAGAGGGATAGTGAAAAACTGCATTAGTTTTCAGGGCTAGCACCTTCCCTGAGGGAGAAGGAGCCGAAAGTTTGCCTTTTCAGAAAAAAGCTTCTGCCGAGAGCGAGCACCGTGACATGCTGAGTCTCTGGGAAAGCAGAGATCCCAAAAGCTGTTGTGCCTGTGGATAGGCTGCAGGGGGATAGTGAAAAACTGCATTAGTTTTCAGGGCTGGCACCTTCCCTGTGGGAGAAGGAGCCGTAAGTTTGCCTTTTCAGAAAAAAGCTTCTGCCGAGAGCGAGCACCGTGACATGCTGAGTCTCTGGGAAAGCAGAGATCCCCAAAGCTGTTGTGCCTGTGGATAGGCTGCAGAGGGATAGTGAAAAACTGCATTAGTTTTCAGGGCTGGCACCTTCCCTGTGGGAGAAGGAGCCGTAAGTTTGCCTTTTCAGAAAAAAGCTTCTGCCGAGAGCGAGCACCGTGACATGCTGAGTCTCTGGGAAAGCAGAGATCCCAAAAGCTGTTGTGCCTGTGGATAGGCTGCAGAGGGATAGTGAAAAACTGCATTAGTTTTCAGGGCTGGCACCTTCCCTGTGGGAGAAGGAGCCGTAAGTTTGCCTTTTCAGAAAAAAGCTTCTGCCGAGAGCGAGCACCGTGACATGCTGAGTCTCTGGAAAGCAGAGATCCCAAAAGCTGTTGTGCCTGTGGATAGGCTGCAGAGGGATAGTGAAAAACTGCATTAGTTTTCAGGGCTGGCACCTTCCCTGTGGGAGAAGGAGCCGTAAGTTTGCCTTTTCAGAAAAAAGCTTCTGCCGAGAGCGAGCACCGTGACATGCTGAGTCTCTGGGAAAGCAGAGATCCCAAAAGCTGTTGTGCCTGTGGATAGGCTGCAGAGGGATAGTGAAAAACTGCATTAGTTTTCAGGGCTGGCACCTTCCCTGTGGGAGAAGGAGCCGTAAGTTTGCCTTTTCAGAAAAAAGCTTCTGCCGAGAGCGAGCACCGTGACATGCTGAGTCTCTGGGAAAGCAGAGATCCCCAAAGCTGTTGTGCCTGTGGATAGGCTGCAGAGGGATAGTGAAAAACTGCATTAGTTTTCAGGGCTGGCACCTTCCCTGTGGGAGAAGGAGCCGTAAGTTTGCCTTTTCAGAAAAAAGCTTCTGCCGAGAGCGAGCACCGTGACATGCTGAGTCTCTGGGAAAGCAGAGATCCCCAAAGCTGTTGTGCCTGTGGATAGGCTGCAGAGGGATAGTGAAAAACTGCATTAGTTTTCAGGGCTGGCACCTTCCCTGTGGGAGAAGGAGCCGTAAGTTTGCCTTTTCAGAAAAAAGCTTCTGCCGAGAGCGAGCACCGTGACATGCTGAGTCTCTGGGAAAGCAGAGATCCCAAAAGCTGTTGTGCCTGTGGATAGGCTGCAGAGGGATAGTGAATACCAGCAAGATCTTTCAGGGCTAGCACCTTCCTTGTGGGAGAAGGAGCCACACTTTTGCCTTCTCAGAAAAAGCTTCTGCCGAGAACGAGCACCGTGACATGCTGAGTCTCTGGGAAAGCAGAGATCCCCAAAGCTGTTGTGCCTGTGGATAGGCTGCAGAGGGATAGTGAAAAACTGCATTAGTTTTCAGGGCTGGCACCTTCCCTGAGGGAGAAGGAGCCGAAAGTTTTCTTTTTCAGAAAAAAGCTTCTGCCGAGAGCGAGCACCGTGACATGCTGAGTCCCTGGGAAAGCAGAGATCCCCAAAGCTGTTGTGCCTGTGGATAGGCTGCAGAGGGATAGTGAAAAACTGCATTAGTTTTCAGGGCTGGCACCTTCCCTGTGGGAGAAGGAGCCGTAAGTTTGCCTTTTCAGAAAAAAGCTTCTGCCGAGAGCGAGCACCGTGACATGCTGAGTCTCTGGGAAAGCAGAGATCCCCAAAGCTGTTGTGCCTGTGGATAGGCTGCAGAGGGATAGTGAATACCAGCAAGATCTTTCAGGGCTGGCACCTTCCTTGTGGGAGAAGGAGCCGAAAGTTTTCTTTTTCTGAAAAGCTTCTGCCGAGAGCGAGCACCGTGACATGCTGAGTCTCTGGGAAAGCAGAGATCCCAAAAGCTGTTGTGCCTGTGGATAGGCTGCAGAGGGATAGTGAAAAACTGCATTAGTTTTCAGGGCTGGCACCTTCCCTGTGGGAGAAGGAGCCGTAAGTTTGCCTTTTCAGAAAAAAGCTTCTGCCGAGAGCGAGCACCGTGACATGCTGAGTCTCTGGGAAAGCAGAGATCCCAAAAGCTGTTGTGCCTGTGGATAGGCTGCAGAGGGATAGTGAATACCAGCAAGATCTTTCAGGGCTAGCACCTTCCTTGTGGGAGAAGGAGCCGTAAGTTTGCCTTTTCAGAAAAAAGCTTCTGCCGAGAGCGAGCACCGTGACATGCTGAGTCTCTGGGAAAGCAGAGATCCCCAAAGCTGTTGTGCCTGTGGATAGGCTGCAGAGGGATAGTGAATACCAGCAAGATCTTTCAGGGCTGGCACCTTCCTTGTGGGAGAAGGAGCCGTAAGTTTGCCTTTTCAGAAAAAGGCTCTGGCGAGAGTGAGCACCGTGACATGCTGAGTCTCTGGGAAAGCAGAGATCCCCAAAGCTGTTGTGCCTGTGGATAGGCTGCAGAGGGATAGTGAAAAACTGCATTAGTTTTCAGGGCTGGCACCTTCCCTGTGGGAGAAGGAGCCGTAAGTTTGCCTTTTCAGAAAAAAGCTTCTGCCGAGAGCGAGCACCGTGACATGCTGAGTCTCTGGGAAAGCAGAGATCCCAAAAGCTGTTGTGCCTGTGGATAGGCTGCAGAGGGATAGTGAAAAACTGCATTAGTTTTCAGGGCTGGCACCTTCCCTGTGGGAGAAGGAGCCGTAAGTTTGCCTTTTCAGAAAAAAGCTTCTGCCGAGAGCGAGCACCGTGACATGCTGAGTCTCTGGGAAAGCAGAGATCCCCAAAGCTGTTGTGCCTGAGGATAGGCTGCAGAGGGATAGTGAAAAACTGCATTAGTTTTCAGGGCTGGCACCTTCCCTGTGGGAGAAGGAGCCGTAAGTTTGCCTTTTCAGAAAAAAGCTTCTGCCGAGAGCGAGCACCATGACATGCTGAGTCTCTGGGAAAGCAGAGATCCCAAAAGCTGTTGTGCCTGTGGATAGGCTGCAGAGGGATAGTGAAAAACTGCATTAGTTTTCAGGGCTGGCACCTTCCCTGTGGGAGAAGGAGCCGTAAGTTTGCCTTTTCAGAAAAAAGCTTCTGCCGAGAGCGAGCACCGTGACATGCTGAGTCTCTGGGAAAGCAGAGATCCCCAAAGCTGTTGTGCCTGTGGATAGGCTGCAGAGGGATAGTGAATACCAGCAAGATCTTTCAGGGCTGGCACCTTCCTTGTGGGAGAAGGAGCCGAAAGTTTTCTTTTTCAGAAAAAAGCTTCTGCCGAGAGCGAGCACCGTGACATGCTGAGTCTCTGGGAAAGCAGAGATCCCAAAAGCTGTTGTGCCTGTGGATAGGCTGCAGAGGGATAGTGAAAAACTGCATTAGTTTTCAGGGCTGGCACCTTCCCTGTGGGAGAAGGAGCCGTAAGTTTGCCTTTTCAGAAAAAAGCTTCTGCCGAGAGCGAGCACCGTGACATGCTGAGTCTCTGGGAAAGCAGAGATCCCAAAAGCTGTTGTGCCTGTGGATAGGCTGCAGAGGGATAGTGAATACCAGCAAGATCTTTCAGGGCTGGCACCTTCCTTGTGGGAGAAGGAGCCGTAAGTTTGCCTTTTCAGAAAAAAGCTTCTGCCGAGAGCGAGCACCGTGACATGCTGAGTCTCTGGGAAAGCAGAGATCCCCAAAGCTGTTGTGCCTGTGGATAGGCTGCAGAGGGATAGTGAAAAACTGCATTAGTTTTCAGGGCTGGCACCTTCCCTGTGGGAGAAGGAGCCGTAAGTTTGCCTTTTCAGAAAAAAGCTTCTGCCGAGAGCGAGCACCGTGACATGCTGAGTCTCTGGGAAAGCAGAGATCCCCAAAGCTGTTGTGCCTGTGGATAGGCTGCAGAGGGATAGTGAAAAACTGCATTAGTTTTCAGGGCTGGCACCTTCCCTGTGGGAGAAGGAGCCTTAAGTTTGCCTTTTCAGAAAAAAGCTTCTGCCGAGAGCGAGCACCGTGACATGCTGAGTCTCTGGGAAAGCAGAGATCCCCAAAGCTGTTGTGCCTGTGGATAGGCTGCAGAGGGATAGTGAAAAACTGCATTAGTTTTCAGGGCTGGCACCTTCCCTGTGGGAGAAGGAGCCGTAAGTTTGCCTTTTCAGAAAAAAGCTTCTGCCGAGAGCGAGCACCGTGACATGCTGAGTCTCTGGGAAAGCAGAGATCCCCAAAGCTGTTGTGCCTGTGGATAGGCTGCAGAGGGATAGTGAAAAAATGCATTAGTTTTCAGGGCTGGCACCTTCCCTGTGGGAGAAGGAGCCGTAAGTTTGCCTTTTCAGAAAAAAGCTTCTGCCGAGAGCGAGCACCGTGACATGCTGAGTCTCTGGGAAAGCAGAGATCCCCAAAGCTGTTGTGCCTGTGGATAGGCTGCAGAGGGATAGTGAAAAACTGCATTAGTTTTCAGGGCTGGCACCTTCCCTGTGGGAGAAGGAGCCGTAAGTTTGCCTTTTCAGAAAAAAGCTTCTGCCGAGAGCGAGCACCGTGACATGCTGAGTCTCTGGGAAAGCAGAGATCCCCAAAGCTGTTGTGCCTGTGGATAGGCTGCAGAGGGATAGTGAAAAAATGCATTAGTTTTCAGGGCTGGCACCTTCCCTGTGGGAGAAGGAGCCGTAAGTTTGCCTTTTCAGAAAAAAGCTTCTGCCGAGAGCGAGCACCGTGACATGCTGAGTCTCTGGGAAAGCAGAGATCCCAAAAGCTGTTGTGCCTGTGGATAGGCTGCAGAGGGATAGTGAAAAACTGCATTAGTTTTCAGGGCTGGCACCTTCCCTGTGGGAGAAGGAGCCGTAAGTTTGCCTTTTCAGAAAAAAGCTTCTGCCGAGAGCGAGCACCGTGACATGCTGAGTCTCTGGGAAAGCAGAGATCCCCAAAGCTGTTGTGCCTGTGGATAGGCTGCAGAGGGATAGTGAAAAACTGCATTAGTTTTCAGGGCTGGCACCTTCCCTGTGGGAGAAGGAGCCGTAAGTTTGCCTTTTCAGAAAAAAGCTTCTGCCGAGAGCGAGCACCGTGACATGCTGAGTCTCTGGGAAAGCAGAGATCCCAAAAGCTGTTGTGCCTGTGGATAGGCTGCAGAGGGATAGTGAAAAACTGCATTAGTTTTCAGGGCTGGCACCTTCCCTGTGGGAGAAGGAGCCGTAAGTTTGCCTTTTCAGAAAAAAGCTTCTGCCGAGAGCGAGCACCGTGACATGCTGAGTCTCTGGGAAAGCAGAGATCCCCAAAGCTGTTGTGCCTGTGGATAGGCTGCAGAGGGATAGTGAAAAACTGCATTAGTTTTCAGGGCTGGCACCTTCCTTGTGGGAGAAGGAGCCGTAAGTTTGCCTTTTCAGAAAAAAGCTTCTGCCGAGAGCGAGCACCGTGACATGCTGAGTCTCTGGGAAAGCAGAGATCCCCAAAGCTGTTGTGCCTGTGGATAGGCTGCAGAGGGATAGTGAAAAACTGCATTAGTTTTCAGGGCTAGCACCTTCCCTGAGGGAGAAGGAGCCGAAAGTTTTCTTTTTCAGAAAAAAGCTTCTGCCGAGAGCGAGCACCGTGACATGCTGAGTCTCTGGGAAAGCAGAGATCCCAAAAGCTGTTGTGCCTGTGGATAGGCTGCAGAGGGATAGTGAAAAACTGCATTAGTTTTCAGGGCTAGCACCTTCCCTGTGGGAGAAGGAGCCGTAAGTTTGCCTTTTCAGAAAAAAGCTTCTGCCGAGAGCGAGCACCGTGACATGCTGAGTCTCTGGGAAAGCAGAGATCCCAAAAGCTGTTGTGCCTGTGGATAGGCTGCAGAGGGATAGTGAAAAACTGCATTAGTTTTCAGGGCTGGCACCTTCCCTGTGGGAGAAGGAGCCGTAAGTTTGCCTTTTCAGAAAAAAGCTTCTGCCGAGAGCGAGCACCGTGACATGCTGAGTCTCTGGGAAAGCAGAGATCCCAAAAGCTGTTGTGCCTGTGGATAGGCTGCAGAGGGATAGTGAAAAACTGCATTAGTTTTCAGGGCTGGCACCTTCCCTGTGGGAGAAGGAGCCGTAAGTTTGCCTTTTCAGAAAAAAGCTTCTGCCGAGAGCGAGCACCGTGACATGCTGAGTCTCTGGGAAAGCAGAGATCCCCAAAGCTGTTGTGCCTGTGGATAGGCTGCAGAGGGATAGTGAAAAACTGCATTAGTTTTCAGGGCTGGCACCTTCCCTGTGGGAGAAGGAGCCGTAAGTTTGCCTTTTCAGAAAAAAGCTTCTGCCGAGAGCGAGCACCATGACATGCTGAGTCTCTGGGAAAGCAGAGATCCCAAAAGCTGTTGCGGCTAAAGATAGGCTGCAGAGGGATAGTGAATACCAGCAAGATCTTTCAGGGCTGGCACCTTCCTTGTGGGAGAAGGAGCCGTAAGTTTGCCTTTTCAGAAAAAGGCTCTGGCGAGAGTGAGCACCGTGACATGCTGAGTCTCTGGGAAAGCAGAGATCCCAAAAGCTGTTGTGCCTGTGGATAGGCTGCAGAGGGATAGTGAAAAACTGCATTAGTTTTCAGGGCTAGCACCTTCCCTGTGGGAGAAGGAGCCGTAAGTTTGCCTTTTCAGAAAAAAGCTTCTGCCGAGAGCGAGCACCGTGACATGCTGAGTCTCTGGGAAAGCAGAGATCCCCAAAGCTGTTGAGCCTGTGGATAGGCTGCAGAGGGATAGTGAAAAACTGCATTAGTTTTCAGGGCTGGCACCTTCCCTGTGGGAGAAGGAGCCATAAGTTTGCCTTTTCAGAAAAAAGCTTCTGCCGAGAGCGAGCACCGTGACATGCTGAGTCTCTGGGAAAGCAGAGATCCCCAAAGCTGTTGCGCCTGTGGATAGGCTGCAGAGGGATAGTGAATACCAGCAAGATCTTTCAGGGCTAGCACCTTCCTTGTGGGAGAAGGAGCCACACTTTTGCCTTCTCAGAAAAAGCTTCTGCCGAGAACGAGCACCGTGACATGCTGAGTCTCTGGGAAAGCAGAGATCCCCAAAGCTGTTGTGCCTGTGGATAGGCTGCAGAGGGATAGTGAAAAACTGCATTAGTTTTCAGGGCTAGCACCTTCCCTGAGGGAGAAGGAGCCGAAAGTTTTCTTTTTCAGAAAAAAGCTTCTGCCGAGAGCGAGCACCGTGACATGCTGAGTCTCTGGGAAAGCAGAGATCCCCAAAGCTGTTGTGCCTGTGGATAGGCTGCAGGGGGATAGTGAAAAACTGCATTAGTTTTCAGGGCTGGCACCTTCCCTGTGGGAGAAGGAGCCGTAAGTTTGCCTTTTCAGAAAAAAGCTTCTGCCGAGAGCGAGCACCGTGACATGCTGAGTCTCTGGGAAAGCAGAGATCCCCAAAGCTGTTGTGCCTGTGGATAGGCTGCAGAGGGATAGTGAAAAACTGCATTAGTTTTCAGGGCTGGCACCTTCCCTGTGGGAGAAGGAGCCGTAAGTTTGCCTTTTCAGAAAAAAGCTTCTGCCGAGAGCGAGCACCGTGACATGCTGAGTCTCTGGGAAAGCAGAGATCCCCAAAGCTGTTGTGCCTGTGGATAGGCTGCAGAGGGATAGTGAAAAACTGCATTAGTTTTCATGGCTGGCACCTTCCCTGTGGGAGAAGGAGCCGTAAGTTTGCCTTTTCAGAAAAAAGCTTCTGCCGAGAGCGAGCACCGTGACATGCTGAGTCTCTGGGAAAGCAGAGATCCCCAAAGCTGTTGTGCCTGTGGATAGGCTGCAGAGGGATAGTGAAAAACTGCATTAGTTTTCAGGGCTGGCACCTTCCTTGTGGGAGAAGGAGCCGTAAGTTTGCCTTTTCAGAAAAAAGCTTCTGCCGAGAGCGAGCACCGTGACATGCTGAGTCTCTGGGAAAGCAGAGATCCCCAAAGCTGTTGTGCCTGTGGATAGGCTGCAGAGGGATAGTGAAAAACTGCATTAGTTTTCAGGGCTAGCACCTTCCCTGAGGGAGAAGGAGCCGAAAGTTTTCTTTTTCAGAAAAAAGCTTCTGCCGAGAGCGAGCACCGTGACATGCTGAGTCTCTGGGAAAGCAGAGATCCCAAAAGCTGTTGTGCCTGTGGATAGGCTGCAGAGGGATAGTGAAAAACTGCATTAGTTTTCAGGGCTAGCACCTTCCCTGTGGGAGAAGGAGCCGTAAGTTTGCCTTTTCAGAAAAAAGCTTCTGCCGAGAGCGAGCACCGTGACATGCTGAGTCTCTGGGAAAGCAGAGATCCCCAAAGCTGTTGTGCCTGTGGATAGGCTGCAGAGGGATAGTGAAAAACTGCATTAGTTTTCAGGGCTGGCACCTTCCCTGTGGGAGAAGGAGCCATAAGTTTGCCTTTTCAGAAAAAAGCTTCTGCCGAGAGCGAGCACCGTGACATGCTGAGTCTCTGGGAAAGCAGAGATCCCAAAAGCTGTTGCGCCTGTGGATAGGCTGCAGAGGGATAGTGAATACCAGCAAGATCTTTCAGGGCTAGCACCTTCCTTGTGGGAGAAGGAGCCACACTTTTGCCTTCTCAGAAAAAGCTTCTGCCGAGAACGAGCACCGTGACATGCTGAGTCTCTGGGAAAGCAGAGATCCCCAAAGCTGTTGTGCCTGTGGATAGGCTGCAGAGGGATAGTGAAAAACTGCATTAGTTTTCAGGGCTGGCACCTTCCCTGTGGGAGAAGGAGCCGTAAGTTTGCCTTTTCAGAAAAAAGCTTCTGCCGAGAGCGAGCACCGTGACATGCTGAGTCTCTGGGAAAGCAGAGATCCCCAAAGCTGTTGTGCCTGTGGATAGGCTGCAGAGGGATAGTGAATACCAGCAAGATCTTTCAGGGCTGGCACCTTCCTTGTGGGAGAAGGAGCCGAAAGTTTTCTTTTTCAGAAAAAAGCTTCTGCCGAGAGCGAGCACCGTGACATG
The DNA here is from genome assembly GCF_929443795.1 of Astur gentilis. Taxonomy (NCBI): domain Eukaryota; kingdom Metazoa; phylum Chordata; class Aves; order Accipitriformes; family Accipitridae; genus Astur; species Astur gentilis. The sequence continues at coordinate 1,465,923 of NC_064883.1, forward strand.
CTGAGTCTCTGGGAAAGCAGAGATCCCAAAAGCTGTTGTGCCTGTGGATAGGCTGCAGAGGGATAGTGAAAAACTGCATTAGTTTTCAGGGCTGGCACCTTCCCTGTGGGAGAAGGAGCCGTAAGTTTGCCTTTTCAGAAAAAAGCTTCTGCCGAGAGCGAGCACCGTGACATGCTGAGTCTCTGGGAAAGCAGAGATCCCCAAAGCTGTTGTGCCTGTGGATAGGCTGCAGAGGGATAGTGAATACCAGCAAGATCTTTCAGGGCTGGCACCTTCCTTGTGGTAGAAGGAGCCGTAAGTTTGCCTTTTCAGAAAAAAGCTTCTGCCGAGAGCGAGCACCGTGACATGCTGAGTCTCTGGGAAAGCAGAGATCCCCAAAGCTGTTGTGCCTGTGGATAGGCTGCAGAGGGATAGTGAAAAACTGCATTAGTTTTCAGGGCTGGCACCTTCCCTGTGGGAGAAGGAGCCGTAAGTTTGCCTTTTCAGAAAAAAGCTTCTGCCGAGAGCGAGCACCGTGACATGCTGAGTCTCTGGGAAAGCAGAGATCCCCAAAGCTGTTGTGCCTGTGGATAGGCTGCAGAGGGATAGTGAAAAACTGCATTAGTTTTCAGGGCTGGCACCTTCCCTGTGGGAGAAGGAGCCGTAAGTTTGCCTTTTCAGAAAAAAGCTTCTGCCGAGAGCGAGCACCGTGACATGCTGAGTCTCTGGGAAAGCAGAGATCCCCAAAGCTGTTGTGCCTGTGGATAGGCTGCAGAGGGATAGTGAAAAACTGCATTAGTTTTCAGGGCTGGCACCTTCCCTGTGGGAGAAGGAGCCGTAAGTTTGCCTTTTCAGAAAAAAGCTTCTGCCGAGAGCGAGCACCGTGACATGCTGAGTCTCTGGGAAAGCAGAGATCCCCAAAGCTGTTGTGCCTGTGGATAGGCTGCAGAGGGATAGTGAAAAAATGCATTAGTTTTCAGGGCTGGCACCTTCCCTGTGGGAGAAGGAGCCGTAAGTTTGCCTTTTCAGAAAAAAGCTTCTGCCGAGAGCGAGCACCGTGACATGCTGAGTCTCTGGGAAAGCAGAGATCCCCAAAGCTGTTGTGCCTGTGGATAGGCTGCAGAGGGATAGTGAAAAACTGCATTAGTTTTCAGGGCTGGCACCTTCCCTGTGGGAGAAGGAGCCGTAAGTTTGCCTTTTCAGAAAAAAGCTTCTGCCGAGAGCGAGCACCGTGACATGCTGAGTCTCTGGGAAAGCAGAGATCCCCAAAGCTGTTGTGCCTGTGGATAGGCTGCAGAGGGATAGTGAAAAAATGCATTAGTTTTCAGGGCTGGCACCTTCCCTGTGGGAGAAGGAGCCGTAAGTTTGCCTTTTCAGAAAAAAGCTTCTGCCGAGAGCGAGCACCGTGACATGCTGAGTCTCTGGGAAAGCAGAGATCCCAAAAGCTGTTGTGCCTGTGGATAGGCTGCAGAGGGATAGTGAAAAACTGCATTAGTTTTCAGGGCTGGCACCTTCCCTGTGGGAGAAGGAGCCGTAAGTTTGCCTTTTCAGAAAAAAGCTTCTGCCGAGAGCGAGCACCGTGACATGCTGAGTCTCTGGGAAAGCAGAGATCCCCAAAGCTGTTGTGCCTGTGGATAGGCTGCAGAGGGATAGTGAAAAACTGCATTAGTTTTCAGGGCTGGCACCTTCCCTGTGGGAGAAGGAGCCGTAAGTTTGCCTTTTCAGAAAAAAGCTTCTGCCGAGAGCGAGCACCGTGACATGCTGAGTCTCTGGGAAAGCAGAGATCCCAAAAGCTGTTGTGCCTGTGGATAGGCTGCAGAGGGATAGTGAAAAACTGCATTAGTTTTCAGGGCTGGCACCTTCCCTGTGGGAGAAGGAGCCGTAAGTTTGCCTTTTCAGAAAAAAGCTTCTGCCGAGAGCGAGCACCGTGACATGCTGAGTCTCTGGGAAAGCAGAGATCCCCAAAGCTGTTGTGCCTGTGGATAGGCTGCAGAGGGATAGTGAAAAACTGCATTAGTTTTCAGGGCTGGCACCTTCCTTGTGGGAGAAGGAGCCGTAAGTTTGCCTTTTCAGAAAAAAGCTTCTGCCGAGAGCGAGCACCGTGACATGCTGAGTCTCTGGGAAAGCAGAGATCCCCAAAGCTGTTGTGCCTGTGGATAGGCTGCAGAGGGATAGTGAAAAACTGCATTAGTTTTCAGGGCTAGCACCTTCCCTGAGGGAGAAGGAGCCGAAAGTTTTCTTTTTCAGAAAAAAGCTTCTGCCGAGAGCGAGCACCGTGACATGCTGAGTCTCTGGGAAAGCAGAGATCCCAAAAGCTGTTGTGCCTGTGGATAGGCTGCAGAGGGATAGTGAAAAACTGCATTAGTTTTCAGGGCTAGCACCTTCCCTGTGGGAGAAGGAGCCGTAAGTTTGCCTTTTCAGAAAAAAGCTTCTGCCGAGAGCGAGCACCGTGACATGCTGAGTCTCTGGGAAAGCAGAGATCCCAAAAGCTGTTGTGCCTGTGGATAGGCTGCAGAGGGATAGTGAAAAACTGCATTAGTTTTCAGGGCTGGCACCTTCCCTGTGGGAGAAGGAGCCGTAAGTTTGCCTTTTCAGAAAAAAGCTTCTGCCGAGAGCGAGCACCGTGACATGCTGAGTCTCTGGGAAAGCAGAGATCCCAAAAGCTGTTGTGCCTGTGGATAGGCTGCAGAGGGATAGTGAAAAACTGCATTAGTTTTCAGGGCTGGCACCTTCCCTGTGGGAGAAGGAGCCGTAAGTTTGCCTTTTCAGAAAAAAGCTTCAGCCGAGAGCGAGCACCGTGACATGCTGAGTCTCTGGGAAAACAGAGATCCCCAAAGCTGTTGTGCCTGTGGATAGGCTGCAGAGGGATAGTGAAAAACTGCATTAGTTTTCAGGGCTGGCACCTTCCCTGTGGGAGAAGGAGCCGTAAGTTTGCCTTTTCAGAAAAAAGCTTCTGCCGAGAGCGAGCACCATGACATGCTGAGTCTCTGGGAAAGCAGAGATCCCAAAAGCTGTTGCGGCTAAAGATAGGCTGCAGAGGGATAGTGAATACCAGCAAGATCTTTCAGGGCTGGCACCTTCCTTGTGGGAGAAGGAGCCGTAAGTTTGCCTTTTCAGAAAAAGGCTCTGGCGAGAGTGAGCACCGTGACATGCTGAGTCTCTGGGAAAGCAGAGATCCCAAAAGCTGTTGTGCCTGTGGATAGGCTGCAGAGGGATAGTGAAAAACTGCATTAGTTTTCAGGGCTAGCACCTTCCCTGTGGGAGAAGGAGCCGTAAGTTTGCCTTTTCAGAAAAAAGCTTCTGCCGAGAGCGAGCACCGTGACATGCTGAGTCTCTGGGAAAGCAGAGATCCCCAAAGCTGTTGTGCCTGTGGATAGGCTGCAGAGGGATAGTGAAAAACTGCATTAGTTTTCAGGGCTGGCACCTTCCCTGTGGGAGAAGGAGCCATAAGTTTGCCTTTTCAGAAAAAAGCTTCTGCCGAGAGCGAGCACCGTGACATGCTGAGTCTCTGGGAAAGCAGAGATCCCAAAAGCTGTTGCGCCTGTGGATAGGCTGCAGAGGGATAGTGAATACCAGCAAGATCTTTCAGGGCTAGCACCTTCCTTGTGGGAGAAGGAGCCACACTTTTGCCTTCTCAGAAAAAGCTTCTGCCGAGAACGAGCACCGTGACATGCTGAGTCTCTGGGAAAGCAGAGATCCCCAAAGCTGTTGTGCCTGTGGATAGGCTGCAGAGGGATAGTGAAAAACTGCATTAGTTTTCAGGGCTAGCACCTTCCCTGAGGGAGAAGGAGCCGAAAGTTTTCTTTTTCAGAAAAAAGCTTCTGCCGAGAGCGAGCACCGTGACATGCTGAGTCTCTGGGAAAGCAGAGATCCCCAAAGCTGTTGTGCCTGTGGATAGGCTGCAGGGGGATAGTGAAAAACTGCATTAGTTTTCAGGGCTGGCACCTTCCCTGTGGGAGAAGGAGCCGTAAGTTTGCCTTTTCAGAAAAAAGCTTCTGCCGAGAGCGAGCACCGTGACATGCTGAGTCTCTGGGAAAGCAGAGATCCCAAAAGCTGTTGTGCCTGTGGATAGGCTGCAGAGGGATAGTGAAAAACTGCATTAGTTTTCAGGGCTGGCACCTTCCCTGTGGGAGAAGGAGCCGTAAGTTTGCCTTTTCAGAAAAAAGCTTCTGCCGAGAGCGAGCACCGTGACATGCTGAGTCTCTGGGAAAGCAGAGATCCCCAAAGCTGTTGTGCCTGTGGATAGGCTGCAGAGGGATAGTGAAAAACTGCATTATTTTTCATGGCTGGCACCTTCCCTGTGGGAGAAGGAGCCGTAAGTTTGCCTTTTCAGAAAAAAGCTTCTGCCGAGAGCGAGCACCGTGACATGCTGAGTCTCTGGGAAAGCAGAGATCCCCAAAGCTGTTGTGCCTGTGGATAGGCTGCAGAGGGATAGTGAAAAACTGCATTAGTTTTCAGGGCTGGCACCTTCCTTGTGGGAGAAGGAGCCGTAAGTTTGCCTTTTCAGAAAAAAGCTTCTGCCGAGAGCGAGCACCGTGACATGCTGAGTCTCTGGGAAAGCAGAGATCCCCAAAGCTGTTGTGCCTGTGGATAGGCTGCAGAGGGATAGTGAAAAACTGCATTAGTTTTCAGGGCTAGCACCTTCCCTGAGGGAGAAGGAGCCGAAAGTTTTCTTTTTCAGAAAAAAGCTTCTGCCGAGAGCGAGCACCGTGACATGCTGAGTCTCTGGGAAAGCAGAGATCCCAAAAGCTGTTGTGCCTGTGGATAGGCTGCAGAGGGATAGTGAAAAACTGCATTAGTTTTCAGGGCTAGCACCTTCCCTGTGGGAGAAGGAGCCGTAAGTTTGCCTTTTCAGAAAAAAGCTTCTGCCGAGAGCGAGCACCGTGACATGCTGAGTCTCTGGGAAAGCAGAGATCCCCAAAGCTGTTGTGCCTGTGGATAGGCTGCAGAGGGATAGTGAAAAACTGCATTAGTTTTCAGGGCTGGCACCTTCCCTGTGGGAGAAGGAGCCATAAGTTTGCCTTTTCAGAAAAAAGCTTCTGCCGAGAGCGAGCACCGTGACATGCTGAGTCTCTGGGAAAGCAGAGATCCCAAAAGCTGTTGCGCCTGTGGATAGGCTGCAGAGGGATAGTGAATACCAGCAAGATCTTTCAGGGCTAGCACCTTCCTTGTGGGAGAAGGCGCCACACTTTTGCCTTCTCAGAAAAAGCTTCTGCCGAGAACGAGCACCGTGACATGCTGAGTCTCTGGGAAAGCAGAGATCCCAAAAGCTGTTGTGCCTGTGGATAGGCTGCAGAGGGATAGTGAAAAACTGCATTAGTTTTCAGGGCTAGCACCTTCCCTGAGGGAGAAGGAGCCGAAAGTTTTCTTTTTCAGAAAAAAGCTTCTGCCGAGAGCGAGCACCGTGACATGCTGAGTCTCTGGGAAAGCAGAGATCCCCAAAGCTGTTGTGCCTGTGGATAGGCTGCAGAGGGATAGTGAAAAACTGCATTAGTTTTCAGGGCTGGCACCTTCCCTGTGGGAGAAGGAGCCGTAAGTTTGCCTTTTCAGAAAAAAGCTTCTGCCGAGAGCGAGCACCGTGACATGCTGAGTCTCTGGGAAAGCAGAGATCCCCAAAGCTGTTGTGCCTGTGGATAGGCTGCAGAGGGATAGTGAAAAACTGCATTAGTTTTCAGGGCTGGCACCTTCCCTGTGGGAGAAGGAGCCGTAAGTTTGCCTTTTCAGAAAAAAGCTTCTGCCGAGAGCGAGCACCGTGACATGCTGAGTCTCTGGGAAAGCAGAGATCCCAAAAGCTGTTGTGCCTGTGGATAGGCTGCAGAGGGATAGTGAAAAACTGCATTAGTTTTCAGGGCTGGCACCTTCCCTGTGGGAGAAGGAGCCGTAAGTTTGCCTTTTCAGAAAAAAGCTTCTGCCGAGAGCGAGCACCGTGACATGCTGAGTCTCTGGGAAAGCAGAGATCCCCAAAGCTGTTGTGCCTGTGGATAGGCTGCAGAGGGATAGTGAAAAACTGCATTAGTTTTCAGGGCTGGCACCTTCCATGTGGGAGAAGGAGCCGTAAGTTTGCCTTTTCAGAAAAAAGCTTCTGCCGAGAGCGAGCACCGTGACATGCTGAGTCTCTGGGAAAGCAGAGATCCCCAAAGCTGTTGTGCCTGTGGATAGGCTGCAGAGGGATAGTGAAAAACTGCATTAGTTTTCAGGGCTAGCACCTTCCCTGAGGGAGAAGGAGCCGAAAGTTTTCTTTTTCAGAAAAAAGCTTCTGCCGAGAGCGAGCACCGTGACATGCTGAGTCTCTGGGAAAGCAGAGATCCCAAAAGCTGTTGTGCCTGTGGATAGGCTGCAGAGGGATAGTGAAAAACTGCATTAGTTTTCAGGGCTAGCACCTTCCCTGTGGGAGAAGGAGCCGTAAGTTTGCCTTTTCAGAAAAAAGCTTCTGCCGAGAGCGAGCACCGTGACATGCTGAGTCTCTGGGAAAGCAGAGATCCCAAAAGCTGTTGTGCCTGTGGATAGGCTGCAGAGGGATAGTGAAAAACTGCATTAGTTTTCAGGGCTGGCACCTTCCCTGTGGGAGAAGGAGCCGTAAGTTTGCCTTTTCAGAAAAAAGCTTCTGCCGAGAGCGAGCACCGTGACATGCTGAGTCTCTGGGAAAGCAGAGATCCCAAAAGCTGTTGTGCCTGTGGATAGGCTGCAGAGGGATAGTGAAAAACTGCATTAGTTTTCAGGGCTGGCACCTTCCCTGTGGGAGAAGGAGCCGTAAGTTTGCCTTTTCAGAAAAAAGCTTCAGCCGAGAGCGAGCACCGTGACATGCTGAGTCTCTGGGAAAGCAGAGATCCCCAAAGCTGTTGTGCCTGTGGATAGGCTGCAGAGGGATAGTGAAAAACTGCATTAGTTTTCAGGGCTGGCACCTTCCCTGTGGGAGAAGGAGCCGTAAGTTTGCCTTTTCAGAAAAAAGCTTCTGCCGAGAGCGAGCACCATGACATGCTGAGTCTCTGGGAAAGCAGAGATCCCAAAAGCTGTTGCGGCTAAAGATAGGCTGCAGAGGGATAGTGAATACCAGCAAGATCTTTCAGGGCTGGCACCTTCCTTGTGGGAGAAGGAGCCGTAAGTTTGCCTTTTCAGAAAAAGGCTCTGGCGAGAGTGAGCACCGTGACATGCTGAGTCTCTGGGAAAGCAGAGATCCCAAAAGCTGTTGTGCCTGTGGATAGGCTGCAGAGGGATAGTGAAAAACTGCATTAGTTTTCAGGGCTAGCACCTTCCCTGTGGGAGAAGGAGCCGTAAGTTTGCCTTTTCAGAAAAAAGCTTCTGCCGAGAGCGAGCACCGTGACATGCTGAGTCTCTGGGAAAGCAGAGATCCCCAAAGCTGTTGTGCCTGTGGATAGGCTGCAGAGGGATAGTGAAAAACTGCATTAGTTTTCAGGGCTGGCACCTTCCCTGTGGGAGAAGGAGCCATAAGTTTGCCTTTTCAGAAAAAAGCTTCTGCCGAGAGCGAGCACCGTGACATGCTGAGTCTCTGGGAAAGCAGAGATCCCAAAAGCTGTTGCGCCTGTGGATAGGCTGCAGAGGGATAGTGAATACCAGCAAGATCTTTCAGGGCTAGCACCTTCCTTGTGGGAGAAGGAGCCACACTTTTGCCTTCTCAGAAAAAGCTTCTGCCGAGAACGAGCACCGTGACATGCTGAGTCTCTGGGAAAGCAGAGATCCCCAAAGCTGTTGTGCCTGTGGATAGGCTGCAGAGGGATAGTGAAAAACTGCATTAGTTTTCAGGGCTAGCACCTTCCCTGAGGGAGAAGGAGCCGAAAGTTTTCTTTTTCAGAAAAAAGCTTCTGCCGAGAGCGAGCACCGTGACATGCTGAGTCTCTGGGAAAGCAGAGATCCCCAAAGCTGTTGTGCCTGTGGATAGGCTGCAGGGGGATAGTGAAAAACTGCATTAGTTTTCAGGGCTGGCACCTTCCCTGTGGGAGAAGGAGCCGTAAGTTTGCCTTTTCAGAAAAAAGCTTCTGCCGAGAGCGAGCACCGTGACATGCTGAGTCTCTGGGAAAGCAGAGATCCCAAAAGCTGTTGTGCCTGTGGATAGGCTGCAGAGGGATAGTGAAAAACTGCATTAGTTTTCAGGGCTGGCACCTTCCCTGTGGGAGAAGGAGCCGTAAGTTTGCCTTTTCAGAAAAAAGCTTCTGCCGAGAGCGAGCACCGTGACATGCTGAGTCTCTGGGAAAGCAGAGATCCCCAAAGCTGTTGTGCCTGTGGATAGGCTGCAGAGGGATAGTGAAAAACTGCATTAGTTTTCATGGCTGGCACCTTCCCTGTGGGAGAAGGAGCCGTAAGTTTGCCTTTTCAGAAAAAAGCTTCTGCCGAGAGCGAGCACCGTGACATGCTGAGTCTCTGGGAAAGCAGAGATCCCCAAAGCTGTTGTGCCTGTGGATAGGCTGCAGAGGGATAGTGAAAAACTGCATTAGTTTTCAGGGCTGGCACCTTCCTTGTGGGAGAAGGAGCCGTAAGTTTGCCTTTTCAGAAAAAAGCTTCTGCCGAGAGCGAGCACCGTGACATGCTGAGTCTCTGGGAAAGCAGAGATCCCCAAAGCTGTTGTGCCTGTGGATAGGCTGCAGAGGGATAGTGAAAAACTGCATTAGTTTTCAGGGCTAGCACCTTCCCTGAGGGAGAAGGAGCCGAAAGTTTTCTTTTTCAGAAAAAAGCTTCTGCCGAGAGCGAGCACCGTGACATGCTGAGTCTCTGGGAAAGCAGAGATCCCAAAAGCTGTTGTGCCTGTGGATAGGCTGCAGAGGGATAGTGAAAAACTGCATTAGTTTTCAGGGCTAGCACCTTCCCTGTGGGAGAAGGAGCCGTAAGTTTGCCTTTTCAGAAAAAAGCTTCTGCCGAGAGCGAGCACCGTGACATGCTGAGTCTCTGGGAAAGCAGAGATCCCCAAAGCTGTTGTGCCTGTGGATAGGCTGCAGAGGGATAGTGAAAAACTGCATTAGTTTTCAGGGCTGGCACCTTCCCTGTGGGAGAAGGAGCCATAAGTTTGCCTTTTCAGAAAAAAGCTTCTGCCGAGAGCGAGCACCGTGACATGCTGAGTCTCTGGGAAAGCAGAGATCCCAAAAGCTGTTGCGCCTGTGGATAGGCTGCAGAGGGATAGTGAATACCAGCAAGATCTTTCAGGGCTAGCACCTTCCTTGTGGGAGAAGGCGCCACACTTTTGCCTTCTCAGAAAAAGCTTCTGCCGAGAACGAGCACCGTGACATGCTGAGTCTCTGGGAAAGCAGAGATCCCAAAAGCTGTTGTGCCTGTGGATAGGCTGCAGAGGGATAGTGAAAAACTGCATTAGTTTTCAGGGCTAGCACCTTCCCTGAGGGAGAAGGAGCCGAAAGTTTTCTTTTTCAGAAAAAAGCTTCTGCCGAGAGCGAGCACCGTGACATGCTGAGTCTCTGGGAAAGCAGAGATCCCCAAAGCTGTTGTGCCTGTGGATAGGCTGCAGGGGGATAGTGAAAAACTGCATTAGTTTTCAGGGCTGGCACCTTCCCTGTGGGAGAAGGAGCCGTAAGTTTGCCTTTTCAGAAAAAAGCTTCTGCCGAGAGCGAGCACCGTGACATGCTGAGTCTCTGGGAAAGCAGAGATCCCAAAAGCTGTTGTGCCTGTGGATAGGCTGCAGAGGGATAGTGAAAAACTGCATTAGTTTTCAGGGCTGGCACCTTCCCTGTGGGAGAAGGAGCCGTAAGTTTGCCTTTTCAGAAAAAAGCTTCTGACGAGAGCGAGCACCGTGACATGCTGAGTCTCTGGGAAAGCAGAGATCCCCAAAGCTGTTGTGCCTGTGGATAGGCTGCAGAGGGATAGTGAAAAACTGCATTAGTTTTCAGGGCTGGCACCTTCCCTGTGGGAGAAGGAGCCGTAAGTTTGCCTTTTCAGAAAAAAGCTTCTGCCGAGAGCGAGCACCGTGACATGCTGAGTCTCTGGGAAAGCAGAGATCCCCAAAGCTGTTGTGCCTGTGGATAGGCTGCAGAGGGATAGTGAAAAACTGCATTAGTTTTCAGGGCTGGCACCTTCCTTGTGGGAGAAGGAGCCGTAAGTTTGCCTTTTCAGAAAAAAGCTTCTGCCGAGAGCGAGCACCGTGACATGCTGAGTCTCTGGGAAAGCAGAGATCCCCAAAGCTGTTGTGCCTGTGGATAGGCTGCAGAGGGATAGTGAAAAATTGCATTAGTTTTCAGGGCTAGCACCTTCCCTGAGGGAGAAGGAGCCGAAAGTTTTCTTTTTCAGAAAAAAGCTTCTGCCGAGAGCGAGCACCAGGACATGCTGAGTCTCTGGGAAAGCAGAGATCCCAAAAGCTGTTGTGCCTGTGGATAGGCTGCAGAGGGATAGTGAAAAACTGCATTAGTTTTCAGGGCTAGCACCTTCCCTGTGGGAGAAGGAGCCGTAAGTTTGCCTTTTCAGAAAAAAGCTTCTGCCGAGAGCGAGCACCGTGACATGCTGAGTCTCTGGGAAAGCAGAGATCCCAAAAGCTGTTGTGCCTGTGGATAGGCTGCAGAGGGATAGTGAAAAACTGCATTAGTTTTCAGGGCTGGCACCTTCCCTGTGGGAGAAGGAGCCGTAAGTTTGCCTTTTCAGAAAAAAGCTTCTGCCGAGAGCGAGCACCGTGACATGCTGAGTCTCTGGGAAAGCAGAGATCCCAAAAGCTGTTGCGGCTAAAGATAGGCTGCAGAGGGATAGTGAATACCAGCAAGATCTTTCAGGGCTGGCACCTTCCTTGTGGGAGAAGGAGCCGTAAGTTTGCCTTTTCAGAAAAAGGCTCTGGCGAGAGTGAGCACCGTGACATGCTGAGTCTCTGGGAAAGCAGATATCCCAAAAGCTGTTGTGCCTGTGGATAGGCTGCAGAGGGATAGTGAAAAACTGCATTAGTTTTCAGGGCTAGCACCTTCCCTGTGGGAGAAGGAGCCGTAAGTTTGCCTTTTCAGAAAAAAGCTTCTGCCGAGAGCGAGCACCGTGACATGCTGAGTCTCTGGGAAAGCAGAGATCCCCAAAGCTGTTGTGCCTGTGGATAGGCTGCAGAGGGATAGTGAAAAACTGCATTAGTTTTCAGGGCTGGCACCTTCCCTGTGGGAGAAGGAGCCGTAAGTTTGCCTTTTCAGAAAAAAGCTTCTGCCGAGAGCGAGCACCGTGACATGCTGAGTCTCTGGGAAAGCAGAGATCCCCAAAGCTGTTGTGCCTGTGGATAGGCTGCAGAGGGATAGTGAAAAACTGCATTAGTTTTCAGGGCTAGCACCTTCCCTGAGGGAGAAGGAGCCGAAAGTTTTCTTTTTCAGAAAAAAGCTTCTGCCGAGAGCGAGCACCGTGACATGCTGAGTCTCTGGGAAAGCAGAGATCCCCAAAGCTGTTGTGCCTGTGGATAGGCTGCAGGGGGATAGTGAAAAACTGCATTAGTTTTCAGGGCTGGCACCTTCCCTGTGGGAGAAGGAGCCGTAAGTTTGCCTTTTCAGAAAAAAGCTTCTGCCGAGAGCGAGCACCGTGACATGCTGAGTCTCTGGGAAAGCAGAGATCCCAAAAGCTGTTGTGCCTGTGGATAGGCTGCAGAGGGATAGTGAAAAACTGCATTAGTTTTCAGGGCTGGCACCTTCCCTGTGGGAGAAGGAGCCGTAAGTTTGCCTTTTCAGAAAAAAGCTTCTGCCGAGAGCGAGCACCGTGACATGCTGAGTCTCTGGGAAAGCAGAGATCCCCAAAGCTGTTGTGCCTGTGGATAGGCTGCAGAGGGATAGTGAAAAACTGCATTAGTTTTCTTGGCTGGCACCTTCCCTGTGGGAGAAGGAGCCGTAAGTTTGCCTTTTCAGAAAAAAGCTTCTGCCGAGAGCGAGCACCGTGACATGCTGAGTCTCTGGGAAAGCAGAGATCCCCAAAGCTGTTGTGCCTGTGGATAGGCTGCAGAGGGATAGTGAAAAACTGCATTAGTTTTCAGGGCTGGCACCTTCCTTGTGGGAGAAGGAGCCGTAAGTTTGCCTTTTCAGAAAAAAGCTTCTGCCGAGAACGAGCACCGTGACATGCTGAGTCTCTGGGAAAGCAGAGATCCCCAAAGCTGTTGTGCCTGTGGATAGGCTGCAGAGGGATAGTGAAAAACTGCATTAGTTTTCAGGGCTGGCACCTTCCCTGTGGGAGAAGGAGCCATAAGTTTGCCTTTTCAGAAAAAAGCTTCTGCCGAGAGCGAGCACCGTGACATGCTGAGTCTCTGGGAAAGCAGAGATCCCCAAAGCTGTTGCGCCTGTGGATAGGCTGCAGAGGGATAGTGAATACCAGCAAGATCTTTCAGGGCTAGCACCTTCCTTGTGCGAGAAGGAGCCACACTTTTGCCTTCTCAGAAAAAGCTTCTGCCGAGAACGAGCACCGTGACATGCTGAGTCTCTGGGAAAGCAGAGATCCCCAAAGCTGTTGTGCCTGTGGATAGGCTGCAGAGGGATAGTGAAAAACTGCATTAGTTTTCAGGGCTAGCACCTTCCCTGAGGGAGAAGGAGCCGAAAGTTTTCTTTTTCAGAAAAAAGCTTCTGCCGAGAGCGAGCACCGTGACATGCTGAGTCTCTGGGAAAGCAGAGATCCCAAAAGCTGTTGTGCCTGTGGATAGGCTGCAGAGGGATAGTGAAAAACTGCATTAGTTTTCAGGGCTAGCACCTTCCCTGTGGGAGAAGGAGCCGTAAGTTTGCCTTTTCAGAAAAAAGCTTCTGCCGAGAGCGAGCACCGTGACATGCTGAGTCTCTGGGAAAGCAGAGATCCCAAAAGCTGTTGTGCCTGTGGATAGGCTGCAGAGGGATAGTGAAAAACTGCATTAGTTTTCAGGGCTGGCACCTTCCCTGTGGGAGAAGGAGCCGTAAGTTTGCCTTTTCAGAAAAAAGCTTCTGCCGAGAGCGAGCACCGTGACATGCTGAGTCTCTGGGAAAGCAGAGATCCCCAAAGCTGTTGTGCCTGTGGATAGGCTGCAGAGGGATAGTGAAAAACTGCATTAGTTTTCAGGGCTGGCACCTTCCCTGTGGGAGAAGGAGCCGTAAGTTTGCCTTTTCAGAAAAAAGCTTCTGCCGAGAGCGAGCACCATGACATGCTGAGTCTCTGGGAAAGCAGAGATCCCAAAAGCTGTTGCGGCTAAAGATAGGCTGCAGAGGGATAGTGAATACCAGCAAGATCTTTCAGGGCTGGCACCTTCCTTGTGGGAGAAGGAGCCGTAAGTTTGCCTTTTCAGAAAAAGGCTCTGGCGAGAGTGAGCACCGTGACATGCTGAGTCTCTGGGAAAGCAGAGATCCCAAAAGCTGTTGTGCCTGTGGATAGGCTGCAGAGGGATAGTGAAAAACTGCATTAGTTTTCAGGGCTAGCACCTTCCCTGTGGGAGAAGGAGCCGTAAGTTTGCCTTTTCAGAAAAAAGCTTCTGCCGAGAGCGAGCACCGTGACATGCTGAGTCTCTGGGAAAGCAGAGATCCCCAAAGCTGTTGTGCCTGTGGATAGGCTGCAGAGGGATAGTGAAAAACTGCATTAGTTTTCAGGGCTGGCACCTTCCCTGTGGGAGAAGGAGCCATAAGTTTGCCTTTTCAGAAAAAAGCTTCTGCCGAGAGCGAGCACCGTGACATGCTGAGTCTCTGGGAAAGCAGAGATCCCAAAAGCTGTTGCGCCTGTGGATAGGCTGCAGAGGGATAGTGAATACCAGCAAGATCTTTCAGGGCTAGCACCTTCCTTGTGGGAGAAGGAGCCACACTTTTGCCTTCTCAGAAAAAGCTTCTGCCGAGAACGAGCACCGTGACATGCTGAGTCTCTGGGAAAGCAGAGATCCCCAAAGCTGTTGTGCCTGTGGATAGGCTGCAGAGGGATAGTGAAAAACTGCATTAGTTTTCAGGGCTAGCACCTTCCCTGAGGGAGAAGGAGCCGAAAGTTTTCTTTTTCAGAAAAAAGCTTCTGCCGAGAGCGAGCACCGTGACATGCTGAGTCTCTGGGAAAGCAGAGATCCCCAAAGCTGTTGTGCCTGTGGATAGGCTGCAGAGGGATAGTGAAAAACTGCATTAGTTTTCAGGGCTGGCACCTTCCCTGTGGGAGAAGGAGCCGTAAGTTTGCCTTTTCAGAAAAAAGCTTCTGCCGAGAGCGAGCACCGTGACATGCTGAGTCTCTGGGAAAGCAGAGATCCCCAAAGCTGTTGTGCCTGTGGATAGGCTGCAGAGGGATAGTGAATACCAGCAAGATCTTTCAGGGCTAGCACCTTCCTTGTGGGAGAAGGAGCCACACTTTTGCCTTCTCAGAAAAAGCTTCTGCCGAGAGCGAGCACCGTGACATGCTGAGTCTCTGGGATAGCAGAGATCCCCAGTGCTGCTGCGGCTAAAGGATCCCCAGTGCTGTTGTGCCTGTGGATAGGCTGCAGGTGGCGGTGAAGACCACAAAATCTTTCAGGCCTGGCACTTGCCTTGCTGGAGAAGGAGCCAGACGTTTGCCTTTTCAGAAAAAAGCTTCTGCCGATAACGAGCACCGTGAGATGCTGAGTCTCAGGGAAAGCAGAGATCCCCAGTGCTGTTGTGCCTGTGGATAGGCTGCAGAGGGATAGTGAATACCAGCAAGATCTTTCAGGGCTAGCACCTTCCTTGTGGGAGAAGGAGCCAGACGTTTGCCTTCTCAGAAAAAGCTTCTGCCGAGAACCAGCACCGTGACATGCTGAGTCTCTGGGAAAGCAGAGATCCCCAAAGCTGTTGTGCCTGTGGATAGGCTGCAGAGGGATAGTGAAAAACTGCATTAGTTTTCAGGGCTGGCACCTTCCCTGTGGGAGAAGGAGCCGAAAGTTTTCTTTTTCAGAAAAAAGCTTCTGCCGAGAGCGAGCACCGTGACATGCTGAGTCTCTGGGAAAGCAGAGATCCCCAAAGCTGTTGTGCCTGTGGATAGGCTGCAGAGGGATAGTGAAAAACTGCATTAGTTTTCAGGGCTGGCACCTTCCCTGTGGGAGAAGGAGCCGTAAGTTTGCCTTTTCAGAAAAAAGCTTCTGCCGAGAGCGAGCACCGTGACATGCTGAGTCTCTGGGAAAGCAGAGATCCCCAGAGCTGTTGTGCCTGTGGATAGGCTGCAGAGGGATAGTGAAAAAATGCATTAGTTTTCAGGGCTGGCACCTTCCCTGTGGGAGAAGGAGCCGTAAGTTTGCCTTTTCAGAAAAAAGCTTCTGCCGAGAGCGAGCACCGTGACATGCTGAGTCTCTGGGAAAGCAGAGATCCCCAAAGCTGTTGTGCCTGTGGATAGGCTGCAGAGGGATAGTGAAAAACTGCATTAGTTTTCAGGGCTGGCACCTTCCCTGTGGGAGAAGGAGCCGTAAGTTTGCCTTTTCAGAAAAAAGCTTCTGCCGAGAGCGAGCACCGTGACATGCTGAGTCTCTGGGAAAGCAGAGATCCCCAAAGCTGTTGTGCCTGTGGATAGGCTGCAGAGGGATAGTGAAAAACTGCATTAGTTTTCAGGGCTGGCACCTTCCCTGTGGGAGAAGGAGCCGTAAGTTTGCCTTTTCAGAAAAAAGCTTCTGCCGAGAGCGAGCACCATGACATGCTGAGTCTCTGGGAAAGCAGAGATCCCAAAAGCTGTTGCGGCTAAAGATAGGCTGCAGAGGGATAGTGAATACCAGCAAGATCTTTCAGGGCTGGCACCTTCCTTGTGGGAGAAGGAGCCGTAAGTTTGCCTTTTCAGAAAAAGGCTCTGGCGAGAGTGAGCACCGTGACATGCTGAGTCTCTGGGAAAGCAGATATCCCAAAAGCTGTTGTGCCTGTGGATAGGCTGCAGAGGGATAGTGAAAAACTGCATTAGTTTTCAGGGCTAGCACCTTCCCTGTGGGAGAAGGAGCCGTAAGTTTGCCTTTTCAGAAAAAAGCTTCTGCCGAGAGCGAGCACCGTGACATGCTGAGTCTCTGGGAAAGCAGAGATCCCAAAAGCTGTTGTGCCTGTGGATAGGCTGCAGAGGGATAGTGAAAAACTGCATTAGTTTTCAGGGCTGGCACCTTCCCTGTGGGAGAAGGAGCCGTAAGTTTGCCTTTTCAGAAAAAAGCTTCTGCCGAGAGCGAGCACCGTGACATGCTGAGTCTCTGGGAAAGCAGAGATCCCAAAAGCTGTTGTGCCTGTGGATAGGCTGCAGAGGGATAGTGAAAAACTGCATTAGTTTTCAGGGCTGGCACCTTCCCTGTGGGAGAAGGAGCCGTAAGTTTGCCTTTTCAGAAAAAAGCTTCTGCCGAGAGCGAGCACCGTGACATGCTGAGTCTCTGGGAAAGCAGAGATCCCCAAAGCTGTTGTGCCTGTGGATAGGCTGCAGAGGGATAGTGAAAAACTGCATTAGTTTTCAGGGCTGGCACCTTCCCTGAGGGAGAAGGAGCCGAAAGTTTGCCTTTTCAGAAAAAAGCTTCTGCCGAGAGCGAGCACCGTGACATGCTGAGTCTCTGGGAAAGCAGAGATCCCCAAAGCTGTTGTGCCTGTGGATAGGCTGCAGAGGGATAGTGAAAAACTGCATTAGTTTTCAGGGCTAGCACCTTCCCTGAGGGAGAAGGAGCCGAAAGTTTTCTTTTTCAGAAAAAAGCTTCTGCCGAGAGCGAGCACCGTGACATGCTGAGTCTCTGGGAAAGCAGAGATCCCCAAAGCTGTTGTGCCTGTGGATAGGCTGCAGAGGGATAGTGAAAAACTGCATTAGTTTTCAGGGCTAGCACCTTCCCTGTGGGAGAAGGAGCCGTAAGTTTGCCTTTTCAGAAAAAAGCTTCTGCCGAGAGCGAGCACCGTGACATGCTGAGTCTCTGGGAAAGCAGAGATCCCAAAAGCTGTTGTGCCTGTGGATAGGCTGCAGAGGGATAGTGAAAAACTGCATTAGTTTTCAGGGCTGGCACCTTCCCTGTGGGAGAAGGAGCCGTAAGTTTGCCTTTTCAGAAAAAAGCTTCTGCCGAGAGCGAGCACCGTGACATGCTGAGTCTCTGGGAAAGCAGAGATCCCCAAAGCTGTTGTGCCTGTGGATAGGCTGCAGAGGGATAGTGAAAAACTGCATTAGTTTTCAGGGCTGGCACCTTCCCTGTGGGAGAAGGAGCCGTAAGTTTGCCTTTTCAGAAAAAAGCTTCTGCCGAGAGCGAGCACCATGACATGCTGAGTCTCTGGGAAAGCAGAGATCCCAAAAGCTGTTGCGGCTAAAGATAGGCTGCAGAGGGATAGTGAATACCAGCAAGATCTTTCAGGGCTGGCACCTTCCTTGTGGGAGAAGGAGCCGTAAGTTTGCCTTTTCAGAAAAAGGCTCTGGCGAGAGTGAGCACCGTGACATGCTGAGTCTCTGGGAAAGCAGAGATCCCAAAAGCTGTTGTGCCTGTGGATAGGCTGCAGAGGGATAGTGAAAAACTGCATTAGTTTTCAGGGCTGGCACCTTCCCTGTGGGAGAAGGAGCCATAAGTTTGCCTTTTCAGAAAAAAGCTTCTGCCGAGAGCGAGCACCGTGACATGCTGAGTCTCTGGGAAAGCAGAGATCCCAAAAGCTGTTGCGCCTGTGGATAGGCTGCAGAGGGATAGTGAATACCAGCAAGATCTTTCAGGGCTAGCACCTTCCTTGTGGGAGAAGGAGCCACACTTTTGCCTTCTCAGAAAAAGCTTCTGCCGAGAACGAGCACCGTGACATGCTGAGTCTCTGGGAAAGCAGAGATCCCCAAAGCTGTTGTGCCTGTGGATAGGCTGCAGAGGGATAGTGAAAAACTGCATTAGTTTTCAGGGCTAGCACCTTCCCTGAGGGAGAAGGAGCCGAAAGTTTTCTTTTTCAGAAAAAAGCTTCTGCCGAGAGCGAGCACCGTGACATGCTGAGTCTCTGGGAAAGCAGAGATCCCCAAAGCTGTTGTGCCTGTGGATAGGCTGCAGGGGGATAGTGAAAAACTGCATTAGTTTTCAGGGCTGGCACCTTCCCTGTGGGAGAAGGAGCCGTAAGTTTGCCTTTTCAGAAAAAAGCTTCTGCCGAGAGCGAGCACCGTGACATGCTGAGTCTCTGGGAAAGCAGAGATCCCAAAAGCTGTTGTGCCTGTGGATAGGCTGCAGAGGGATAGTGAAAAACTGCATTAGTTTTCAGGGCTGGCACCTTCCCTGTGGGAGAAGGAGCCGTAAGTTTGCCTTTTCAGAAAAAAGCTTCTGCCGAGAGCGAGCACCGTGACATGCTGAGTCTCTGGGAAAGCAGAGATCCCCAAAGCTGTTGTGCCTGTGGATAGGCTGCAGAGGGATAGTGAAAAACTGCATTAGTTTTCATGGCTGGCACCTTCCCTGTGGGAGAAGGAGCCGTAAGTTTGCCTTTTCAGAAAAAAGCTTCTGCCGAGAGCGAGCACCGTGACATGCTGAGTCTCTGGGAAAGCAGAGATCCCCAAAGCTGTTGTGCCTGTGGATAGGCTGCAGAGGGATAGTGAAAAACTGCATTAGTTTTCAGGGCTGGCACCTTCCTTGTGGGAGAAGGAGCCGTAAGTTTGCCTTTTCAGAAAAAAGCTTCTGCCGAGAGCGAGCACCGTGACATGCTGAGTCTCTGGGAAAGCAGAGATCCCCAAAGCTGTTGTGCCTGTGGATAGGCTGCAGAGGGATAGTGAAAAACTGCATTAGTTTTCAGGGCTGGCACCTTCCCTGTGGGAGAAGGAGCCATAAGTTTGCCTTTTCAGAAAAAAGCTTCTGCCGAGAGCGAGCACCGTGACATGCTGAGTCTCTGGGAAAGCAGAGATCCCAAAAGCTGTTGCGCCTGTGGATAGGCTGCAGAGGGATAGTGAATACCAGCAAGATCTTTCAGGGCTAGCACCTTCCTTGTGCGAGAAGGAGCCACACTTTTGCCTTCTCAGAAAAAGCTTCTGCCGAGAACGAGCACCGTGACATGCTGAGTCTCTGGGAAAGCAGAGATCCCCAAAGCTGTTGTGCCTGTGGATAGGCTGCAGAGGGATAGTGAAAAACTGCATTAGTTTTCAGGGCTAGCACCTTCCCTGAGGGAGAAGGAGCCGAAAGTTTTCTTTTTCAGAAAAAAGCTTCTGCCGAGAGCGAGCACCGTGACATGCTGAGTCTCTGGGAAAGCAGAGATCCCCAAAGCTGTTGTGCCTGTGGATAGGCTGCAGAGGGATAGTGAAAAACTGCATTAGTTTTCAGGGCTGGCACCTTCCCTGTGGGAGAAGGAGCCGTAAGTTTGCCTTTTCAGAAAAAAGCTTCTGCCGAGAGCGAGCACCGTGACATGCTGAGTCTCTGGGAAAGCAGAGATCCCAAAAGCTGTTGTGCCTGTGGATAGGCTGCAGAGGGATAGTGAAAAACTGCATTAGTTTTCAGGGCTGGCACCTTCCCTGTGGGAGAAGGAGCCGTAAGTTTGCCTTTTCAGAAAAAAGCTTCTGCCGAGAGCAAGCACCGTGACATGCTGAGTCTCTGGGAAAGCAGAGATCCCCAAAGCTGTTGTGCCTGTGGATAGGCTGCAGAGGGATAGTGAAAAACTGCATTAGTTTTCATGGCTGGCACCTTCCCTGTGGGAGAAGGAGCCGTAAGTTTGCCTTTTCAGAAAAAAGCTTCTGCCGAGAGCGAGCACCGTGACATGCTGAGTCTCTGGGAAAGCAGAGATCCCCAAAGCTGTTGTGCCTGTGGATAGGCTGCAGAGGGATAGTGAAAAACTGCATTAGTTTTCAGGGCTGGCACCTTCCTTGTGGGAGAAGGAGCCGTAAGTTTGCCTTTTCAGAAAAAAGCTTCTGCCGAGAGCGAGCACCGTGACATGCTGAGTCTCTGGGAAAGCAGAGATCCCCAAAGCTGTTGTGCCTGTGGATAGGCTGCAGAGGGATAGTGAAAAACTGCATTAGTTTTCAGGGCTAGCACCTTCCCTGAGGGAGAAGGAGCCGAAAGTTTTCTTTTTCAGAAAAAAGCTTCTGCCGAGAGCGAGCACCGTGACATGCTGAGTCTCTGGGAAAGCAGAGATCCCCAAAGCTGTTGTGCCTGTGGATAGGCTGCAGAGGGATAGTGAAAAAATGCATTAGTTTTCAGGGCTGGCACCTTCCCTGTGGGAGAAGGAGCCGTAAGTTTGCCTTTTCAGAAAAAAGCTTCTGCCGAGAGCGAGCACCGTGACATGCTGAGTCTCTGGGAAAGCAGAGATCCCCAAAGCTGTTGTGCCTGTGGATAGGCTGCAGAGGGATAGTGAAAAACTGCATTAGTTTTCAGGGCTGGCACCTTCCCTGTGGGAGAAGGAGCCGTAAGTTTGCCTTTTCAGAAAAAAGCTTCTGCCGAGAGCGAGCACCATGACATGCTGAGTCTCTGGGAAAGCAGAGATCCCCAGTGCTGTTGCGGCTAAAGATAGGCTGCAGAGGGATAGTGAATACCAGCAAGATCTTTCAGGGCTGGCACCTTCCTTGTGGGAGAAGGAGCCGTAAGTTTGCCTTTTCAGAAAAAGGCTCTGGCGAGAGTGAGCACCGTGACATGCTGAGTCTCTGGGAAAGCAGAGATCCCCAAAGCTGTTGTGCCTGTGGATAGGCTGCAGAGGGATAGTGAAAAACTGCATTAGTTTTCAGGGCTAGCACCTTCCCTGTGGGAGAAGGAGCCGTAAGTTTGCCTTTTCAGAAAAAAGCTTCTGCCGAGAGCGAGCACCGTGACATGCTGAGTCTCTGGGAAAGCAGAGATCCCCAAAGCTGTTGTGCCTGTGGATAGGCTGCAGAGGGATAGTGAAAAACTGCATTAGTTTTCAGGGCTGGCACCTTCCCTGTGGGAGAAGGAGCCATAAGTTTGCCTTTTCAGAAAAAAGCTTCTGCCGAGAGCGAGCACCGTGACATGCTGAGTCTCTGGGAAAGCAGAGATCCCAAAAGCTGTTGCGCCTGTGGATAGGCTGCAGAGGGATAGTGAATACCAGCAAGATCTTTCAGGGCTAGCACCTTCCTTGTGGGAGAAGGAGCCACACTTTTGCCTTCTCAGAAAAAGCTTCTGTCTAGAACGAGCACCGTGACATGCTGAGTCTCTGGGAAAGCAGAGATCCCCAAAGCTGTTGTGCCTGTGGATAGGCTGCAGAGGGATAGTGAAAAACTGCATTAGTTTTCAGGGCTAGCACCTTCCCTGAGGGAGAAGGAGCCGAAAGTTTTCTTTTTCAGAAAAAAGCTTCTGCCGAGAGCGAGCACCGTGACATGCTGAGTCTCTGGGAAAGCAGAGATCCCCAAAGCTGTTGTGCCTGTGGATAGGCTGCAGAGGGATAGTGAAAAACTGCATTAGTTTTCAGGGCTAGCACCTTCCCTGTGGGAGAAGGAGCCGTAAGTTTGCCTTTTCAGAAAAAAGCTTCTGCCGAGAGCGAGCACCGTGACATGCTGAGTCTCTGGGAAAGCAGAGATCCCCAAAGCTGTTGTGCCTGTGGATAGGCTGCAGAGGGATAGTGAAAAACTGCATTAGTTTTCAGGGCTGGCACCTTCCCTGTGGGAGAAGGAGCCATAAGTTTGCCTTTTCAGAAAAAAGCTTCTGCCGAGAGCGAGCACCGTGACATGCTGAGTCTCTGGGAAAGCAGAGATCCCAAAAGCTGTTGTGCCTGTGGATAGGCTGCAGAGGGATAGTGAATACCAGCAAGATCTTTCAGGGCTAGCACCTTCCTTGTGGGAGAAGGAGCCACACTTTTGCCTTCTCAGAAAAAGCTTCTGCCGAGAACGAGCACCGTGACATGCTGAGTCTCTGGGAAAGCAGAGATCCCCAAAGCTGTTGTGCCTGTGGATAGGCTGCAGAGGGATAGTGAAAAACTGCATTAGTTTTCAGGGCTAGCACCTTCCCTGAGGGAGAAGGAGCCGAAAGTTTTCTTTTTCAGAAAAAAGCTTCTGCCGAGAGCGAGCACCGTGACATGCTGAGTCTCTGGGAAAGCAGATATCCCAAAAGCTGTTGTGCCTGTGGATAGGCTGCAGAGGGATAGTGAAAAACTGCATTAGTTTTCAGGGCTAGCACCTTCCCTGTGGGAGAAGGAGCCGTAAGTTTGCCTTTTCAGAAAAAAGCTTCTGCCGAGAGCGAGCACCGTGACATGCTGAGTCTCTGGGAAAGCAGAGATCCCAAAAGCTGTTGTGCCTGTGGATAGGCTGCAGAGGGATAGTGAAAAACTGCATTAGTTTTCAGGGCTGGCACCTTCCCTGTGGGAGAAGGAGCCGTAAGTTTGCCTTTTCAGAAAAAAGCTTCTGCCGAGAGCGAGCACCGTGACATGCTGAGTCTCTGGGAAAGCAGAGATCCCCAAAGCTGTTGTGCCTGTGGATAGGCTGCAGAGGGATAGTGAAAAACTGCATTAGTTTTCAGGGCTGGCACCTTCCCTGTGGGAGAAGGAGCCGTAAGTTTGCCTTTTCAGAAAAAAGCTTCTGCCGAGAGCGAGCACCATGACATGCTGAGTCTCTGGGAAAGCAGAGATCCCAAAAGCTGTTGCGGCTAAAGATAGGCTGCAGAGGGATAGTGAATACCAGCAAGATCTTTCAGGGCTGGCACCTTCCTTGTGGGAGAAGGAGCCGTAAGTTTGCCTTTTCAGAAAAAGGCTCTGGCGAGAGTGAGCACCGTGACATGCTGAGTCTCTGGGAAAGCAGAGATCCCAAAAGCTGTTGTGCCTGTGGATAGGCTGCAGAGGGATAGTGAAAAACTGCATTAGTTTTCAGGGCTAGCACCTTCCCTGTGGGAGAAGGAGCCGTAAGTTTGCCTTTTCAGAAAAAAGCTTCTGCCGAGAGCGAGCACCGTGACATGCTGAGTCTCTGGGAAAGCAGAGATCCCCAAAGCTGTTGTGCCTGTGGATAGGCTGCAGAGGGATAGTGAAAAACTGCATTAGTTTTCAGGGCTGGCACCTTCCCTGTGGGAGAAGGAGCCATAAGTTTGCCTTTTCAGAAAAAAGCTTCTGCCGAGAGCGAGCACCGTGACATGCTGAGTCTCTGGGAAAGCAGAGATCCCAAAAGCTGTTGCGCCTGTGGATAGGCTGCAGAGGGATAGTGAATACCAGCAAGATCTTTCAGGGCTAGCACCTTCCTTGTGGGAGAAGGAGCCACACTTTTGCCTTCTCAGAAAAAGCTTCTGCCGAGAACGAGCACCGTGACATGCTGAGTCTCTGGGAAAGCAGAGATCCCCAAAGCTGTTGTGCCTGTGGATAGGCTGCAGAGGGATAGTGAAAAACTGCATTAGTTTTCAGGGCTAGCACCTTCCCTGAGGGAGAAGGAGCCGAAAGTTTTCTTTTTCAGAAAAAAGCTTCTGCCGAGAGCGAGCACCGTGACATGCTGAGTCTCTGGGAAAGCAGAGATCCCCAAAGCTGTTGTGCCTGTGGATAGGCTGCAGGGGGATAGTGAAAAACTGCATTAGTTTTCAGGGCTGGCACCTTCCCTGTGGGAGAAGGAGCCATAAGTTTGCCTTTTCAGAAAAAAGCTTCTGCCGAGAGCGAGCACCGTGACATGCTGAGTCTCTGGGAAAGCAGAGATCCCAAAAGCTGTTGTGCCTGTGGATAGGCTGCAGAGGGATAGTGAAAAACTGCATTAGTTTTCAGGGCTGGCACCTTCCCTGTGGGAGAAGGAGCCGTAAGTTTGCCTTTTCAGAAAAAAGCTTCTGCCGAGAGCAAGCACCGTGACATGCTGAGTCTCTGGGAAAGCAGAGATCCCCAAAGCTGTTGTGCCTGTGGATAGGCTGCAGAGGGATAGTGAAAAACTGCATTAGTTTTCATGGCTGGCACCTTCCCTGTGGGAGAAGGAGCCGTAAGTTTGCCTTTTCAGAAAAAAGCTTCTGCCGAGAGCGAGCACCGTGACATGCTGAGTCTCTGGGAAAGCAGAGATCCCCAAAGCTGTTGTGCCTGTGGATAGGCTGCAGAGGGATAGTGAAAAACTGCATTAGTTTTCAGGGCTGGCACCTTCCTTGTGGGAGAAGGAGCCGTAAGTTTGCCTTTTCAGAAAAAAGCTTCTGCCGAGAGCGAGCACCGTGACATGCTGAGTCTCTGGGAAAGCAGAGATCCCCAAAGCTGTTGTGCCTGTGGATAGGCTGCAGAGGGATAGTGAAAAACTGCATTAGTTTTCAGGGCTAGCACCTTCCCTGAGGGAGAAGGAGCCGAAAGTTTTCTTTTTCAGAAAAAAGCTTCTGCCGAGAGCGAGCACCGTGACATGCTGAGTCTCTGGGAAAGCAGAGATCCCCAAAGCTGTTGTGCCTGTGGATAGGCTGCAGAGGGATAGTGAAAAAATGCATTAGTTTTCAGGGCTGGCACCTTCCCTGTGGGAGAAGGAGCCGTAAGTTTGCCTTTTCAGAAAAAAGCTTCTGCCGAGAGCGAGCACCGTGACATGCTGAGTCTCTGGGAAAGCAGAGATCCCCAAAGCTGTTGTGCCTGTGGATAGGCTGCAGAGGGATAGTGAAAAACTGCATTAGTTTTCAGGGCTGGCACCTTCCCTGTGGGAGAAGGAGCCGTAAGTTTGCCTTTTCAGAAAAAAGCTTCTGCCGAGAGCGAGCACCATGACATGCTGAGTCTCTGGGAAAGCAGAGATCCCTAGTGCTGTTGCGGCTAAAGATAGGCTGCAGAGGGATAGTGAATACCAGCAAGATCTTTCAGGGCTGGCACCTTCCTTGTGGGAGAAGGAGCCGTAAGTTTGCCTTTTCAGAAAAAGGCTCTGGCGAGAGTGAGCACCGTGACATGCTGAGTCTCTGGGAAAGCAGAGATCCCCAAAGCTGTTGTGCCTGTGGATAGGCTGCAGAGGGATAGTGAAAAACTGCATTAGTTTTCAGGGCTAGCACCTTCCCTGTGGGAGAAGGAGCCGTAAGTTTGCCTTTTCAGAAAAAAGCTTCTGCCGAGAGCGAGCACCGTGACATGCTGAGTCTCTGGGAAAGCAGAGATCCCCAAAGCTGTTGTGCCTGTGGATAGGCTGCAGAGGGATAGTGAAAAACTGCATTAGTTTTCAGGGCTGGCACCTTCCCTGTGGGAGAAGGAGCCATAAGTTTGCCTTTTCAGAAAAAAGCTTCTGCCGAGAGCGAGCACCGTGACATGCTGAGTCTCTGGGAAAGCAGAGATCCCAAAAGCTGTTGCGCCTGTGGATAGGCTGCAGAGGGATAGTGAATACCAGCAAGATCTTTCAGGGCTAGCACCTTCCTTGTGGGAGAAGGAGCCACACTTTTGCCTTCTCAGAAAAAGCTTCTGCCGAGAACGAGCACCGTGACATGCTGAGTCTCTGGGAAAGCAGAGATCCCCAAAGCTGTTGTGCCTGTGGATAGGCTGCAGAGGGATAGTGAAAAACTGCATTAGTTTTCAGGGCTAGCACCTTCCCTGTGGGAGAAGGAGCCGTAAGTTTGCCTTTTCAGAAAAAAGCTTCTGCCGAGAGCGAGCACCGTGACATGCTGAGTCTCTGGGAAAGCAGAGATCCCCAAAGCTGTTGTGCCTGTGGATAGGCTGCAGAGGGATAGTGAAAAACTGCATTAGTTTTCAGGGCTGGCACCTTCCCTGTGGGAGAAGGAGCCATAAGTTTTCATTTTCAGAAAAAAGCTTCTGCCGAGAGCGAGCACCGTGACATGCTGAGTCTCTGGGAAAGCAGAGATCCCAAAAGCTGTTGCGCCTGTGGATAGGCTGCAGAGGGATAGTGAATACCAGCAAGATCTTTCAGGGCTAGCACCTTCCTTGTGGGAGAAGGAGCCACACTTTTGCCTTCTCAGAAAAAGCTTCTGCCGAGAACGAGCACCGTGACATGCTGAGTCTCTGGGAAAGCAGAGATCCCCAAAGCTGTTGTGCCTGTGGATAGGCTGCAGAGGGATAGTGAAAAACTGCATTAGTTTTCAGGGCTAGCACCTTCCCTGAGGGAGAAGGAGCCGAAAGTTTTCTTTTTCAGAAAAAAGCTTCTGCCGAGAGCGAGCACCGTGACATGCTGAGTCTCTGGGAAAGCAGAGATCCCAAAAGCTGTTGTGCCTGTGGATAGGCTGCAGAGGGATAGTGAAAAACTGCATTAGTTTTCAGGGCTAGCACCTTCCCTGTGGGAGAAGGAGCCGTAAGTTTGCCTTTTCAGAAAAAAGCTTCTGCCGAGAGCGAGCACCGTGACATGCTGAGTCTCTGGGAAAGCAGAGATCCCAAAAGCTGTTGTGCCTGTGGATAGGCTGCAGAGGGATAGTGAAAAACTGCATTAGTTTTCAGGGCTGGCACCTTCCCTGTGGGAGAAGGAGCCGTAAGTTTGCCTTTTCAGAAAAAAGCTTCTGCCGAGAGCGAGCACCGTGACATGCTGAGTCTCTGGGAAAGCAGAGATCCCCAAAGCTGTTGTGCCTGTGGATAGGCTGCAGAGGGATAGTGAAAAACTGCATTAGTTTTCAGGGCTGGCACCTTCCCTGTGGGAGAAGGAGCCGTAAGTTTGCCTTTTCAGAAAAAAGCTTCTGCCGAGAGCGAGCACCATGACATGCTGAGTCTCTGGGAAAGCAGAGATCCCAAAAGCTGTTGCGGCTAAAGATAGGCTGCAGAGGGATAGTGAATACCAGCAAGATCTTTCAGGGCTGGCACCTTCCTTGTGGGATAAGGAGCCGTAAGTTTGCCTTTTCAGAAAAAGGCTCTGGCGAGAGTGAGCACCGTGACATGCTGAGTCTCTGGGAAAGCAGAGATCCCAAAAGCTGTTGTGCCTGTGGATAGGCTGCAGAGGGATAGTGAAAAACTGCATTAGTTTTCAGGGCTAGCACCTTCCCTGTGGGAGAAGGAGCCGTAAGTTTGCCTTTTCAGAAAAAAGCTTCTGCCGAGAGCGAGCACCGTGACATGCTGAGTCTCTGGGAAAGCAGAGATCCCCAAAGCTGTTGTGCCTGTGGATAGGCTGCAGAGGGATAGTGAAAAACTGCATTAGTTTTCAGGGCTGGCACCTTCCCTGTGGGAGAAGGAGCCATAAGTTTGCCTTTTCAGAAAAAAGCTTCTGCCGAGAGCGAGCACCGTGACATGCTGAGTCTCTGGGAAAGCAGAGATCCCAAAAGCTGTTGCGCCTGTGGATAGGCTGCAGAGGGATAGTGAATACCAGCAAGATCTTTCAGGGCTAGCACCTTCCTTGTGGGAGAAGGAGCCACACTTTTGCCTTCTCAGAAAAAGCTTCTGCCGAGAACGAGCACCGTGACATGCTGAGTCTCTGGGAAAGCAGAGATCCCCAAAGCTGTTGTGCCTGTGGATAGGCTGCAGAGGGATAGTGAAAAACTGCATTAGTTTTCAGGGCTAGCACCTTCCCTGAGGGAGAAGGAGCCGAAAGTTTTCTTTTTCAGAAAAAAGCTTCTGCCGAGAGCGAGCACCGTGACATGCTGAGTCTCTGGGAAAGCAGAGATCCCCAAAGCTGTTGTGCCTGTGGATAGGCTGCAGGGGGATAGTGAAAAACTGCATTAGTTTTCAGGGCTGGCACCTTCCCTGTGGGAGAAGGAGCCATAAGTTTGCCTTTTCAGAAAAAAGCTTCTGCCGAGAGCGAGCACCGTGACATGCTGAGTCTCTGGGAAAGCAGAGATCCCAAAAGCTGTTGCGCCTGTGGATAGGCTGCAGAGGGATAGTGAATACCAGCAAGATCTTTCAGGGCTAGCACCTTCCTTGTGGGAGAAGGAGCCACACTTTTGCCTTCTCAGAAAAAGCTTCTGCCGAGAACGAGCACCGTGACATGCTGAGTCTCTGGGAAAGCAGAGATCCCCAAAGCTGTTGTGCCTGTGGATAGGCTGCAGAGGGATAGTGAAAAACTGCATTAGTTTTCAGGGCTAGCACCTTCCCTGAGGGAGAAGGAGCCGAAAGTTTTCTTTTTCAGAAAAAAGCTTCTGCCGAGAGCGAGCACCGTGACATGCTGAGTCTCTGGGAAAGCAGAGATCCCCAAAGCTGTTGTGCCTGTGGATAGGCTGCAGAGGGATAGTGAAAAACTGCATTAGTTTTCAGGGCTAGCACCTTCCCTGTGGGAGAAGGAGCCGTAAGTTTGCCTTTTCAGAAAAAAGCTTCTGCCGAGAGCGAGCACCGTGACATGCTGAGTCTCTGGGAAAGCAGAGATCCCCAAAGCTGTTGTGCCTGTGGATAGGCTGCAGAGGGATAGTGAAAAACTGCATTAGTTTTCAGGGCTGGCACCTTCCCTGTGGGAGAAGGAGCCATAAGTTTGCCTTTTCAGAAAAAAGCTTCTGCCGAGAGCGAGCACCGTGACATGCTGAGTCTCTGGGAAAGCAGAGATCCCAAAAGCTGTTGCGCCTGTGGATAGGCTGCAGAGGGATAGTGAATACCAGCAAGATCTTTCAGGGCTAGCACCTTCCTTGTGGGAGAAGGAGCCACACTTTTGCCTTCTCAGAAAAAGCTTCTGCCGAGAACGAGCACCGTGACATGCTGAGTCTCTGGGAAAGCAGAGATCCCCAAAGCTGTTGTGCCTGTGGATAGGCTGCAGAGGGATAGTGAAAAACTGCATTAGTTTTCAGGGCTAGCACCTTCCCTGAGGGAGAAGGAGCCGAAAGTTTTCTTTTTCAGAAAAAAGCTTCTGCCGAGAGCGAGCACCGTGACATGCTGAGTCTCTGGGAAAGCAGAGATCCCCAAAGCTGTTGTGCCTGTGGATAGGCTGCAGAGGGATAGTGAAAAACTGCATTAGTTTTCAGGGCTAGCACCTTCCCTGTGGGAGAAGGAGCCGTAAGTTTGCCTTTTCAGAAAAAAGCTTCTGCCGAGAGCGAGCACCGTGACATGCTGAGTCTCTGGGAAAGCAGAGATCCCCAAAGCTGTTGTGCCTGTGGATAGGCTGCAGAGGGATAGTGAAAAACTGCATTAGTTTTCAGGGCTGGCACCTTCCCTGTGGGAGAAGGAGCCGTAAGTTTGCCTTTTCAGAAAAAAGCTTCTGCCGAGAGCGAGCACCGTGACATGCTGAGTCTCTGGGAAAGCAGAGATCCCAAAAGCTGTTGTGCCTGTGGATAGGCTGCAGAGGGATAGTGAAAAACTGCATTAGTTTTCAGGGCTGGCACCTTCCCTGTGGGAGAAGGAGCCGTAAGTTTGCCTTTTCAGAAAAAAGCTTCTGCCGAGAGCGAGCACCATGACATGCTGAGTCTCTGGGAAAGCAGAGATCCCAAAAGCTGTTGCGGCTAAAGATAGGCTGCAGAGGGATAGTGAATACCAGCAAGATCTTTCAGGGCTGGCACCTTCCTTGTGGGAGAAGGAGCCGTAAGTTTGCCTTTTCAGAAAAAGGCTCTGGCGAGAGTGAGCACCGTGACATGCTGAGTCTCTGGGAAAGCAGAGATCCCAAAAGCTGTTGTGCCTGTGGATAGGCTGCAGAGGGATAGTGAAAAACTGCATTAGTTTTCAGGGCTAGCACCTTCCCTGTGGGAGAAGGAGCCGTAAGTTTGCCTTTTCAGAAAAAAGCTTCTGCCGAGAGCGAGCACCGTGACATGCTGAGTCTCTGGGAAAGCAGAGATCCCCAAAGCTGTTGTGCCTGTGGATAGGCTGCAGAGGGATAGTGAAAAACTGCATTAGTTTTCAGGGCTGGCACCTTCCCTGTGGGAGAAGGAGCCATAAGTTTGCCTTTTCAGAAAAAAGCTTCTGCCGAGAGCGAGCACCGTGACATGCTGAGTCTCTGGGAAAGCAGAGATCCCAAAAGCTGTTGCGCCTGTGGATAGGCTGCAGAGGGATAGTGAATACCAGCAAGATCTTTCAGGGCTAGCACCTTCCTTGTGGGAGAAGGAGCCACACTTTTGCCTTCTCAGAAAAAGCTTCTGCCGAGAACGAGCACCGTGACATGCTGAGTCTCTGGGAAAGCAGAGATCCCCAAAGCTGTTGTGCCTGTGGATAGGCTGCAGAGGGATAGTGAAAAACTGCATTAGTTTTCAGGGCTAGCACCTTCCCTGAGGGAGAAGGAGCCGAAAGTTTTCTTTTTCAGAAAAAAGCTTCTGCCGAGAGCGAGCACCGTGACATGCTGAGTCTCTGGGAAAGCAGAGATCCCCAAAGCTGTTGTGCCTGTGGATAGGCTGCAGGGGGATAGTGAAAAACTGCATTAGTTTTCAGGGCTGGCACCTTCCCTGTGGGAGAAGGAGCCGTAAGTTTGCCTTTTCAGAAAAAAGCTTCTGCCGAGAGCGAGCACCGTGACATGCTGAGTCTCTGGGAAAGCAGAGATCCCCAAAGCTGTTGTGCCTGTGGATAGGCTGCAGAGGGATAGTGAAAAACTGCATTAGTTTTCAGGGCTGGCACCTTCCCTGTGGGAGAAGGAGCCGTAAGTTTGCCTTTTCAGAAAAAAGCTTCTGCCGAGAGCGAGCACCGTGACATGCTGAGTCTCTGGGAAAGCAGAGATCCCCAAAGCTGTTGTGCCTGTGGATAGGCTGCAGAGGGATAGTGAAAAACTGCATTAGTTTTCATGGCTGGCACCTTCCCTGTGGGAGAAGGAGCCGTAAGTTTGCCTTTTCAGAAAAAAGCTTCTGCCGAGAGCGAGCACCGTGACATGCTGAGTCTCTGGGAAAGCAGAGATCCCCAAAGCTGTTGTGCCTGTGGATAGGCTGCAGAGGGATAGTGAAAAACTGCATTAGTTTTCAGGGCTGGCACCTTCCTTGTGGGAGAAGGAGCCGTAAGTTTGCCTTTTCAGAAAAAAGCTTCTGCCGAGAGCGAGCACCGTGACATGCTGAGTCTCTGGGAAAGCAGAGATCCCCAAAGCTGTTGTGCCTGTGGATAGGCTGCAGAGGGATAGTGAAAAACTGCATTAGTTTTCAGGGCTAGCACCTTCCCTGAGGGAGAAGGAGCCGAAAGTTTTCTTTTTCAGAAAAAAGCTTCTGCCGAGAGCGAGCACCGTGACATGCTGAGTCTCTGGGAAAGCAGAGATCCCCAAAGCTGTTGTGCCTGTGGATAGGCTGCAGAGGGATAGTGAAAAACTGCATTAGTTTTCAGGGCTGGCACCTTCCCTGTGGGAGAAGGAGCCGTAAGTTTGCCTTTTCAGAAAAAAGCTTCTGCCGAGAGCGAGCACCGTGACATGCTGAGTCTCTGGGAAAGCAGAGATCCCCAAAGCTGTTGTGCCTGTGGATAGGCTGCAGAGGGATAGTGAAAAACTGCATTAGTTTTCAGGGCTGGCACCTTCCCTGTGGGAGAAGGAGCCGTAAGTTTGCCTTTTCAGAAAAAAGCTTCTGCCGAGAGCGAGCACCATGACATGCTGAGTCTCTGGGAAAGCAGAGATCCCCAGTGCTGTTGCAGCTAAAGATAGGCTGCAGAGGGATAGTGAATACCAGCAAGATCTTTCAGGGCTGGCACCTTCCTTGTGGGAGAAGGAGCCGTAAGTTTGCCTTTTCAGAAAAAGGCTCTGGCGAGAGTGAGCACCGTGACATGCTGAGTCTCAGGGAAAGCAGAGATCCCCAAAGCTGTTGTGCCTGTGGATAGGCTGCAGAGGGATAGTGAATACCAGCAAGATCTTTCAGGGCTAGCACCTTCCTTGTGGGAGAAGGAGCCACACTTTTGCCTTCTCAGAAAAAGCTTCTGCCGAGAACGAGCACCGTGACATGCTGAGTCTCTGGGAAAGCAGAGATCCCCAAAGCTGTTGTGCCTGTGGATAGGCTGCAGGGGGATAGTGAAAAACTGCATTAGTTTTCAGGGCTGGCACCTTCCCTGTGGGAGAAGGAGCCGTAAGTTTGCCTTTTCAGAAAAAAGCTTCTGCCGAGAGCGAGCACCGTGACATGCTGAGTCTCTGGGAAAGCAGAGATCCCAAAAGCTGTTGTGCCTGTGGATAGGCTGCAGAGGGATAGTGAAAAACTGCATTAGTTTTCAGGGCTGGCACCTTCCCTGTGGGAGAAGGAGCCGTAAGTTTGCCTTTTCAGAAAAAAGCTTCTGCCGAGAGCGAGCACCGTGACATGCTGAGTCTCTGGGAAAGCAGAGATCCCCAAAGCTGTTGTGCCTGTGGATAGGCTGCAGAGGGATAGTGAAAAACTGCATTAGTTTTCAGGGCTGGCACCTTCCCTGTGGGAGAAGGAGCCGTAAGTTTGCCTTTTCAGAAAAAAGCTTCTGCCGAGAGCGAGCACCGTGACATGCTGAGTCTCTGGGAAAGCAGAGATCCCCAAAGCTGTTGTGCCTGTGGATAGGCTGCAGAGGGATAGTGAAAAACTGCATTAGTTTTCAGGGCTGGCACCTTCCCTGTGGGAGAAGGAGCCGTAAGTTTGCCTTTTCATAAAAAAGCTTCTGCCGAGAGCGAGCACCGTGACATGCTGAGTCTCTGGGAAAGCAGAGATCCCCAAAGCTGTTGTGCCTGTGGATAGGCTGCAGAGGGATAGTGAATACCAGCAAGATCTTTCAGGGCTAGCACCTTCCTTGTGGGAGAAGGAGCCAGACGTTTGCCTTCTCAGAAAAAGCTTCTGCCGAGAACCAGCACCGTGACATGCTGAGTCTCTGGGAAAGCAGAGATCCCCAGTGCTGTTGCGGCTAAAGATAGGCTGCAGAGGGATAGTGAATACCAGCAAGATCTTTCAGGGCTGGCACCTTCCTTGTGGGAGAAGGAGCCGTAAGTTTGCCTTTTCAGAAAAAGGCTCTGGCGAGAGTGAGCACCGTGACATGCTGAGTCTCTGGGAAAGCAGAGATCCCCAAAGCTGTTGTGCCTGTGGATAGGCTGCAGAGGGATAGTGAAAAACTGCATTAGTTTTCAGGGCTGGCACCTTCCCTGTGGGAGAAGGAGCCGAAAGTTTTCTTTTTCAGAAAAAAGCTTCTGCCGAGAGCGAGCACCGTGACATGCTGAGTCTCTGGGAAAGCAGAGATCCCCAAAGCTGTTGTGCCTGTGGATAGGCTGCAGAGGGATAGTGAAAAACTGCATTAGTTTTCAGGGCTGGCACCTTCCCTGTGGGAGAAGGAGCCGTAAGTTTGCCTTTTCAGAAAAAAGCTTCTGCCGAGAGCGAGCACCGTGACATGCTGAGTCTCTGGGAAAGCAGAGATCCCCAAAGCTGTTGTGCCTGTGGATAGGCTGCAGAGGGATAGTGAAAAAATGCATTAGTTTTCAGGGCTGGCACCTTCCCTGTGGGAGAAGGAGCCGTAAGTTTGCCTTTTCAGAAAAAAGCTTCTGCCGAGAGCGAGCACCATGACATGCTGAGTCTCTGGGAAAGCAGAGATCCCAAAAGCTGTTGCGGCTAAAGATAGGCTGCAGAGGGATAGTGAATACCAGCAAGATCTTTCAGGGCTGGCACCTTCCTTGTGGGAGAAGGAGCCGTAAGTTTGCCTTTTCAGAAAAAGGCTCTGGCGAGAGTGAGCACCGTGACATGCTGAGTCTCTGGGAAAGCAGATATCCCAAAAGCTGTTGTGCCTGTGGATAGGCTGCAGAGGGATAGTGAAAAACTGCATTAGTTTTCAGGGCTAGCACCTTCCCTGTGGGAGAAGGAGCCGTAAGTTTGCCTTTTCAGAAAAAAGCTTCTGCCGAGAGCGAGCACCGTGACATGCTGAGTCTCTGGGAAAGCAGAGATCCCCAAAGCTGTTGTGCCTGTGGATAGGCTGCAGAGGGATAGTGAAAAACTGCATTAGTTTTCAGGGCTGGCACCTTCCCTGTGGGAGAAGGAGCCGTAAGTTTGCCTTTTCAGAAAAAAGCTTCTGCCGAGAGCGAGCACCGTGACATGCTGAGTCTCTGGGAAAGCAGAGATCCCCAAAGCTGTTGTGCCTGTGGATAGGCTGCAGAGGGATAGTGAAAAACTGCATTAGTTTTCAGGGCTGGCACCTTCCCTGTGGGAGAAGGAGCCGTAAGTTTGCCTTTTCAGAAAAAAGCTTCTGCCGAGAGCGAGCACCATGACATGCTGAGTCTCTGGGAAAGCAGAGATCCCAAAAGCTGTTGCGGCTAAAGATAGGCTGCAGAGGGATAGTGAATACCAGCAAGATCTTTCAGGGCTGGCACCTTCCTTGTGGGAGAAGGAGCCGTAAGTTTGCCTTTTCAGAAAAAGGCTCTGGCGAGAGTGAGCACCGTGACATGCTGAGTCTCTGGGAAAGCAGATATCCCAAAAGCTGTTGTGCCTGTGGATAGGCTGCAGAGGGATAGTGAAAAACTGCATTAGTTTTCAGGGCTGGCACCTTCCCTGTGGGAGAAGGAGCCGTAAGTTTGCCTTTTCAGAAAAAAGCTTCTGCCGAGAGCGAGCACCGTGACATGCTGAGTCTCTGGGAAAGCAGAGATCCCCAAAGCTGTTGTGCCTGTGGATAGGCTGCAGAGGGATAGTGAAAAACTGCATTAGTTTTCAGGGCTGGCACCTTCCCTGTGGGAGAAGGAGCCGTAAGTTTGCCTTTTCAGAAAAAAGCTTCTGCCGAGAGCG